>NW_006383012.1:1932954-1939600 GCF_000327345.1 Myotis davidii | reverse complement strand
GAGTGTGTGTAGAGAAACAGAGTTGAGTTTTGCTGAGAGTGAAGTGCGAAGCTTTATTTGCCCTCTTCTTCCTCTGCCTTCAATGTTCTTTCCATCCCCACCTGAGCTCATGTGCACATGCCTTCACCCATTCTTCAAGGTTTAATTCAAACACCACCTCCTCCATGAGGCATTTCTTGGTGCCCACAGAGAAGTGATTAATGCCTTCAGCCATAGTGTTTCTGTTATCTCATATCTAATCATCCGTGTCCAACGTACCTGTGTTACAGATACACAGTCCAACAGGAATTGGCCCATATGTAGTAAGTGCTCCACAAATATTTATTGATGAACACCTTCAGTAAATCTGCCAGGATGCTGATCTCTCAGTTTATTACCAATCCCACCATCTTTATTCAGACTCATATGTCTTTTCTCTACATTGGGCTTATCTGTTCAAATAGTTTGCCCAAATCCCAGGCAGCCACACCTCTGTTTGCACCATACTGTGTTCGCTGACCTGTTTCAGGCTAAGGCTAAGCAATGAGGCATTTATTTACTTTTTCTCCATCTTCTTGTATCAAATATCTGGTGCTTTGAATCTTAAACCCGAAAGAGCTCTTAAAAATCACCTAGCTCACTGAGTTCCAAACTCGGCTGCACATTAAAGTCATGTGGGAGGATTTAAAAAAAACCAATAACTCCATGCCTGAGATCCACGCTCCAGAGATTCTGATTTAATTGGCCTCAGTAGAAACCTGGACATCCTATTTTTAAAAAAACTCTCCCAGGTGATTTCTAATGTGTAAACCAGGAATTGGAGAGGGAGAGAGAGATAGAAACATTAGTGATGAGAGCGAATCATTGATCGGCTGCCTCCTGCATGCCCCCTTCTGGGGCAAGTTCCTTATATTTTACCTGACAAAACATTATCTATTACAAGGGAAGAAGCTCAAGTTCAGAGAGGTCAAGTGACTTGTCTGAGGGTCACACAAAAGACCCAATTTACAGCAAATCTGCACCTAGGACCAAAGTCTCCTTTCTATGCTGCTCTTTTGACTCACCCAACTGTTTTCTTCTCATATTATTGACTGACCAGCAGTCAATGCTCTTTGGACCCTGAACCACCTTCTCTCACCACTTCTTGTGACGGAATGAACTCACATTTTCCGGATCCTGATGGGCTCAGGTTAGAGGGAGAGCATTTGTTTTCATGACTGTGCCCAACTCCACGACAGAGAAGCTCTTATTTGTCCAAATCTGATCCTCATTTGAGCATAATTTCCTTGGAAAACTTTTACAAGGACAAACTTGTACTGGATTGTCTCACTCTCGGGGTTGTTGTGAGGATTGAATGAGATAACACAGGAAAAGCATTTAGTGTTGTGCCTGTGACCGAGTATGCTTAGTAATCAGGAACAATCAGCAACGTTATTATCGTCATTATTACTAATCAGTGCTGTGTCACATGCCTAATTAAGAGCGATGCTGATTACAGTGGTGTGGGGGAATGGCACATGCTTCAGTGTCTTTGAGTGACTGTACCAGGCACTTCACATACAGTATCATTTAGCCTCTATATGACCTCTTCTGCGGGTATAATTACCTCTAGTTGACATACGAATAAACTGAAGCTCAGAGCATCTAGGTATATTGCTCAGTCTCACTTATAAATGATGGAGGTTGGGTTGGGTCCCAGTCTGGGGCTGGTCCCAAAGCTTAGGTGGGCTTGTGTAAATAACCTTCCCTCAGCGATTTTGCAGATGGGGTCATGGAAAGGTAAGGCTTTTATATAGCATTCCTGACCTTTTCAGGTCAACTTCACAAGAGGCAACAGTCACGACCTTCCTCAAAATGGGCATTTCCGATGTTCCCGCTCCACCTGTCACAGCCCCATAACATAAGCATGCCTGGTTGATCAGGTTGGTCCCATGGTCCCATGGTCTTTGCCTACCCATTCTATTCCTGTCTCTTTGCCTGTGGTCATGCTATTCTCACCATCTGTGACACTTTTTGTCCATTAGGGGTGGGGGTGAAGTGACTATCCAGGTCCTGCTGCTGTTTAACAACAGCAAGGCTTGGGGTTAAGGATGGTTGTCTCCCCACAGCATCTTTCTCCCCAGGGGTAAGTGGCCAGGCTCCCCCTAACACACTGAGCTTCCTGAATGGAATGCTCCCTGACCGATTACCCTCCCCACGGGCGCTCCCAGCAAATCACCTCCGTTATTCTTGATTCAAAGCTTCATCTCTTTGGACAAGCCATCTCTATACACTGGCAAATTGCAATCGTTATGATCATAGTAATAACATCACACGAACAATCAAATGCTATTGAAACAAAAATGCACCAATTTAGGTTAGGTTTCAGCTACGGTAATGTGCATTTAAGTTTATGCACATTTATGATTTATGATAAAGTCGATGTCCTCTGTGATTCCCTGGAAGCTATGAGAGATTGCCTTCTGCAATCTGGTTCTGTCTCATAATTTCTCTCCCCTTTCCTCACCCTCACTTTTGAAAGCGATGGAAACCACCCCATTTGCTACAATCTGAGCCTATGCATTGTAAAGCCAGGAGGGCATCATGCTGAACTACTAACTGATTATTCTTTTCAACCCACTTTTCGCGGCAGGACTAGCGTGGGCTTGTGTAAATAACCTTCCCGCAGCGATCAGTTCAGCACTGGGTCCCTTTATTACTTCCCTGAGGCTGGCTGGAGACGACATACCCTGCCCCATGTCAGTTGATCGCAATCGGCTGCTCTGGTAATTTTCAGACAAGCAGCCTGTGTCAGCCAGTGATCTCCTCCACAGAAACACTCGAGCTGGTTGGTAGTGGGCACCAATAGATTAAAAACATTTTATTTTTATTGTTGAAAGTATTACAGATGTCCCCTTTGTGTTCTTTTTCCCATTGACCCCTTCCTCTCCACACCCGCCCCTCCCAAGCCTTCACCACAGTATTGTCTGTGTCCATGGGCTATGCATGTATACATATAAGTTCCCTGGTTAATCTCCTCTCCCGACCACCAGCTCCCTACCCATTCCTTCCCTCTGAAATTCATCAGTCTTTTCCATGGTTCTATGTATCTGAATCTATTTTGACCATCAATTTATTTTATTAGATTCCACATATGAGCGATACTTATCTTTTTCTGACGGGCTTATTTCAAAAATACTTCTTTTTTGAAGGGATCGTATTTGAAGCATATCAAGGACACTGGGTTTACTTCAATTGTGTTTCCATGGCTTGGGGAGAGTTGTTGCAAGTGGATTTAGAACTCTCTTCTCACGCCTCGGGACCACCAGGAGGGGACCACACATTGGGAAGACTTGCTTTGCTCTTCCAGACCCATTTTTAAATTCCATCGTCCCGAGGTGGAATTCCTTTCTCCGTCTCCACAGTTACCTCGGCACACTTGACCCGTCTGAGCACTTGCTACACTCTGCCAGGTACTAGGATTACTTAGGTTCATGTATCTTTTATCTATTCCACGTTGACATCTTAAGAGGAGGAAGAGTGTCATCGTTACCCCCCACATGTGTGTTAGAGGTTCAGTAAAGCCTGGGCAGATTAGATTGTTAAAGGCAAAAAGTAGTTGATTATATCGCAATAAAGCTGGGAGGGAAAAGTCAAATACCAGACAAGAAGATGGATTGCATTCAGGCTATTGCAATAAAGAGCGCCCCATATCTGAAGATCAGAATGTCTCCACAGTGTGTTTTTGCCTTCAACTTTTAGGGGAGGGGAAGGAGAGTAATAAATTGCAGATGAGCTGAGTTACAATTGGGGTTGTTTGACAAGTCTCAGTCAGTTATTGGACCAGGACATGTTCTTCTCTGTGGTTAGCTACATTTTGCTGGGGGGTGGGGGGAGTAGGGGGGGGGCGGCAAACAATTATAATCTCTGCTAATTAACCAGGAGACAAAGGACAGGGAAGGTTGGAGGGACTGTGTTCAGACTTGTCCACAGGTTCAGACAGGAGGGGAAATGTCTGTGTTTGGCCTGGTTGAAGGTAAATAAGGGAGCCACCTCCATGTCTTAGGAGAGTCAGGAGAAAGAGGGGACTTTGAGTCTTATCTAAGTCACATGGAAAGAATAGATTTTTTTTTTTTTTTTTTTTTTTGTGGTGAACTGTGTAATGAAACAGAAAATGTTGGGGGAATTTCTTAACTGTCTCTGTTTTCTGGGAGCACAGGCTCAGGTAAAGTTAAATATTGTCAAACCGAATGAAAGCATATGTAGAATAGTCTCCTCAAGTGTGAATATCTTGCTCTGTCCTTGTCCCTCTCTCACTGAGTGTATCTCTCTCTCTCTCTCTCTCTCTCTCTCTCTCTCTCTCTTAACTCAATGGATTCCTTTCCAGCTCGAAAAGATCTATAACTCTGATTGGTCTATGTTGCTGTGGAGATCAACCTAGGAAACTAGACCTTTCTTCTGAGTTTGTTAGTGGTGGTATATCAGGGAAATTTCTGTAGCAAGTAACAGAAAAAAAAGCAAAAGAAAACTCCATCCAACCATGCCAGCAGATAGGAACGTACTGGCTCATAGAGATGTGAAGTCTAGGGCTACTGTTGGCTTTAATCAGCTTGGGCCACTGATTAAAACACCATTTTTAGTAATACCGTATGTCATGTCTATTTGCATGTGTGGTTTTTTGATCTGGCATTATAGAGTAGGTACTCAGCATCTACAAAACATCATCTGTTTCTAGGTTGAGGCTCCCAAAAGCATCGAGAAGAGCAGCATGGTAGAGTGGGAAGAAGCCAGGGTTTTGGAGACAGATCCGCCCTTGCTATCTCTGTGATAGCATTCATGAAGCAACGTATTTCCCATTTTTTGAGCTTCAGATGCTTCATTTGGAAAATGGATTTAATACACAAATTAAAGAACAGAGAGTAGATATTTGTGAAAAGCTTATAAAATAGAGGTACTCTATGCATGAGTTACTATTAGATTATCACAACGTGGTAGATTTTTTTTTTATTGACATTTTGGGTGAACCTCAAAGATATGATTATCTGATGAAGCCAATATAAAATACCACAACCTTTCCTTGGACCCGAGGGTGCCAGGCGGTAAGGACAGTGATCTGCCCTGACATAGCAATGCTTATAGTTCACATATTTTCAGTTTAAAAAGATTTCTGCAAAGTTGTAATAGAAAAAACACACGGACTTACAGAAATTGCCATAAACATTTAATGGAAAAACAGATGCTATTTGGGGGGGACAGAACTTTACTTATTGATGGATGAAAATTATATGCAGACACTACAGCAAGCTATGTATAATAGAACTTTTTATTATTTTTTAAATCTTTACCCGAGGATATTTTTCCATAAATTTTTAGAGTGGAAGAGAGAGGGAAAGATAGAGAGAAATATTGATGTAAGAGAAACACATCGATTGGTTGCCTCCTTCATGAGCCCCAACCAGGGTCCAGGCCAGCGGGGAGGAGCCTGCAACCAAGGTACATACCCTTGACCGGAATCAAACCCAGGACCCTTCAGTCTGCAGGTTGACACTCTATCCACTGAGCAAGAGCAGGCAGAGAATGGGAACCCTGCATTGATTTTTCTTTCCTGGGCCCAGAGTGTTTCTTGATAGTTGAGGAAGGGAACCTTGAATCTTCCCCTCCTCTGCTTTTGTTCTGGTTCCTAATGAATTTGGTCATGGGAAAGCAGTGACTCTTGCCGTCTGTGGCTAGAACTGATTTCAGTACGAGTTAGAGAATTCAGCCTAGAGAAAAAGTAAGATGAGGAGAGAAAAATTCCGTTAGGGATCGTGTCTTCATTCCAATACTGCAGAGACAGGCGTCTTTCCCTTGGAAGTCATTCTACCATGTCATGGAGCTGACTCTTGGGAAGTTCTTGGCATGTTATTGTGTACAACTTCTTCATAGATTTCCCTTTACTTAGTTATATTTCATAAATCAATAAGAATTTAAAAAGAGAAAAGCAAGTACTTAGGAGACAGACAGTGTGGAGAATAGGTATTGGCTGGAATGAGGAGGGACAGGAAGCAGGCTGTGGAGGATCTGCTCAACTCGAGGACCAGTCAGGGAAATGACCCTCAAAATGAACCCGAGAAGGCAGCACTGGTCCAGATCAACAGGGACGTGCCTTCTTAATTTCGTGAATTTCCTTCTCTATTTCCCTTGTAAGCTGAAGTGGGTCTCAAGATGTTGATTTCCATAATCTCTATGGATTTGGTTGATTTTTAGGTTGTTCCCTTCAAATTGATATTTAATCTATTTCAAAACTTCATAGCTGTCCTTGTTAACCTGAATAACCCAAGTTTTTTGTTGTTGTTGTTGTTTTTAATATATATTTTTATTGATTTCAGAGAAGAAGGGAGAGGGAGAGAGGTAGAAACATCAATGATGAGAGAGAATCATTGATGGGCTGCCTCCCACATGCCCCCTACTGGGGATTGAGCCAGCAACTCAGGCAAGTGCCCTGATGGGGAATCTAACTGTGACCTGTTTCATAGATCAATGCTCAACCACTGAGCCAGGCCGTTTGGGCCAATCCAAGTTTTTTTTTTCTTCTTCTAAATATTCTAAAGCAAGTTACATTTAGTTTATTTCCTCCCAATATTTTTTTTATTGCTTAAAGTATTACAAAGAGTATTACATATGTCTCCCCCCCCCCCCCCGCGACCCA
>NW_006383012.1:1923664-1932925 GCF_000327345.1 Myotis davidii | reverse complement strand
CACGCCTTGACAATCCCGTTTTTAACACCAGTCCTGGGAGCACCGGGAAGTGGGGCTGAGGCAGACAGCTTTACTCTCCTCCACCTTATAACCTAGCTGTTGTTTTCCCACAAACCCTTTTCCCTGGTTCACATTCCCATGCTGCCCCATTGTTGAACTCTGGTCTAATAAAATTCAAAGTAGATTTCTGAAGGAAACACAAGAGGGCAGCCACAGAGCACACAAGAGGGCTCTACTGTCTCCGGAGCCCAAACAGGAGATCACCCCACTATACCTCCTATGGGGGCAGCGAAGAGCAGAGATACTAGTGGATGTAGGGAGGATAAGGGCCTCCGTGACATTCCTCTGTCTGTAAAAAGACGTACACAAATTGGAGAGATATTCAAAGAACTGTTTCTTTATATCAGCCAAAGATCAGCAGGATTTAAACATTCATTGCTAAGTTTTTAATAATTACTGAACCACAAATCCAACTGTTTACTGCATCCCAGTGACTCACCATGGTTCTTGGAATAAAATTCAAAATTGTCCATGTGAGCTACAAGCCCTTGCTGATTGGTCCTTGTTTGGCTCTCCAGTCCCATGTCTGGCCAGTCTTGCCTGCATTCTAACCACAGTGACGGTCATCCATTTCCTCAAATGCATCACTCCCACTGTGCTAATGGGCTTTCAGATGCTGCTACCCTCTCAGTCACCTGCCCTTCCTCTAATTAATCCCCACTCACCGCTCATACCATTTCTTAATCCTCCGGTCTTCAGGGAAAACTTCTTCTGAACATGCATCCCTGTCATGGGCTCTCAGGACTTTGCCTCCACAGCAGGTATAATGAGACACATAGTCACACAGGCATACATGTGTGTCCACTCCACTGGACTGTAAACTTCATGAGGGCAGAGGCCTGGCTTTCTTTGCCCCCCACAACATCCCCAGAACCTGCTAGTGCTTTGGGCACATTGGAAACTTGCTCCTATCTGGAGGAAAAATGGCCGTGTAGGTATAACCCATGCTCAGAGAAGGCCTGTCTATAGCAAGGTAGGAGACCTATCTGGGAAGGACCAGAGAGTGACCACCAGGATTCAAGACCTGTGGGTGGTCGTTCTAAGTGATGAGAACAATTAACACCAACAGTTTAAACTGAGCAGAGGAAGCCTCTCCCATCTGGAAACTAGTTTGTTGCCAGTTTAAGTCATCAAAGCCACACTCCAGGCCCCTCACAGATACCTTATGGTCACTTCCCAGATTTATTAAACGCATGCTCAGAAACACACCCCTCCTTAAACACACACCTCAAACATTCTCACAAAGTAATTGCCAATCTCAGTATTTTGTTTCCTTTCCTGTTGTGCTTTCCCTGACTTTCTTTCTTTTTTTTTTTTCTGCCTTAACTTGTTAGCTCATCGAGAAGGGAACATATATTTGTTTCTTCACAGCAGCCAGTGCACTGTTAAATAAACAACAGTACTTAAGGATAACAACCACAGCATATGTCTTGGGAAAATTAAAAGACTTTTAGAGGACCTTTTTATTTTTCTGATATTGTGGGTAGCTCACTGGGATATTTGAGTCCAAGTTAAATGTGTATTAGAAGAGTGAAGAGATTCACTGGTATTACATATATAAGCACAAATCATCAATTATCCAGAAGATGCATCATTCAAAGACATAAGGAAAGGGAACTGGTGGATAGAATGCCCAGTAGTTGCTGGCGTCACTGAAGCACATGAGTAAAATAGTAATTCTGGGAGAAAAGAGACTAGAAATGCGATGATGAAGAAATGAGAGTGAACAGTGGTTACCGAGAGGAAGACAGGGGGCCTGAAACTGGGCAAGCAGAACCATGGTAACCACCACCATCATCATCTTGTGCTAAGAGTGAGTTGGTAAATAGCTTCCCATACAGGCTGGGCTGGTGCTAGGAACACGGGGCAGGGCACAGAAACAAAGCTCAGTTCCCCATTTCCCCTAAGTTCTGAGTGGGAATGCAGAGAGGTCAGTAGTGGATAACGCTATAATGGCCCAAACTGAACAATTAAGGTTAAGAAAAGAGGAAAAATGCCCCCACAAACATCATAGACAACAGGATGGTGATAACCAGAAGGAAGGGGACGGGGGAAGGGGGAAGGTAGCAGAAGGTAATGGGGGGATAAATGGTGATGGGAGGAGACTTGACTCGGGGTGGTGAACATACAACGTAATATGCAGATGATGTCTTATAGAATGGTACAGTGGAAACCTATATGATTTTATTAACCAATGTCACCCCAATACATTCAATTTAAAAAAGACCCACTGGCCCAAGAGGAGGTGATCAGGAAGGCAGAGAAAGTCAGGCCTTCATCTCCTAAGTAAAGTCCTCCTTCACCTCCACCCCAGGGATCTCTTCTCAGCTAGACTCCTCCTGTTCTCACTGCTGTTTCCCTCCCCTGGCCTTGAGGTTGGATGTTTCTAGTGGTCTGGACCCTCCAGTTAGATCGAGGAGACCAGGGTCCTCTTCTGCCTGTCTTGGCCACCTCAGTGCATGCTACAGATATGGTTGCTATATACATCTTACATTTGAAAACAGTCTTGTTCTGAATCCAAGTCACACATGGAGAAATCTTTGGTCCTAAGGCTGACCTCCCAACTGAACAGCTCCATGTTTTCAGGCTTGGTTTCTTGTTGCAACATATTCTGGTGAAACATCAAAGAAACCACAGCATGCCTCTCTTGGAACCAACGACAGCAGTGGAGTTTTCTTTACTTTTTATTCTCTCAGTGCTACAGTTGTTTGAACAAACACTGTTATTGATAATTCAGGTGGCCCAGCTTCATCCCATGTTATGTGCCTTAATTAGCTTCCCTCTGGGTCATGTTTTTGGTCTCCTGCTGGGTGTTCCTGAATGCAGGACCAGGTGGGTGGTCTGGGAGGACTCTTGTGTTTCCTTACTGAACTCCACAAAGATGATTGCTTTTAGCGTATTTGAGCTCTGTAGAATAGTTTTGCTCTCGGTGCTCTCTGAAAGACATCATGCCCATTCCATTTTCTGCTGATTTAAAAACGTGGATACATGATCCAGCGCCAAGATAAAGTGGGAAGAGAATCAGATTCTTTCCAATTTGTTTAAAATCCTCACCAGAGGACATGTTTATTGATTTTTGAGAGAAGAGAGAGAGAGAAAGAGATCCATGCAACAGAGAAACAGTGATCAGTTGCCTCCCTTATGTGCTGTGACTGGGACTCAAACCCCAACCTGGGTATGGGCCCTGACAGGGAATCAAACCCACAACCTTTTGGTGTACAGGATGGCATTCCAACTAACCGAGCCACCCGGCCAGGGTCCCCATTTTTTTCAGAAGCTAACTAACCAAGTCCTGCTGGGTGTTCCTGAATGCAGGACCAGGTGGGTGGTCTGGGAGGACTCTTGTGTTTCCTTACTGAACTCCACAAAGATGATTGCTTTTAGCGTATTTGAGCTCTGTAGAATAGTTTTGCTCTCGGTGCTCTCTGAAAGACATCATGCCCATTCCATTTTCTGCTGATTTAAAAACGTGGGTACATGATCCAGAGCCAAGATAAAGTGGGAAGAGAATCAGATTCTTTCCAATTTGTTTAAAATCCCCACCAGAGGACATGTTTATTGACTTTTGAGAGAAGAGAGAGAGAGAAAGAGATCCATGCAACAGAGAAACAGTGATCAGTTGCCTCCCTTATGTGCTGTGACTGGGACTCAAACCCCAACCTGGGTATGGGCCCTGACAGGGAATCAAACCCACAACCTTTTGGTGTACAGGATGGCATTCCAACTAACCGAGCCACCCGGCCAGGGTCCCCATTTTTTTCAGAAGCTAAACTAACCAAGAAAAAACTGTGATGTCTTCAGTTTCATGTTTGGTAGGATAACAGAGTGGAAGATGGTCTAGAATAGATTTTACTCTATGCTTTCAACTCAGTCATCTCAACTTTTGTGGTCACTGCTTTTTCATCTATAAAGTCAAAGGATTACATTAAATGGACCAATTCTAAGGGCCCTTTTGGTTCTAACATTCTAGGGAAATATGTTACACAAACCTCAAAGGCTTTTAGAGAGATGGAACTGTTCTAATCCAATGGTGGATTTTAACTTGATTAATATAAGGTCACTAGAAACTGGAAAGACACAAGGAGATGCCCTTCGTTTTTCCTTTGAAAAGGAGCTTACCCCATGGGTTTTCTGTGTGCAATGTTTTAACACAAGTCAAGTAAAAGAGAAAATGACAGAAGAGACAGAAAAGGGATTTACACTATCTAGTAAGCACAGATGATTTTATTATAATTTTCACAATAACTCTATAAGGTAGACATTATTATTTCCACTAGACAGATGAGAAAACTGAGGCCTAGAAGGGTTCAATAAGGCTAAGTCAATTGCCCAGGAACTGTTCTAGTCCAGTGGTGGATTTTAACTTGACTAATTTATATTAGTCAAGGATCTGATACACAATAAGTAAGCCATATGTGCGGGAGCCCCACAAGGATAAGACACAAAAAAATGACCAAACCAGGAAGCTTTTATACATTTAAAATTTTTTATTATTTTTTTAACTCCTCACCAGAGGACATGTTTATTGATTTTTGAGAGAAGAGAGAGAGAGAAAGAGATCCATGCAACAGAGAAACAGTGATCAGTTGCCTCCCTTATGTGCTGTGACTGGGACTCAAACCCCAACCTGGGTATGGGCCCTGACAGGGAATCAAACCCACAACCTTTTGGTGTACAGGATGGCATTCCAACTAACCGAGCCACCCGGCCAGGGTCCCCATTTTTTTCAGAAGCTAAACTAACCAAGAAAAAACTGTGATGTCTTCAGTTTCATGTTTGGTAGGATAACAGAGTGGAAGATGGTCTAGAATAGATTTTACTCTATGCTTTCAACTCAGTCATCTCAACTTTTGTGGTCACTGCTTTTTCATCTATAAAGTCAAAGGATTACATTAAATGGACCAATTCTAAGGGCCCTTTTGGTTCTAGCATTCTAGGGAAATATGTTACACAAACCTCAAAGGCTTTTAGAGAGATGGAACTGTTCTAATCCAATGGTGGATTTTAACTTGATTAATATAAGGTCACTAGAAACTGGAATCTAGTAAGCACAGATGATTTTATTATAATTTTCACAATAACTCTATAAGGTAGACATTATTATTTCCACTAGACAGATGAGAAAACTGAGGCCTAGAAGGGTTCAATAAGGCTAAGTCAATTGCCCAGGAACTGTTCTTGTCCAGTGGTGGATTTTAACTTGACTAATATAAGGATCTGATACACAATAAGTAAGTTGTGTATCTCGAATTCATCCAACTTTTTCTGATTCCAAAGTTTCTATTGCAAACAAAACAAAATACTACAAGAACAAATGCCATCCCTCCAACTTGGATTTATTATCAGCATTAATGCAAGTGATTCTACAAGGAATTCTGAGTCTGGGCATGAGGAGGGGAATTGCCTCATTTTTGTAGTAGATGGTCTTTTAAGAGTCTTTTCCAAGTCTCCCTGGCACATCCGTCTCATTACTACTATAGAACAAGTCTGTCCAATTGGACCATATCATTATCATCATCGTCTTCACCATCATCACCATCATGGTCAAATGTGAAGTATGAACACAAGTTTCCCACTATCCATACTCTGAAGATCAGCCTCCTTTGCTGTGTAGGCAAATGTAGATACACCGGCCAGGGCTGGGGCTGGAGGGCTGGACCATATGAAGGATGATGCATGATTTTGGTCTTAGAAACATCATGTTCTTCTTAAGTAGTTGAGAATATTTGATTTTAAGGAACAGGAAGCCACTTACGCAGTGTAAAACAAAAATAGAAATCCATCATAAAGATGGGGAAGCGGGACTCATAGACGCAAAGCAACACAGCGAAGCCTCTGGAATGAGCTGGCATGAGGAATGTGCACAGTGACAGGAATCCAGGGGACCCTCCCTGGGCCTCTCACGTGTGTGCTTTGTTCTGTTCCTCTGCTGCGTGTGTCCGCATCGGCAGACGGGCTCTCTTTGCAGACAGTCACATGGCAGAGAGGATCTGGGTCTGGTCCATAGGGGTAACTTCTATTCTCCATCCCCATGAAAAGAATTCTCATTGGTCCAGTTTGGGACCGATGCTGAGTTAATTATAGCATTGGTCCCAATTCTTTACGACCCTTCCGAAGAATTATCTAAAACCGTTGCATGGCCTCTTGGAGGACAGATGGCATTGAGGGAACTGTTAAAGGATATCGGAAGGATGTTGTGTACTGGTAAACTTTTGTAAGAGGATCGTGGTAATCGGGAAAACGGGGTCTTCCTGAGCGTTGGGTTAGCCAGTTGTAGAGCAGAACTGGACAATGTGAGCTGGTTGCTATTGGCTTTATTTTGGTAAAGCAGTGAAGAAAGAGATGAGCTCAGGGAAGAAGGCTTGCAAACAGATTCACAGAGACATCGAGAGCCTAGAGTGCCTGGGACTTTCAAGGTTGGAAGAAGAAATTGCTTTTAACCATTTCAAAGTGTGGCACAGCCTTAGCGCTGAGGCCAAATCCAGAGAGGCATCACTAAGATCAAATATCAGAGCAGGTAAATGTCACAGCCTTTGTTGACGTTTTTGAAAAGACTAAGATATTACTGACTAGATCCT
Source organism: Myotis davidii (assembly GCF_000327345.1). NCBI lineage: Eukaryota > Metazoa > Chordata > Mammalia > Chiroptera > Vespertilionidae > Myotis > Myotis davidii. The sequence goes on along the minus strand of NW_006383012.1, from coordinate 1,926,287 downwards.
TTTATCCAGGCAAAAGTGTTATTAGAAATATTTAAAACGTGGTCCCACCTATGCCCTAAGTAGCAGATGTGACTGGTGCCCCACCCGGAGTATCTCGGCCAGGGTGCTGCCCTCCGCGCCCTGCTGCTGCAGGTGTTGGCTTCTAATGGCTCATGCCTGTAACTCATCTCCACATGACAGTTCTTGGCTGACCAGAGCTATCCTAACGCCCTGCACCCACTAGGATGTCAGTGATGGTGAACCTATGACACGCGTGTCAGAGGTGACACACGAACTCATTTTTTTTGGTTGATTTTTCTTTGTTAAATGGCATTTAAATATATAAAATAAATATCAAAAATATAAGTCTTTGTTTTACTATGGTTGCAAATATCAAAAAATTTCTATATGTGACACGGCACCAGAGTTAAGTTAGGGTTTTTTTAAAATGCTGACACGCCGAGCTCAAAAGGTTCGCCATCACTGGCCTATGTCCTATCACCGGCTGGCCTTTCCACAAATAATTCCCAATGATCCCAAACGTAAAATAAGAAGGCAGAGCTTAAAATGGAAACCTAGATCAGCTCTAGAAATTCAATCATCAGTGACTGGACAAGTGACTCTGTTTTATATATTTATTGAACATACGATAATATCCAAGAAAGACGGTCCCACAGCATTTAAGCAACATTCCTTCATGTGATGCAGATAAAAATAACACCCGAATCATAGGCATCATCCTTTCTTCTATCTTCCCCTGGCACTTTTGCTGAAGTTTGAATGAGAATAGGGAAAGTGCAGAATATTTCCTTACATAGAAAACTCATTACAAAGCCAGCTCACAAAGCCTCGGTGACTATAACAAAAGGCAACTGATATGAATAGCAAGCAAGGAGAGTCATAATTATCCAAACTATCTTGACAGGTGAGTGCGGCTGACCTTTCGATGCAGAGCCCTGGAAATTGTAGGAGGGGACACAGCCTCTTGAAAGAATGTGCTGCTCTCTTCCACCGCAGGCAGTGGCTCTCTTTAGCTCTAATTGGGTCGCAGGTTCCCTGGCTCTGTCACCACCTGTCTCCCAGGAGCAACCGACGTGAAGGAAGACCATTGCTCCCAGGAGCTCGCTGAGCAAGGGCTGTGCAGGGCCTTCCTAATCTGGCCTCCAGTCCAAGCTGTCTAGCTTCCTATCTCATGACTCTGTCCCTCCCTGGATAATATTTTTACTCCTCTCTTGGTTTATTTCCTCATGGGCAATGAATGCACTACTACATCATGTCATTCATTTGTTTTCTCTGTGGTCACATCATTGTTCAGGGTCAAAGATACCTAATTTAGCTCTTTAAAAGTGAGCCCTCTTCTGGGCTCAGTTGGAATGTTGCCTACCGCTTACAGCCTTTTTGATGACTTTGCATTATATACAGGATAACATCCAAAATCTCTTCTGTGGTTTGCAGTGTCCTGAATAATCGACTTTGGCTTCTTTTGTATGCATCATCTCATGATACCCGTCCATGTCTCGCAAGTATCTAGCCACACTGGCCTCTCCCAATTCCTCAAAAAAGCAGAAAGACTTGGGGCCTTTGTCTATCCCATTCTTTCAGCCTAGAACCAGTTTCTCCCTGTTGCTCATCTGTCCAATTTTCATTGCTCCTCCTGATAGCTTAGTGACACGGAGATACAGCCTTGCGGGGTGGTGGGAGTGTGTGCAGCACAGGCAGAATGCCCGGACTTCTACCGCTGACAACCCTTGACCTTGGGAAATTTGCTTAACCTCTCTGGGCATTAGTTTCCTCATCTATATAATGGAAATAATAACGGTAAGTACCTCAGAGGGTTGTTAAAAGGCTTAAACAGATAACCGGAGGAAGGCTGGCGAAATCGCAGTGGTGGCACAGTTTTGTAATTTCTTCAGGTACACCCATAAAACTAAATGGAGCAGTTAGGTGGGAAAAACACACCAACTTCCTCAAATCTAGACTCAACATCTACCAACAAGCCAGTTGACAAAGTATGGTCATGAACCCTTAAATATAGGTGCGTGGGGCCAGATCACCGGCACTGCTAGATGGAAAGGCATCCACATTGGGCTGGAGAAAGCAAAGGAAAGCCACGGGCGTTGACGTGGCCTCAGCCTCCCAAACTAGCCGACAGGAGCCCACTGGAGCCTTAGAGAACAACTCGAGAGCAGTTGCTGAAACTGGGAGTTGTTTTCCAGACTCTGCTGGTCTGTGAGCAAGCGGTGAGCTCTGAAGGGGCCTGGTTGGTAAGTCGGAGCCCCAGGAACTCTCAACAATAACCAGACAAAACTCCCTTCCAAGACAAGGCTGCACAGCGAGTAGAAACTGCTGGGACTAGGAGCCAAAGCAAGCAGCACGGGGTCAATAGAGATACAGAAAACAAAGTTCAGATGAGGGAAGAAGAGACCAGAACTAGGAGAGTTTCAGAAAAGGGAGACAACATATTGTGACTGTTCCAAAGAAACAGCAGAAGAGGGAGCTCCAGAGCCATGACGTTAGGAAAAAAACAACCAAATTCCATGTGAAAACAAAAAGATTGAGACCCAAATCCATAAAATAATGTTAAAAATACAAAAGTGAATAACATTCCTCTGGGCAATTGAGGTGTGTAAGGAGGGACATGCGT
>NW_006383012.1:1920654-1923645 GCF_000327345.1 Myotis davidii | reverse complement strand
ACCATCCGAGGGATCCCCGAGCAGAAGGCATGATTTTCCGTGGCCAATGGACCCAGGGATCTGGACTAGAGCAACGGGTACAGGAGCCAAGGGCCTTCGGCCGGGTGAGAAATCATGCTGAGCAACAAGCAGAAGTGCTGTGGGAAGATGTTCTCAAAAGGCTTTGGAGCCTCTCCAGTGCCCATTCAATGGTCAGTGTGTAGCAGCCCTTGGGCACATCAGGCTGGTTTAAAGTTACAGTGTGCGGCAGCATGCATGGGTGACTAGTGCCTCAAAAGGAAGGAAGCAGAGCAACCCCACCAGCATAGTAAAGGGTGGGGGTGGAACCTGTGAACTAGCTGAGGACTCCGTAGGTCAATAACTGCCCAATATCTTGTCCCAGCTCTGACCTTTACCCAGCAATTCCATCTGCTCTCTTGACATTTCCGCTTGGGCAACTAAGACTTTAATTTCAACTCACCGAAACAACACGGATCCCCCTCACTTACCGACTTCTATCCAGTCTTCCTCCTGTCAATAAACAGGGCTGCGTTTACTAGTTACTCGGCGCCAAAACTAGTTCTGCTCTTTCCCACAAACACTGTATTCAACCTATGAACACATCCTCGGTGTCATCCACTTACATCTCTGCACCTCCAGCTACTCTTAGCACAGTCCCACCATCTCTCCCTCGCACAGCAGTGTTCCAGCTGATCTCCCTGCTTCTAAGGTTGCCTCTGACCTCCTCCATTTCTGCACAGTAGCTGGAGTAATCATTTACTATGTCAATCAGATCTTGGCTCTTCACTGCTTAAAACCCTCCGGAGTTTTCTGATTGTCCTTAGAATAAAATCCTGAATTAAACTTTCATGGTTAAAACTCATTGGCCTTTCTGACCTGCTCACCGCCCCCTCCCCCTTCCCACTATACCCAGCCACACTGGTCCTGTTTAGGTAGCTGGACACTGTCAAGGGCCTTTAGGACAAAGAAAGAATGAGTCATGCGTCCTGTGGAGGAGTGGTGCGTGGGGATGGGGAGCCTCTAGTAGGGAGGCCTGCCCTTGTTGGGCAGGCAGGGAGGATTTCCCTGAAAAAGTGACAATGGTGCTGTGATATAAAGACTAAGCTGGGTTAATAACTATGTGAAGAGCTGTGGGCAAGAGCTCTGGAGAAAAAGACGAATGTGTGCAAAGGTCCTGGGGCCCATGATGTGGTCGGGTGTTTGGAGAGTGGAACAAGTGTTGGTAGGATATAATTCAAAGACCTGGGCAGAGGCTTGATTCTTCAACGTCTTACAGGCCATAGCAAGGCTGATTTCGCTGGGGTCCAGGCCACTCACAAGGCTGGCTATGAACTAAAATCTCACTCTTAGCAAGTCATTCTTTTAAACATAGGGCTTGGTCCCAGTAAAGATGTGAGAGCACAGTGGGGAAAACTTGCACTGACATCTTGTTGTAAACCAGGGGTGGGCAACCGTTTTGTGAGTGCGTGCCAAAACCAGCAAAATCTCTGACTCAAAATTCTTCTGCGTGCCAACCCTAATTTTTTGAGGACATGTTACGCCTTCTTAATATCTCTTAAAGTGTACGTATGTGAAGAACCTTGAAGAAATAATAAAATTCATTCGAGCGACAAAAATACAGTCTATGATGATGAAAAATACATTTATTTTTTAATGTATACATGTTATGTAAAATTATTTATTTATCTAAGATGCACCTACACTGAATTTATCTGAAAAATAAAAAAGTCGATATTAAGAAAAAAAACTGTAAATGGAAGATTATAAGAGAGGGTTTCACGTGCCAGCAAAAGTTACTGGCGTGCCAGGGGTTGCCCACCCCTGTTGTAAACACTATCTCTGCAAGCAGCTTGTATCAGGGGAGGAGTGGAAGCGTCCTCTTCTGGGAGCCCTGAGTGCAAGAAACAATACTGGGGACACTTCTCACTTCAGTCCATAGAGGCTCTTATGGTAACGCCTCAGAGGGAGCAGGAGGGGGAAACATCTCCAAATGTCTCCTCGTGGCCAAAGCCTCCCTCCCTCTCCAGAGGGCAAGGGGCTCACTGACAGGACCTGTGGGTCAGGACGCAGTGGTCCCAGGGCTGCCAGTGTGATATGAAAGGTCTGCCAAGCTGCCCTGGTGCCTGGGTTTTTCCATTTTCCATACATAACAGGAGACAGGAAACTGGTATCCCTTATTGCTCCTGAGCGGTTGCAAATGAGGTTGATATTAGATTTGGGCCAAGATAGCTGGACTGCTGAGCAATACAGACCCAGGATGACTCGAGGTTGCAGCTTCCTCTATCGTCCTTTGGCTCTTTCGTCAGCACATACTCACTTTTCCCTTCTTTGGTTACTGCTGTCCTCCTGTTGCTCTCTTGTTGTCCCTTCAGTCTCCGTCTTTCACTTTGTTCTTATTTTGCAAGTGGATTACAGAAGCCAATGAACACTGTACGTCTCCAATCTCAAATCTTATTTTAGTCCCATGTCTAAGACTTGCTGACTCATGCATACTTCCCCATCACCTGCAGAAATAGCTGAAATCTTCTCCCTTTAGGGCAGACTTGATGAAGTATAGTCTCTTCTTTCTCTATTTTCCCAGTTATAAACCTGTTTTCCAAACCCCAGCCCCTTTTCAGGTTTTGAAGCCTCTCAGGCAATGACAGCATTCCTGTCTGTGCCCTGAAAACCAATGGAGAGAGAGGTAGTACCAGGTGTTCTTGACCCAGACCCTCCACCCAGCTCAGTGGGAGGGGCTCACAGGAGTCTGGAGGCCAATAGCTCCCTTCAATGGGCAGGATGTGTTTTCTAGTGATTGATCACTTTCTCCACAAATTATGGGTACACATCTCTGCGGAGGCCAGTGACTTATTGAGAGGCCTTGTAGGTAGTAAATTCCCCCTCTCTTCATTCTCTGGGCAGTAATGACATGGTTCAAGTCACGGAGAAATATGGGGTTGTCCTTTGTAGGGATGGCACTTTCTTAAAAGCAAGATTTCACTTGTGGAAGCC
>NW_006383012.1:1917014-1920642 GCF_000327345.1 Myotis davidii | reverse complement strand
GCTGGGGGAGGATCAGCCGCTTCTGGGCAGCCTTGCTTTCCTCAGACCTCACGTAGCAGGGAGGCCTCGCTGAGAGCAGGGCTCTCAAATGCACGGCTTTTGTTGTCGTTATTATTGTCTTTTGGCAAAAGAACATTTATTTGTGGGCACACACACACACACACACACACACACACAGTATCGGAGGGAAAGAAATGCCTTCTACCCCACCCGACTCCCACCCAGAGAAGGAAGGAACCATTGAAGAGAAAGGCCAAGGCTTGAAGGTCTCTGTTCCATCTACAGAGCAATTTGCAAATTTCCCCTTAAAGATCCAGACGACCAACCTCATTTGTTTTCCTTATCAAGTCCACCTCTCCCCTCTGGGCCAGTCTAGATTTCAGACAAAAGATGTGCAGATGCCCAAAGCCAGGAATTTAAGATCTCCTGTGCATGGGTGACCACATCTCATACTTGGGCACAGTCCCTCTACACCTCTCCAGGCCACAGTCCTTGAAACCCATCAGTCAGTCAAAGACAAGTACCGTATGACTCCACTCATATGTGGAATTTAATGAACAAACTGAACCACCAAGCAAAATAGAGATAGACTCATAGGGAGCAGGCCGACAGCTTGGGGCTGGGGTCGGGTGTTGGGGTGTGTGGAGGAATTGATAAAAAAAGAAAAAAAATCAGAACATGGACATGGAAAACACTGTGATTTCAGGGGAGGGGAGCAGGGTGGATGGAGGTAGAAAGGGCATATAGAGGATAAATGGTGATGGAAAAAAGTTACTAGGTAAAGGTTGGACTTGATGAGTGGTTCAAAATTTAGAGTGTGCACCTCAATCACTTGGCTTAAAAAAATTGAAAAGAAAAAGAAAAAGAAGGAAAAAAAAAGGGAAAAAATTATCTAGGCCCCCGCTATAGTTCAATTTAGATGCAGCCTGGCGTTTGTATTTTAAAAGCAGCTTCCTAGATGAGTTGACAACAAATCAATGGGTAAGAACATTTCATTTAGTGGAACAATACTGGTGGAAATACTTTTATTTCTGAGATTCTGTGATGCTAAAGGTATGGGCTGTTTGGAGAAAACATTGTAGATCATTCATTCTCCGCAGAAAGATAATACCCTGAAGGGGCAAACATTAGTTCTTGCAGGAGGCAGATGGTAAACAAACAAACAAACAAACAAAAAAAAAACGCTTACTCTTATAATGTATAGATAAAATGTAATACATAGACGTACAGTACATCTCTGATAGTAAATTTTCATTGGAGGAGGACCATTAGGAAAAATTGTCAAAAAGGGCTCTTTTGGGGGATGATAATGAAAAAAAGTTCGAGAAACACTGTTATAAAGGAGTGAGTTTGATCTTAACATTAAAGATATAAAATTTCCACCTTCCTTTCTACTTAAGTATCTCTTACTGATGCTACTCTTGAGTGGTGAGTAGGAAAAACAGACTTAACGGATAGTCCAGAGGTATAAGAAAAATAACTTTAAAGACATTTGAACTTACTAGTGTATGTGAGCTAAGATTTTAAGTAGACCTTTCATATTTCAGAGTTTTGTCTTTCCTTTGTTTTATAAGCTTGATAATTTTTTTAACTCTTTTTGCCAATCGGATTGCTGTCTGTGTGGTCTAGAAAACAGGAAAACGGAAGACATTGCAGAAATTTGGGCATCAATGTTGTAGGAAATGCTCATTTTTCAGGACTGGATTGACTAGTTTCCAAACACCTTAGCGACAATATAGTTGGCGTTCTCTATTTCCTCCAAAGTCTCTCACACTCAGCATTTCAAATGAGACATTATGGGTATCTCTCCTGTAGATTTATTGCTTTTCCTTCAAGAACACCTACCTCCTTAAATGCTGGGAGGAGGGAACTTAGGCTGTGAAACAGGTGTGCCTGCTTGGCAAGGACTGTGGCAAAGATAAAGAACCAAGTGCCAGTCACGTTGCTCTCTGGAAACCACTCTGTAAGACTATGCTTCATGTCAGGATATGAACTTTGAATTTCCATATTGCACATGTTTACTTTTAGGAAGAATGGTTGCATCCCTCTCTTCCCACTCCTGAGATTGAGCCCACAACCTGGTCATGTACCCTTGACCAGAATCGAACTCAAGACCCTTCAGTCTGTAGGCCAATGCTCTGTCCACTGAGCCGAACCAGCTAGGGCTGGGAGTCTCTGTTTTTCTTTATTTGTGCATTGGGGAGATAAATTGATTTTAAAAATGAATCAAGTCCATAGGAAGAAATAATAGTAACGTTATTAATAATGGTGCTAATGGTAGCTGTTCTTGCTTAATATAAAGTAGGCACTATACTAAGTACTTTCACACATTAACCTTAGCCCTCAAAATTCTGTTAGCTATTATGCCCTCAGATTCACATATAAAGATTAAAAACTCAGAGTAATGATTTGCTGAGATTGAATGAGTGAATCAGGGGAAGGCCATGAAGTCAACACCACGAGAATCAACATTCTTGAACATCTCTCTGTACTTCCTACCTTCTTGGCTTTTGCTGAGGAATCCATTGGAGATGTTTCACCATTACAATAATTTTACAGTAGGAAGTACAGTGTGCAATCCAGAAAACTGAAGTTCGGATGGCTGCCCAAGCAAATCATAACATTTTCCTTCTGTTAAACTCATGTGGCTCCACTCACTCTTGGCTTTTCCATCATCACTCTGCTTAGGTAGTTTATGTAGATGTTGCAGACTCTATTTCATCCCTAAGAAAGATTTGCAAGGCTACGCTCGTGCTGGGTAGTAAGGAATACAGAGCATATGATTCTGTCCTGATGTTTCTAAATGGTAAAACCACAGCATGACATGCATGGATCTCATATTGAGTTCCATCTCACATTGAATTTTACTCTCACAGGGGGGAGAGAAGAAGAGGTGATCTAAAAGTCAAGGGCAGGACTCTAAGAGGGCAGTGTCAGCAATGTGGGCAGAGGTGTAATCAGCACTTTGTCTCCTAACTCATGGCCAAGGATGCTATCAGCAGCCAGATACTGAACACCCTCAAAGAAGTCACCCAACTGAGAAAGACAGCTAAGGCCGCTTAATGGTCCAATAGAATAACAGCAAATAGACTAATGAAGCTTGAGAATACCTTCTTGGCTTTTGCTGAGGAATCCATCGGAGATGTTTCACCATTACAATAATTTTACAGTTGTACTGTGGATGTCTTCACAGTAGTGTTCCGTACCCCTAGAAATATCCTTGTATTTTCTGGACACATTTCCATCTCTGGGCCCTGTGGTATGTTCAGGGAGTAGAGGGGCTCAGATGTCAGTCCTAAGAATGGCTTATGCTTAAAAGTTTAATTTCCAATGCTATGATTTTCCAACATAAATCATACTGTTCCAATGAGAGCACTAGTTACATATCCTTTCAAATATGTTTTCCCAACTAATGATCCTATGTGGCTTAAAATTACACTGACAAGCAGCAATGGCAGTGGCTTTTAAATGAATGATGCAATCCATGGATTATTTCCTCCAAATAGCGCAGAGATGTGAGTGAATGAATCCTACATCATTGCGGGAAGCCATTTCCCTCAATGGATTCTACCTGATGGAATCGCAATGCATTTCACATCAAGTAAAAGCCCTTCAATTGAAATAAAAC
>NW_006383012.1:1914305-1916899 GCF_000327345.1 Myotis davidii | reverse complement strand
TTCATCAGGAAGCCAAGGCACTTTAACAAACCCAATGGCAGCTCCTGGGATGTTGTAATTGGAAGGAAAGAGATGCATTGCAGCCCAGACAAGTTAAAAAAATAATGTAATACTGTTTGCTTTTTGCTTCTAGTTCTATCATGCCAGTACTCTGGTGTGTATGTGGTGTGTGTGTGTGTGTGTGTGCATGTGTGTAATGGAGATCTTTTCTCCCAACCTGGGGCAGATCTTAAGGAGGCAATCCTCTTTATACTTGTTTGCTTAACTGGTCATTTTGCTTATCTTGTTTCTGGGTCTTCTTGGAGCAAAATAATAAAAAACAAAAACAACCTTCTGAGTAACTTGAAACTCAAGGAACACAAATGAATAAATAACACAAAATCAAGAGTCTAATTTACACAGAGTCAGATTCTGGGGCAAGAGTTCGAATGCTCTTTTACACTGTGGCGAAGACATTCTACCTGGCTTCTTGCTGCTGTCATCAGAATGGTGACATGGTCCCTTCAAAGAGACCGCAGGCACCTATGGACAGAGGTACTTCAGGTCACCACTGTCCCTTACACAGGGGGTGAGTACACGATAGTTTATGTTTTATACCTGGCAGAATGGCTTTCTTTCCTATAAACTTAGGCCAGATGAAAGGGGTTTTAGGTGATATGGCTGCTTTTAACCATCTGGTGCACAAACAGACCAACCAACCGACCAACCAACCAAACTGCACCCCAGTGCTTCCTTCCATCATATATTCCAAGGGAAGTTAAAGCCCTCGCTCTTTTATTTTGAGCTTTCTATGCTTCATGATTCTTGCATTCCCTACTCTGATTTCTTTGCAGTATTGATGCCACCATTGATAGAGGATAGGCATGATTTTTATAAAGTATTTCTGAATAAGGGGGACTCATGGTTCACCAATCCTGCATAGAGCAGGCAGCTACTCCCCACCTCTCATCCTACTCAGAGGGGAAAGCAACAACCCTCCCTGGTTGCCTTGGAATGAAAAATCAGCTTATTTCAGAATCATCTCTAAACTTCAAATCGAAATGGATGTTTAAATGAGAGCCACTGCCTCTGTGAGTTATTGCCAGCGATTTAGCACCATTAATGTTCATTGATGGAAGGTTGGAAGTTCTGTGTTGGGGGAATAAGGAGAGCCAGGTTCTTGTCCCAGCTCTTCCACTAACTCGTAGACTTTGCTATTTAACCCATCTGGGTCTTAGTGTACCATCTGAACAATGTCAGGATTAGATTTAACCCTTCCGTACAGGCTGTTAAGCTGTAATGCATAAATTAACACATATGTGCATATTATTAAAGCATTTAGAATCATAGATGTGGATAATGTTAGTAATATTGAGCTATCATTTTTTTTGGGTTCCAGATGTCTAATAGGTATTTAATGCAAGAGTAATATTAATTCTACCGTAAACTACTTCTGGGCTTTCCATATGCCATTTAATGACGCTGGGCATCTTTGGAATTATGACTCAACTAATATGTGTGTATATCAGTCCCTGTTTAGTCGACTGGTTATTACTGTCATTAGCATCAGACAGTTTGTAAAAAAAAGGAGTTGCAAGTTACTCCCTCTTTTGGTTATGATAGAATACTGCCCCGTTCCTCTTCCTTGCTCAGTGTCTGGTATCATGCAATGACCGGTAATACTCATCCCCTACCCAGTCCCCACATACGGTTGTAACAAGGACACCTCGGTCCTTTTGTGAAGGAGAGCAGAGGCTGTATTCTGAACCAATATGCTCTTGTATAAAGCACTCTGGAGGAGACATAGCTTCAAAGTGCTCTTCAAACACAAGGCATTAGAGTGACTGATGCATGCAGCCCCTATCATTGTGACAACTTGAGGCAAAGAGTTGTGCCACTTATATTGAAAAAGAAGCAAAAGAAGCACAACGCGGCATGAAATCACCCCCCGTGCAGAGTTTCAGCCATTGTAAGAAGTGTCTGGAACAGCCCGGGCCTGGGTGGGAGCACTTGGCTGGAAGAAGAGCCAGGAAGCCAGTGCAGGAATGGTGTCCTGTGCTCCGTGGAGTTGGGCCTGCCTCACTCCCATGATCTTCCTCATCTTTGGCCACATGCCTTGGAGACAGGGTGTGTGTGCCATTTTGCCTCAAGCTGTGTCTTCCTTTTAAGGTACAGATTCCTTCACTGTGAAATGCTTACCCTGTTGTCTAAATTGCCCTGTCTCTTCATCTCGTCTAGACGATAAACCTTTGAGGTCAACTGACCACCACTTTGATTTTTTTTTCATGTGGAGAATTTGCTCACTTAACAGCTTGAAGTTCTGTTTTGGTCGACTCCTGGGTTTTATCTTCTAGAGATAAGGACCAGGGCTCTCTTGTTTGCTGCTCTATCTCCAGTCTCCAGTGTAGGTGGGTGCTCAGGAGATAGCTGTTAAATGGTTGAACAGAAGGCGGCATCACTGAGATCATTCTTCTTTTTTTTTTTTTTAATATATTTTTTATTGATTAAGATATTACATATGTGTCCCTGTCACCGCATCACCCTCCACGCCCCCCAACCCCCCGCTCATGCCCTCACCACTCCCCCGTTGTCCGTGTCCATTGGTTAGGCCTCTA
>NW_006383012.1:1900972-1912825 GCF_000327345.1 Myotis davidii | reverse complement strand
CACATCCATTTCTCTCAGAAAACAAACTCCCAAGGTCAGGTGAATGTCCCAAATTATTAGAGCCCCATTCTCATCATATGAACACAATTTCTTTCTGGGCTGAGACAAGCCTTGGAGTCTGTCCATGTGGGCAAATAAAGCACAATTTTTTTTCCCTAGACAGTGATGCTGAGCTGATACAGGGAAAAAGAAAACTGTGGCTAGGTCCATACACATCCATTTCTCTCAGAAAACAAACTCCCAAGGTCAGGTGAATGTCCCAAATTATTAGAGCCCCATTCTCATCATATGAACACAATTTCTTTCTGGGCTGAGACAAGCCTTGGAGTCTGTCCATGTGGGCAGAAATAAAGCACAATTTTAACACAGGATTTGACCAGGAGTCACGCTGATCTCTGCACAATTGTGAAATTGGAAATCTGATTTTTGGTTACTATTCCCCCAACCAATAGTCTAGGAGTCCCCAGCGCCCTAGATATTTCCAGCATGATGCCCGGAAGTGCCAGGTACCAATTTATGATTTTGATGTGCCCTCTATTAAAGCATCAAAGCTTGGCTGGACCTGACGCTTTATCCTCAGCTGTTGTAGATGACAGATCTGGAGTGTATGTTCCCACTGAGTCATTTGTAGCTGATCAAAGTTTCCTATTTCACTTCTCTGAGGAGTATTTGCCTTTAATATATAGGGGTTTCTGATAAAAAGAGTTTTCAGAGGAATATTTTGTGAGGGGGACAGGAGAGACTTCATATTGCATAGGAATTTATTATCTTTCATTGCAAACTGCTCTGTACACACACACACACACACACACACACACACACACACACAAACATTCGCATACAAAGACAGAAGCTCTGGCCATAGAGCCTAACATATCCCATCTCATCTCATAATAGTTATTTCTGTCTTATTTGTGCCAGGAAGATCCAGTCTTTCAGCCCAACTCCTATAAATAAAATAATTTCTTTCCTCCACAGACTTCAGACTGTAAACATTTTAATGCTGATAACATATAATAAAATAATTGTTTAAGTAGGAATATATTTATTGCTACTAAATAGTTATTACGTTTAGACCATGTAAATGGCCTTTTAAAGAGGGAAATAAAAAGATGTTGTTATGAATTTCACTGGATCAAATGAAAATTTTAAGTTTTATTGGAAAGGAATAAAGGGCCCTCGCTGGAGTTAGTTTTATGGGCCTCTAGGCCTATTTTGAAATAGGGGCAGGCAATGAATTCGAGAGAGACACAAATCTGGCCTGGTTCTCACTAACTGCCCTTGTGTGGCTTGAAGCTGGTGCCTATCTTACCTCCTGCCCCCTCTTTCTGTATCACCTCCAGCTTCAGCTGGTTATTGGCGGTTTGTTTACCTCCATTTCCACGTCAATTCTAGTCAACACCACCCTGGTCTCCTGCCTGGACTAGTCCGACTGCCTCCTGGTCAGTTTCCTCGTCTGAGTGTCCTCCCTGCGTGTCCTTCTGAAAACATTGGTTTTGTATTTTATTCATAGATGACCTAGTTATTTCTCATCTGTTCTCGTCCACCAACCCATTCTCCACTTTGTGGTTCCATCAGAGGAAGAGTTCTTCCAAGGTCCTTCAGTGACTGTCTGAGGTTTTTAGGATGAAATTCCATGTCATTACCATGGCAGTGAGTTGGACATCATTAATATTCACACTATTCTGAGAACAATTTGTCTTCCTGGTCTAATGGCCGGAGCACATGCCAGGGCAAAACCACGCTGGGCCACCAATCGCCCTCTCAAAATGCCAATGGAAAAGCTTAATACATTTAGAGCAACAGAGCTAAACACGGAAGGCCAATGTGTGTCAAGTCAGTATTTCTAGGCCAGTGGTCGGCAACCTCATTAGTCAACAGAGCCAAATATCAACAGTACAACATTTTTAAACTTAAACTATATAGGTAGGTACATTGTTGTTAACTTCATTAGGGTACTCCTAAGCTGGCCTTTGCTAAAAACGTCCTCAATCTGATTGAGGTACGTTCGCTGAAGTCGACCCCTTCCAACTCTCCCATCTACACTCATCTTGTATACTTGTTTCATCTAGCTCCTTTCCGAAAACCGACTTCTTCGCATGGGCCACGAAGTTTCAGTCGCACTGTACGTGTGCACCCGCACGTGGTATTTTGTGGAAGAGCCACATTCAAGGGGCCAAAGAGCCACATGTGGCTCGCGAGCTGTGGTTTGCCAACCCTGTTCTAGGTGAATGTTAATTCCATCACACAGTCCTTAAAGGTGCTTATAACACAGGATGGTGCCCACCTGGACAGTCAGGTTAGTGATGAAAGTGAGGGCAGATGATGCCCTTCTGGGTGTCCTTCTGAAAATATTTGTTTTGTATTTTATTCATAGATGACCTAGTTATTTCTCGAATATCCATAGAGTCTGCTAAAGGTGTCACTGGTTCTGTAAAAACACATTACTATGAACAATAACAAAGTGATCACAAATCAAGCAATACTATGATGGAGATGGCACATTTCAACCAAAGAAGACTTTAATAGCCCTTATTGTAATGATCTTTTATAATTTACTATTGCTGTTACTACTTTTTTTGTTAATAATAGTGATTTTTAAAATGTGGGTATGGCACTTTGTAGTTTAAAAGAGCCTTCGCATACACTATTAAACTGTATTAGATACTCACAATCATATAAATTGTGGGAGTCAACAAATTTTTCCCCATAAAGGCCAAGTAGTAATATGTTGGCCTTGTGGGTCATATGGCCTCTGCATTAGCTATTACTCAGCACTGCCATTGTAGCATGAAAACAGTCATTGACAGGGGAAAAATGGATGGGCATGCCAACAAGACTTTATTTACGCAAACGAGGGAACCTAGATTTGGCTTGTGGGCTGCAGTTAGATCATGAAGGATTTCTCACCATTCCGTCTGCAGCTGTGGAGGCTCAGGCTAAAGGTTAAATGATTTTCCCAAGGCATACAGTAAATTGGTGGAAGAACAAGGACATGGCCCCATGCCAGCTAACTCTGGTCATCCCTCTACTGAACTGTGATGGCCAACTTACAAGTAGAGGGTAGCCCTGGGGCATCATGCCCTGTGCCAGGAAGGGCACGACACTGCAAGTGTGCAGACTTGGGCTCTGGCCCTAGTCTGGCTCCTATTTAGCTGTATGACCTTAATCAGCTCAGGTGACAAGCTGGATAGTATGTGTTTGAAAGAGGACAGTTTCATTTCTGGAATTTCAGGATTCATCGCTAAGGTACTTCAAAAGTGTGCTGGAAACCTTCAGGTTATGACAAACTTATGTTAATGAATTTATCTCTGAGACAGGCAGAGAGGCAGAGAAACATACCCTCAAGGTCATGGATGGATTCCTGGTTACTATAGAGATAATGCAAGAGTGAGAGACGTACTAAGGAGAGAGATGGGGCAACCTCACAGGGTTAGCACTCTGAGACTCAGAAAACAAAGGCTTGGCTGATTGCATCTGGATGCTCAGTCCTCTCTCCCTCTACTGCGCATCTGTAACTGCGCAGGTGTACCAGTAACTGCACATCATGGAAAAGCCAGGCCTCAGTGAAGCCACCCCCAATGCCACCGTCTCACCCAGCCTCTGTATCCCCCTGATGTGTTTCTCAAGATTTCACTTAAATCTCTTCTTAAGAGATGCACAGTTACCAGTTGGCAGGTCATGTGTGATTGGGTCCTGAGGCAGAAGACTTCGTCCAGGGCCCACTGAGTTCCTCTAACTGCAAAGTCCATGCAACTTGAGATAAATCGGGGATGAGGTGCCACTGAAAGAAACAAGAAAAGTTTAAACCCAGGAGGTGGTCCAAATTAAACGCCCTTTAATATATTATTACATTGGCTCAGAGGAGCTGTGTGACCATGGCCAAATTACTTTGTGTTTCAGTTCTCACATCTGTAAAACGGGACTAATGATATTACCCACCACGTGGTACTAAAGGGAATTAAACTAGGTCGTCCGTGTAAAGCACCAAGCACTCAGTCAACCCAATTGTCACCATCATCACATCAAAAATCAATAAGGTTCAACCCAAAGGCCAAAGTCTTCGCAAGAAAAAGACCTTTTATTTACATTTGAAAGCGAAGGATGAGACTATTATTGCTGGATAGGAAAGGCCTCCTTTCCAAATAAAAGTCACAGCATGCGCTGCTGCTGACTGGCCTCCGGATTCCTGGGAGCGCCTGATTTGGCTCCTCCCCCCTTCTCTCTGAACCCCTATGTCCATGATGCCACCGGGAACAATCACACAAAGTTCCTCCAGCGGCGAGAGGGCTCTCTGTTTATGGCATTTAATGTACGGATTGTATTCGCCTTTGAAAAAAAGATGTAAAAGTTTCTAAATTATTATTTTTTTCCAAAGTGATCTCTGATGGCAGAAGTAATATCTGTGTGAAGTATTACCCGAGTTTTAAGAAAGAAGCTGAATAACTTGACAGTGTTAAAATTACACTGTCAAAGATTCCCTTTTCTCTGAGCCATCCCTTTCCTGGCTTCAGTTGCACAGGCTGTCATGAGGATGGCGGATTTATTTTTCCTCTAATTGCAACATGGTAGCTAGTGTTATGAGGAACTATAGCTGTGACGCCTGCTCTTCAGAAGGGTACAAAATCCTTAGCGTTGCTTCTGCATGCACGACTAGCAGAATGGCTCACAACGAAAAGATCAGAGAAAAGCAGATTTTATGGATCTCAGGGGTGCTGCTTAGATGTTTAAAAATATATAATAACCAGTGATTCATTTGTTGGTGAGAAGACAGAAAGCATCCTCCTTGCAGGGAAGAGAAATTTGACCTCTCTTGTGTAATTTTCTGCATTTGCATTCTCATGCATTAAATATATAGAGCATGCATTATTCACCCTTTAAAGCTATTTCACCATCTGTATGTGGCTTCCCCTTATAACCTCAGAAATTTCACACGTAATTCATTAGAGTTAGATAATGAGTTGCAGTCAGGAGGTAGAGTCAGTCCTGGCATTTCTCCTTCCATCAGTAACCTGTGTCCTGTAAGGCAGTGTGGTTGGTCTGCTCCTCAAATGTTCATTGATGTTCAGTGTCATGTACTGAATGATTTACTGGTTTCATGCTAGATCCTGGGGGCTATCCTCAGGAAACGTATTTCTCAGGGTAGCTTAGAAGAGCATTGGAGAATTAAGGCTTGCATTTATGAATAATTATAGGACAAAACGAAATGATGTACTATCAGGTGTGAACGGAATATAATTAGATACATCAGTGAGTGGACAGAGAGCTGGGTAACAGAGAGCACAGACTTCTGCACCAGCTCACCACTAACTAGCTGTGTGACCTTGGCAGCTACGGGTGATGATACCAAGGACAGCAGCCCCGGTCTGTGTTCAGGGAAGGCCTCTGCAAGGAAGTAATATTTCAGTTGAAACTTCACGGGTAAATAGGCATTTGCCTTTACACAGGATGCTGCATGCTTTATTCTCCAACTGCAAGTATATTTGGCCTCACTTAAAAAAAATCTTTACGCTTATAATTTTTAGCTAGTACCATTGACTCCTTATTATGAACAACTAGAGGCCCGGTGCATGAATACGTGCACCGGTGGGGTCCCTTGGCCTAGCCTGCGCCCTCTCGCAATCCGGGACCCCTCATGGGATGTCAGATAGCTGGTTTCAGCCCGATCCCCACAGGCCTGATCCAGACAGGAGGGAGCCTGATCCTGTGCGTTGAGCATCTGTCCCCTGGTTGTCAACCGGTCATTTGGTTGCTTAGGCTTTTATATATATAGTTGGTGAAATCAGTATACCTCATCCTCCTCTCAACTTGCCTCTTTCCCAATTATCTCCTGGTTATAGTGGATTATACATTTTCTACCTTTGAAGATTTAAGTATTAAATATGGTTGAGTAACAATATCCATGAGCCTCTTATGTTTTTTTTTTTTTATGTCTTGTATCAGCTTTTGTTTGGAACAATCTTTTTAAGGATGTTTATATAGAAAACAACCTTGGAAAATATAGTATCCCCCAGAAGCAAAGGGAAGATTTATTTGCTGCCCAAGATAATAAAGGTGATGTCTTTCTTTGGGGCAAAGGTTGGGTAGGTTTGCTAATAGACTCCTTATAAAAGACTGGGGTGTCCCCAACTCTGGGCTCCTCAGCTGTTCTGTGGATGAACTGCAGACTCCCTGGGTGAACAGCATCAACCAGGCTGCTCGGCGTGGTCCCTGTTGGACCTGGGGGCAAGGGAGCTGATGGGAGTGCAAAGCTCATGCTGCTTTCCTTCTGACCCAGGAATCTTGGGTTTTCTGTCAGCATCGATGAATAACTTATTAGCTTGCAGGCAGTGCAAAATCTCAGACTCTTCACAGCTCTTGACCTGTATTCCTATTACTTGATTTATTTGGCTCTTGTTTTTAATTTTCTGTTATCAGTTGGCTAGAGCTGAGAGGAGAGGATGAAGGTGTGATTAGTGCAGCTAAAACTTCAACAGGGCTGACCAGATCTTTCACCTTCCCAAGGATTGTGGCACAAACTGTATTTTCTACTCCTGGAATAGCATGGGCCATCTCTCAAAACCACCCACCCTGTTACTAGGGGTTCGAAACCCACAATTCAAGCAATTTCTAGGAAGAAAGGCAAGTGAGGATGGCAATGTGAATTCAGCGAGGTGAAGAGAATTCACCGGCCCAACCTCCCCATTTTATAGATGCGAATCTTGGAAAAAGTTATCTTACCTTTCTGGTCCAAGCCACATTGCTTATTTGTTGCCACGTATGAGAAAGACACCAGGTCTCTTCATTGCTGGTCTAGTCCCCGACACAATGGTTAAAGGCCTTATTCTCACGAGTCAGATACACCTGGGTTTAAAATTTGTCTCTAACGCTTGACGTTAGCTGTGTGACCTTCGTAGTCATTATAATTTCCATTGTGAAGATGTACCAACTGATGTTCAGAGCAGTTGGATTGTCTGAGCCATTTCATGGCACTGCTATAATGAACAAATGAGATCATCATGCAAACCCTTGGCCCAGCGCATGGGACACACAGCACGTGGCACTTGATAAATCGGGGCCACCATCAATATTACGATTAGCACTTTATTCTTACTACTACCATGGCACCAGCTGCCCGTCTTTAGTCCAATAGGCATCCGTAACCAGCCTTGAACGTTCCTTCCTTGTATTTAATTCGCAAGCACACTCAAGAGCCTGTTTTCTTGGGCTTATTTCTCTGTCTGAGCCATGTTTGCTCCTTTTAAAAAATCTCTCCCATTCTCAGCCCCCTCCTCCACCTCCCTCCCCCCCCCAGCATTAGTCACTGAGCCTCTGTGATGCCAGGGGAGTGGGGGAGGGGTTACCTCTGCTCATTAGATGCTAAATTACTGCCACCAAAAAGTGACAAATGACAGTTTGCAACCTTTTACCACTCTAGAGCTCAGGCACTAACAGAACAAGGGGCTCTAGGAAAGCAAGGTTTGGGGGATAATGATATGTCTGCTTCTGGCAGGATGCTAAGTGGCAGGATTCAGTGAGTTAACAAGGAAGGAGACAGCTTGAGTTAATGAAACAAAGTATTTATTAACGCAGATCCGCCACCATTGCTTGTCATGTAAGACAGTGGATCTGTTACTGGTGAATGCACCTGCATTAACAGAAACATTTCTTCATAGGAAACATTACCCGGAGTAGCGATTTTGTTAATAAAGATATAGGTTGGCAAACGTTTTCTTCTCATCCTGGGAACCCTTCCAAGCAAGCTTCCCGACTGTGGGCCATGGCCTTCCTGGGAACTTATTCCCTGAGATGATTTGACAAAATGCAGTATGTCCACCTGTATTTGAGAACCCGGGTGGAGGCTGGGAGCTGAGCCCTGGGGATTCCCCTTTGACAACTTACGGTCTGAGGTCCCACACTTTTGTGAAGTAGGGAATGGAGATGTAGGAACCCTGGATGGTCAGAGACACAGTTGTGCACAAGTAGGGGCAAGTTACCCACATGCCCACCCTGCATCCCCCCTCCTCTTCATAGCCAAGGCTTTCTGGAGTTTTCCCTCCCCTCTCCCTCTCTTCTCCCCCTACTCCCTTTCGGCTACCGCCCCTTCACTCACCTCTGATTGTCCACACTCATGATCTCCACGTTGGGAAACAAATGAATATTTTTCAGTCGTCCTCTCACTTGACCCATGAGTTTTCCACTAGTGACCAATTCCTGCTACTCTGTTTTTTGAACTTCCTTTCAGGTTCATCTTCCTGTAACCTCAGCCCTTAAGTGCTGGTGACCCTTTAAGGGTCAGCCCCGAGGCCCATTCTGTTCTCACACTTTTCATGCATTTGCTCTGAAGATCTCACAACGCCAGTGGCTTGTATTACCAGCTGTGTGCTGGGGACTCACACACCGGCCATCTGCATTGTGGACTTTCTTCCTATGCCATCCCACTGACACCTCCACATGATGTCTCAAAGGCATTGCAAACTCAAAATGCCCAGATCCAAATGCCAATCTTCTTCCCCAGCCATGGCCCCCCTCTAACTTCCCTACCCAAATCATATTTGATGAGTCAGGGACTTAGACATTCTTTTCAACCACTGTCTCTTGTACTTCAAGTCCTATTTCTCAGCATGTCTCGTCTATTCTAGTTCTCAATTATTGCTCAACTCTTCCTATCTCAGTCCATCACCAGACCCTGGCACATACTGGGCATGTAGAAGCAGTCAATGAATATTTGGCGAATGAATGAATGCCCACCAATGTCACTCTAGTCCAGGCTAATATTGTCTGGCCAGGATAGCTGCCAAAACTTCCTAATATGGGTTTTACTAATCTACGTTTTCCCAATCTAAATGGTATTCTATGTTATGACCAAAGGGGTCTAGCAAAAACAACAACAACAACAAAAACAAATCCAATCACATCCTCTCCTTTCCAGGCTTCAATGGTTTCTTAGTTTCTTTCTCATTTTTTTTAAAAAAATATTTTATTGATTTTTTACAGAGAGGAAGGGAGAGGGATAGGGAGTTAGAAACATCGATGAAAGAGAAACATTGATCAGCTGCCTCCAACACACCCCCACTGGGGATGTGCACGCAACCACGGTACATGCCCTTGACTGGAATCGAACCCGAGACCTTTCAGTCCTCAGGTCGACGCTCTATCCACTGGGCCAAACCAGTTAAGGTGGTTTCTTATTGCTCCGGGGATAAAATAGACATTTATAACATGACTTATAAGGGCCTATTTATTTTCCCACTCTCTTTCTAGCCTCATCTCACACCCCACTTCACCTCTCTGCTTCAAGCACACTGACCCCATTTCAGGTCCCTCACACTGGCCACACTCCCTCCTGGCACGGAAACTTCTACCTGATCCACCTTTTTTCTCTCTTTCCCAATATTCTTAGTTAATTGATACTCATCCTCCAGATCCTAGCTCACAGGTCACTTACATCCTCAGGGCCACCCTCTTCAACCTCCCATCACACCATATGTATATCCCCACAGTAATAATTTCATTTAAAAAATATGTGTAATTATTTGATTAATATCTGTCTCCTTCAAGAGCATAAGCTCCGTGACGACAGGAACAGCGTGTGGCTATGTGCTTGTGTTCTTGGAACCCTGCACAGTTGGTGTGCAGTACTCTTAGTTTGATACAGTGAGTAATTGTAAACCAGGAGGCCTGGGCTGGGTCCTGGCTCTGCCGTGGCTGGCTGCGTGGCCTTGGAGATAAAGGACTTGCATGGATCAAAGAAATTCGGTCCTTCGTTATTGAAATTCACTGTACAAAGCAAAATCCTGTCCACTGGGGGATCCAATCCATTCATTGATCAATCCTTTAAGCAGAGGTCACAGTGTTGAGAAGCTTGGGTCCAGGCAACTGACAGCACTCAATTGCCTCAATCTAGTTTCCGAAATTCCCTCCATCAGCAGCGATCAATGTCCAGGGTGCAGACTTTCCCTGACGGAGCTCTGTCCTAGGAACCTGCTCAGAGAGGGACAGCAGCTTGCGTTCTGGGGCCGCAGAGACGCAGGGACTGCTGCTGCTCACACTCTGGGATGCCCAGAGCTTGTCCCGGCTGCTCTATGGATGGCAACACCATACAAGCCCGTTGCCTCCTTCTTTTGAACCCTTTTGTAGCACTTCCAGGACCAGTGGGTCCATAAGTTAACATCATTGAGGGCTGCTAGCAACAATGCATTTTCACATGCTTTTTTGTATTTTACCTTCATGACAACCCTGAGTTATAGGCATTGTTCTTAGTCTCATTTTTTTAAAATTTAGAAACAAATTAGAGATGGCATGTAGCCTTTATTCTCTAGTAAGCCTGGTTTCTCACTCCCAAACTAGTGATTTTTCTACATGATTTAAATGACTTATGCTACATTTCCATGTTGTTATGGATTGAATTGTGTCCTTCCAAAATTCATATGTTGAAGCCCCAACCTTTAATGTGACTATATTTGGAGAAAGGGCTTTTAAGGAGATAAATAAGGTGGAATGAGGTTATAAGATTGGGACCTTAATGCAATATTGCTGGTACTCTTATAAGATGAAAAGACCAGAGAGCTTTCTCTCTCTCTCTCTTCAAGCTCAGAGGAAAGCCCAGTAAGAAGGTGGCCATCTGCAAGCTAGGAAGAGAGCCTTCATCAGTGACGAACCCTGATGGCACCTTGATCTTGGACTTCCAGCTTCTGGAGGTGTGAGAAAATAAAGGTCTGTTAAGTCACTAGAAGGAGTTAAGTGGGGGGGAGGGGAAGGACACATATAATACTTTCAACAATAAAGATTAAAAAATACTCAATGCCATTTATGCAGATCATGTATCATAGAAATGGACACTTGAAACCTATAATCTTATTAATCAACTTCACCACAATAAAATTAATTAAGAAAATACACTTTATTTTTAAAGAATAGTTTTAGACTTAGAAAAAATTGCAAAGATAGTGCAGATACTTTTCAAATACTCCATATCCAATTTCTCATATTAATAACATCTTACATTAGTATGGTACATTTGTTGCAACTAACCAATATTGATACTATTATTAACTAGATGCCATACCTTATTCAGATTTCCTTCGTTTTTACCTTTTATCTTTTTTTTTCTGTTTCATGATCCCTGAGGATGTTACATTACATTTGCTTGTATGTCTCCATTGGCTGGACAGTTTTTCTGACTTTAATGACTTTGACAGCTTTGAGGAGTACCAGTCAGGAATTTTGTAGGATGATCCACAGTTGGAATTTATCTGATGTTTCTCCCATGATTTGCCAGGTTTCTCTCCTGGAAAGTTATCTTTTTTTTCTTTCTGCCCCATACTCTTTGGGAGGGAATCACTGCGTAGCCCACTCTTAAGCAGTGAGAAACCTGTTCAGTCTGATGAGGGTGGAGTGGTTCGTGTTTGTAAGATGAATTCCACTTCACTGCAGGACCGCTCTCCATGTGAGAAGCCTGGAGTGCGTCCTCTGGAAACCAAAGACCCCCCTTATTCAGTGAAGAGCCGAGGCTCTCAGAAAAGTGTTGCCTAAGTATCAAGAGTTTAGATTTTTCACTTTGGAGTGGGAGGGAACTCACACGTCTCCTTCATCATAGTTCAACAGTGGGCTCAATCTTATGCATGTGGCTCTTTATTTTAAATGGTGAGTGTCAGTTTTGTTTTGGGGTCAACATGTTCCCCCACCTTTAAAATGAAGTCTTTATGTTGGCTTTTTGATTAGCATGCTAACTATTGGATGTGGTCAAATTTCTATTCTGGATTCTGTCCAGGGGGAAAGGAAGGATAAATGAAGCCAGTTAGATATCTGTGCAGCTTCCTGATACTTGCTCTACTCCTGTCATCGGAAATTCACCACAGGCCAGGACACAGG
>NW_006383012.1:1874514-1900961 GCF_000327345.1 Myotis davidii | reverse complement strand
GGGTGTGGGGATGGGGTGGGGAGTGGGGGGAGTGTTATAAACAAACTGTGCAAATGGGGATCTTTTATTAATAACAGGAGGTTTGTCTTTTATCAGATTTGTTTGTGGTGGAAGAAGGGTAACTGTGAGAAAAGACTTCAGCAAAGTGATCATTTCTGAGTGATCATGCAAATGCATAAAATCTAAATACATTGGCAGCTCATACTTCAAAATAGGAAAGTATTTTAGTTTCCATTAAAAAAAAATGAAACATTGCTGCTGTACAAGCAGGATTTCTATGAAAATGAGCCACCTTTTCTGTAGTCACTGGGAGGAAAATGAGGACATGTTATAAACATCTCTAGTGGTCTTAGTAATCGCTCCAGGCCTGCTCAATGTCATTCCCACACTCAACTCATCAACCCCTGAGTCTTCCCTTGCCTTTATTTTAAAAAAATATTTGTAGGCATTTGTTAGTATAGGATAAACAAAGTAGAAAATACTGCCTATTCTGCCCAAAGTCATAAAGGAGTTAATAGTTATTTGCTATAAAAATGCAGTAAATTTCGTGCCCCACAAAGGGAGGCCTACAAGAGAAAGTGAAGCTTTGTTGAGTTTTTGAAAGTTAAGAGAGTAGATCGTAACAGTTCTCACCACATACAAAGAAAATGTAATGATGTGAGGTGATGGATGTGTTAACTGAACTTATTGTGGTATTCATTTTGCAATATATACATATATCAAACCATTGCATAATACACTTTAAACTTACAGAGTGTTGTATGTCAAATATATCTCAATAAGGCTGGAATTATTAAAGATTAGAAAATGGATGCACTAGGAGGTTAACTGAATGACCTCCTAGTAATTCATAGTATCTACCTCCTATCACCTAGTATGTGG
Source organism: Myotis davidii (assembly GCF_000327345.1). Classification (NCBI taxonomy): domain Eukaryota; kingdom Metazoa; phylum Chordata; class Mammalia; order Chiroptera; family Vespertilionidae; genus Myotis; species Myotis davidii. The sequence goes on along the minus strand of NW_006383012.1, from coordinate 1,900,079 downwards.
CATCCTTTTAACAATAAAACTTTCTACTTATCTATATATAAAAAACCCTAATATGCAAATAGACCGAATGGCAGAACAACTGAACAACTGAACAACCGGTTGCTATGACATGCGCTGACCACCAGGGTATGAGCACAGAACATGGTGAGAGTTGGCAGCAGGTGTCAGAGCATGGAACATGGTGGGCATTGGCCATGGTGGGATGGTAGAGCAGGTGTCATCAGGGCGAGCCTCTGGTGATTACTGAAAATTCTTTGCTCCCACGTGCCGGGGTTCTGCTGGGTGCTTGCACCTGCTGCCAGATGTGAGTGGTGGCTGCCAGCCCTGATCACCCCTCAGGCCTTCTCCACCTCCCCCTGCTCCTGAGGGGCCATCAGGCAGCAGCTGCCGCTCGCACCTTCTGGCACTGACCCCAATCACTCCGCGCTGTCAGTTGGTGTGAGCATGGCCATCGCCGTGAATGCATGGGAATGGCAGGAGCAGAGCTGCTGGCAGAAGGGATCAGAGGACCACAGAGGGAGGGGCTGGGCGGGGATTCAGAGGATGGGCGGAGACCTGCCCCTGTGCCCACTGCAGCCGTGTGGTCCACAGTTCCTTTCAAGGCGCACGAATTCGTGCACTGGGCCCCTAGTATATGCATAAGTCTCAAGCCAGGGTTCTCTAGGTCTTTTACTGATCTGCAAAGACTTCCTTTTTAAAATATGGATCAGAATTTTTTAAATATATATTTTTATCCATTTCAGAGAGGGAGAGATAGAAACATTAATGATGAGAGAGAATCATTGATTGGCTGCCTCCTGCATGCCCCCTACTGGGGAACAAGCCCACAACCTAGTATGCGTCCTTTATCAGAATCAAACCTGGGACCTTTCAGTCCACAGGTCAATGCTCTATCCACTGAGCCAAACTGGCTAAGGCTGGATCACAATTTTTAAAGTAAAAAGATTTTATATAAAACTATGGATTTAGTGCTTCTCTTGAAATATCAGAACTCTTGCTCTTCTTGGCCTGCATTGCTACATAGCAACGATGGGACTGACCTCCTGGTACCTGTAGGTGGGGTCACATTCTCCACATCACCCTCTATAGATGCTAAACTGAGCTAAATCTGAATGCAGCAGTTGTGAGAACAACCGAAATCCTGTGCCAATAGAGGGAAGACGTGAAAAGGAAGGAGGGCAAAAGCCAGAGATCTACCCGTCTCCACTTAACTTTCTACCCCGGCCTTAGGAAACACTCCCTGGCTCTGAACACCTAAGCCATTCCTCTGTGGTAATCCACGCGTGCAGCAGGATTCACCCGCAAAGCTTGGCTTCCTAAAGCACTGCTGTTGAAATAGCACCTGGCAGTCTCATTCATCTTAAATAAGACTAAGGTATAGGCTCACACCCTTGTTCTTGGCTGCACTGAATTATTGAATTGTTCTTACGTTAAATCCCAGATCACTTGGAAAATCCGTACAAGGCCAACTTATGTTCTTTTTTTCTCTCCATCATGGAACATTAGAAAAATCAAGTTTTCCCTTCCTCTCTCCACCTCTTAACCAGGTCCAATTGTTCATTTTCACTGCTTTACACCAAACTGGAACCCAGGAAGTTCATGTACATGCTGGGCCTACTGATCCCTTTCTTGTCCTTTTTTTTTCTTTTTTTCTTTTTTTTTTTTAGCTACCCAGCTTTCATTTTCCTTTCTTTTAGTACAAAGTAACTCCATTTCCCTTTGGAGAGCCCCAGCTGCTCTACTTACAGATAGATGTTTCTTTTTTATTTTAAATTTTAATGATTTGATGTCTGTATACATTGCAAAATTATTGCCACATAAGTTTAATAAACATTCATTACCACACAGTTACAAATTCTTTTTCTTGTGATGAAAACTTTTAATATCTTCTCACTTGGCAACTTTCAAATATATAATATGGTTTGGTAACTATAGTGACCATGCTGTACATTACACCCCCAAACTTACTCACCTTATAACTGGAAGTTGGTATCTTTTGATCCCCTTCTCCCATTTTCCCTACCCCAACCTTGCATCTCTGGCAACCACCAATCTATTCTCTGATATCTGTGAATTCAGTGTTTTTTTTTTTTTAAGAGTTCACACAAAAGTGAGATTATACTGTATTTGTCTTTCTGTGTGACTTAGTATAATGCCCTCAAGATCCATGTTGTCTCAAATGACAGGATTTCATCTTTACAACAACTTCCTTATCCTTTTATCCATCGATGGGCACTTAAGTTGTTTCCATGTCACAGCTACTGTCAATGATGCTGCAGTGAATATGGGAGTGCAGATATCTTTTCGAGGTAGTGATTTTGTTTCCTTCAAAAAAAACCAAAAACACCTCAAAGTGGAATTGTTGGATCGTATGTATGGTAGTTCTATTTATAATTTTTGAGGAATTTCTATACTGTTTTCCATAGTGGCTACACCAGTTTACATTCCCGCCAACAGTGCACAATGGTTTCTTTTTATCTACGTTACCACTACTTGTTATTTATTGCCCTTTTGATATTAGCCACTCTAATAGGTACAAGGTTGTATCTCACTGTGGATTTGATTTGCATTTCCCTGGTGGTTTGTGATGCTGAGCACCTTTTCATGTACCTATTTGCATGTCTTCTTTGGAATAATGTCTATTTATATCCTCTGCCCATTTTTACATTAGATTGTTTTTTTCTGTTAAGTTGTATGAGTTTTTACATTATTTTAGATGTGGATCCCATATCAGATATATGATTTGCAAATGTTTTCTCCCATTTGGTAGGTTGTCTTTTCATTCTGTAGATGGTTCCCTTTGCTGTGCAGAAGCTTTTTAGTTTGATGGAGTCCCATGTGTTTGTTTTTGCTTTAGTTTCCTTTCCTTTTGGTGTCTAATCAGAGTGTGTGCTTTGGATGAGGCTGAGCCCATCTTCTGTGCCAGAAGCGGGCATGGGCCCTGGGCTTGAGCCAGCGAGCACACACCATTCCCTTGGCCACAAACCTGCAGGCAGGAACAGTCATAGAAGCAACGTGAAGCAATGAGAACTAATCTTAGTACCTGCCTGGGGTGGCCAGGAAAGAGATGTGCTACTTCTTTTCTCCTGGAACACACAGAGGCTGCCTGGAAGTCCTGCAGCCATTGTGTCAAGATGAGAAAGGGGGCAACACAGAGAAGAGAAAAGCCAGGATGTCATTTGACTCCTGAGTCAAGCCACCTGGGGAGATAAATGTTGCCCTTAGACTTTTTATTATCATGAGAGAATGAAGTCTTGTTGTCTTTAAGCCATTTATGATTTGGTTGCAGGCTGAATTCTTATAAGTCAAAAGCATTTGCTTCTTCTGACGTTGATGACCACCTTAGAAATGCTGCCTCTTTGTTTTATGTTGATTCACAGTGGATCAATATAGTTACACTTTAGTTCTCCGCTCTGTTAAGCTCCCTCACATTCTTCCTACCTAACATCTATGATGATAAAAGCATAATATGCTAATTAGACTGGATGTCCTTCCGGACAACTTTCTGGACAAAGCTGGGGCTGTGAGGGCAGAGCCCCTTGCACGAATTTTGTGCACTGGGCCTCTAGCACTATTAACAAACATGCAGATACACGAGGAAAGCTGCCAATGTAAAGAAGCTCACGGTTAGGTCCCTTTACTAGTCAGGGCATCCCCCCTGTAAATTGTTAACAACCCTCCATTGTGACAGCTTTGGAGACTCTGTTTTCCATCTGCTTGAGCAGGAACCCCTCCTAACACTGGCCCATCTCTGAGCTCTGCTGGGCGATGATCTCCTTCTTCAGTTCATTCCCCCTGCTTTTCATCTTCTTAGGATGGCTAATGGCTTCTCATCCACTGAGGTCCCCTTTTCCTTATATTCAAGAATTGTGTTTTTGAAAATATAATTTTGGGAATGCTACGGACCTTGGAATAGAAGAGAGAGAATGTAGTTTATGTTTACTTTTTGGGATTGAATCAAACATCTCAAATGCCTGCATTAAATGGTTCCATCTTTTTTAGTTCAAATTTCTAAGATGGCGATTTTACTCAGTTAATGTTGCCTCTGTAATGACTTAATCACTTTCTTATAAAAAGCCTAGTGTATGGTTTTTATCCCTTCCAGCAATTTTCCCCACTGCCAGAAACAGGCTGTCATCTTTTTTATTATGATCCCGTGTCCTGATTCACGAGCTCCTTTGGAATGAGGTTCCTAAGGAATATACTTTAAAATAAACCAGAGATAAATGAACAGAGAGAAGTGAGATACATCCTAAATGACAAACACAAATGAGTTCCATAAAATATTTACCTGCATGAAGAACGGGGTTACCTCCCCACTGCATCCTGATCTCCTGTAGCCTGCCACAGTTTTGCATTTTTTATTGAAAGGTCCTATCATTGGGAACAAATAGGGGCCTAAATGTTTTTGTTCTCTACTTATCTCTGTTATGCTCCTTGGCACTAAGAGCCTCTGGGAGCTCTGTCTACAGCATTCCCAGTTTTGACCACTTGCCCGCAACCCTGTAGGTGTGTGTTCAGGAATAATCATAGCAACCCTCTAGAATGCTTTGGGGGCTTGGAGGAGGCAGTGCATGGGAAGTGCCTCGTCAGGATTGAGTCATGACAGCCGTGAGGCTGGTGTGAAGGAGCCCGTCTGCAGCTACCTGACCACCTGACCATCCGGCACCCACATTTCAGTTAGTCCCAGCTCCCTCCCTCTGGAGCCGCACAGCGCAGGGGTTGAGAGCACTGACTCCCACTGCCTGACCTGGGTTGCCAGCTCCACCCTCCCCAGGTCTGTAATCATGGGCCTGGTACTCAACTGCTCCACGTCTGTTTCCTCTTCTGTAAAAGGGAGATAATAACAGTGCTTAGTTCATAGGACTATTGTGAGAATTACTAAGAGAAATACACATAAGCACTTAGAATAGCGCCTGGCTCACTGTTTACACTAAAATGCTAAGATTAATTTCAAGATTGTGGGTTTGCAAACTTCTCTAATGATATCGCTCAAGAATACCAAGGCTGCACCCTATTCCACATAGTTCAGTGCCGGCAGAGTAGCAACAGGACTCTCCCTGACACCCGGCTCCGTGAGGTTTGATCTCAGTTTTGGGTTATAAACACTGACTTGCCCCTGGGTCTCTTTTGAAAGATACAGGGATAGGAACCATCTGACATGTGTCTTGATATGTTTCCTTCCTTTGCCCATGGCAGTCCTCATGAGTCAACCCCAGTAGTCTCTTCAACTGAGCCCACACCAGACCGTAGAATTCTTCTCAACACATAGCCTGGGCAGCACTGTGAACTAGAGTCAGCTCACAGGAGGTAACCTATTTGTCAGCCCTGTTGTAGAAACTCAATGTAATACTGTTTCCGCCCTCAGGAAGGAAATGGAATGGAGGAGGGGCTAAGGCAGTTAGGAAGAGGACAAAGGGTGACACGTCCCCGCAGCATCTGCTAAGCCATTCCCTGCCATTCTTCACTATCCTGGCGTGATGATTTGCAAGAACATAAAACAAGCTAAGTTTGGAAATTTGTCAATGCAAAATCTCAAATAATAAAATATCCAGATTTGTACAAGAGCTGCTATACAAATGACAGTAGAATTTATCTGTGCGACGGGGCCGGGGGAGGGAGGGGTTGTGGGGTGGCAGTGGTGAGGAGTGGATATTACACAGAATGTCAGCTGGCAGGTTGCTTTACGTGTGGAGAAATATTCTTGCTTTCATTATTTCAGTTATGGGAAGGCTGATAAACTCTCAGTGCAGAAATGATAGAAAAGTTTATTAATGAATACATTATTTAGTTTTGTAGCATTGTGGTCTGGGCCAAGATATTTGTGCAAAGCCTTTGACTAGGAAAATTTTGACCCAAATTAAAATTAGAATGCATTAAGGGGTGAAGAAGAAGTATGGGGTGAGCGATAAAAGAGTCTCCATTGGCCTAATGGTTAGTGTGACATGGTGGATGGTGTCATTTCCCTAACTGGTTCCATTTAGCTTTTCTTGTGTCCAGCACTGACACTTTGACCCCATCTCACTTGACCTGATGTATAAGTGGGCACCTCTGTGGGAGGCACTGATAGTACTTTGAATAGTGGAAAAACTAGGTGGGTCTCTTGCAGTCTGGGGCCCTGTTTGTAGCTCTCGTTTCATTTCTCTTCAGTGGGTCTCCTCACTGGCACTGACTCACCGATGTAGAGGAGTGGGCTGGTGACTGTGACTCAGACCCTCTGGCTATACTGGACTGACTGCTCCTTGGTTCAAGTTGAGTTAATCACTTTTGGTGTCCTAGCAATTTAGAAATGGAAGTTAGAGATTTGTACAGAGCATCTTTGCCTGTGTGGATACTTGTAAAATAACATATCAGAATTAAGGAGTCACTGTCTTGGACTCAGTAGCATTTAAGAGAGAGAGAGAGAGAGAGGAGGAGAGAGAGAGAGAGAAGCAGAGGGAAATAGAGATGAAAAACAAAGAAATATGTTTCTTCATATTTTTGTTTGCCAGACCTAATCCCTTTCCGAGGACAGGTTGCATTCTGGGTCAGTAAGACAGGTTAGGTAAAGCTGGTGAGAGGGACCCATAGCCTACGAAGGCCACTATTTGCTAATTCTTTTTATGACCTTTTTATGACCATTGTGTTGGTGTATCTTAAAATACCAGCCTTCAGATCATAATTACATTCCCCAGTGAAAGATATTCCTCACACCCTGATTAACAAGTCAGTGCCTGGACGGCCACATGCAGAAGAATGAGGCCGGGCCACTATTTCACCCCATACACGTGAATCAAATAAAAGTGGGTTCAAGATTTGAACATAAGACCTAAAACCATAAAACTCCTAGAAGAAAATATAGATGCTAAGCTCTTTGTCATTGGTGTTGGCTTTTTTTTTTGTTTTAGGCCTTTCTTTGGGTGTTTTGTTGTTTGTTTGTTTGTTTTGAGTAACACTCCTCCCAGCTTCCACAAATTCCTGTCCCTGCAAGTAGGCATTCTGTGGTACTTCTTCCTCATTCTTTCCCCTTCAACTCTGTAGATCTGTATTTCACCCCGATTTCACCAGACACCTGCCCAGTCCTGCACGTGCTCTAAGTCTTCCTGCCACCCGCATGTCCCTGCCTGTCACACCTCTCCTTGTATTCATTATTTCCTGCTCTTGAGATCTCTCATTGGCCCCCTCTTCCTTATGCATTATGGGCAAGAGGAGGAGGACATTACCCATTCCAGTTTGTGTCTTTCTCTAAATAACATACCTCCAAACCCTATAATCTGTGAAGAGAAGAAATCTTTGGGATTTCATTGGAAGGAATCTCATCCCAGGGGAGAATCTTTGAGCAGACCATCATCATCACCCTTTCTAAAGTGTGGCCTGGCCAGAGGCTGCCCTGCTCTAGCCCATTGCCTCTTCTGTGCATGGCCCAGACTGCAGCAGATGTTCAGGACAGCTGCCATCACTGATTCTTTTTAAGGATCAACTACATTTTTTCACCTCCACTGTGCTTACTCTCCTCCAGATTCGTGAACTGGCTCAGATGATTCCAGTGCCTATAGCTTTTATCAGGGATCCATTCTGGCCAAACTTAAGCTTTGGTAGCTCCAAGTCCTCTCCATTTTCCCATGTATACCTGAGGGCAGAGCTGCCATTGACAGGGACCCCACCATTGTTCACCCAATCTTTCCATCTGGGTGATTTCTGAAAACCTCCTTATCAAAGCTTACGGGGGTATTCTCAGTTCATCTAATAAAATAATAAAAAAGAACATGTAATATAATAAAAAAGTCTTAGCTACAATAAATATTTTTATAAGGAATCTTATTTATGTTTTTATGGTTTCTGAAGCTCTTTAATTACAGACTACACAGAACTCAAGATCTGTCCTGAATGATAAAGGGCCATTTTCATTGCCTTAAATTTACTTCCCTTCCCACCCAATATACTAACCTTTATTACTAGAAGTTATGGCTGTTAGAAGCCAGAGCTAAAGAACAAAGTTTACTTCTATTTAAGATGTGAAGGCAGGCAAGTCGCTGCTCTGTGTATGAGAGAAGGATGAGGAATAGAGAGTGTGTCATTTGGTGGATCCATAAAAAATACATTATGTTCCTTTTAGAAGATAATTTTCTAGGAGTCATTTGCCTGGTTTAGTTAGATGTTTCTGAGGCAGAAAATGAGGGGAAAGAAAAGAGAGGAAAATGGATTGGCTGACAGATGATGAAGTGATGAAGAAATTGAAGAGATGAGAGGGTTATAGACCAGGAAGACAGCAGGTCTCTCAAAAGCAGTAGGATGTGAAATGTCTTGTGAAAAAGAAAAATAAAACAGATGGTTTGAGTTAAATAAATGATGTTCAGTTACTGCAAAGTACAATTCTCCAATGTCTCCATGTAAAAAAGATAAAACAGTGCTCATTTTGGATGCTTAATAATGAATGTTTTTACCTTTTGTAAAGATCTCAAAGTCTCTCCCTCAGCTTATTTCGACTTTGAAAGTTCTCTTTCATGGGGTTAAAAGCATAACTTTTATTGATTGGATAGGAAAGTCAAAGGATTTGCCCCTCATAAAATACTGCAGGACAAGGGACTACTTCTTAGCAATTTATCTGGTCCCTCTGTTGGTGGGCCCCTGCCCATGACTTGTGATTTTACATTTTGTTCCATCCATTCTTCCATTTTCTGTTAATCAGGATTGTGTTGGTTATAAGTACCAAAAACCTATGTCTGACTTAGCTAATCAAAGCAAGAAAGCAACAAAACAAAATGGAGAAGGCCAACGACTGCCTTCAGGTTAGGTTGGATCTAGGCATTCTAACAACACCATCAGGTCAGTCTATCTCTGACCATTGTCTATGGGAGCCTTGCTTGGATTATTCTCTGAAAGCTCTCTCTCCTGCTAGTGGCAAGCAGATCTCTAGAGCTGTGTCCTTAAATGGTCCTTTTTAAAAATATTTTTTATTGATTAAAATATTACATATGTGTCCCTATCCCCACATCACCCTCCACCTCGCCCCCCGCTCATGCCCTCACCCCCTCCCACCGCCCCCCGTTGTCTGTGTCCCCTAAATGGTCCTTAACAGTCACAATCCTCTAGAACAGCGGTCGCGACCCCTTTGGGGGTCAAACAACCCTTTCACAGGGGTTGCCTGATACCATCGGAAAACAAATATATAATTACATATTGTTTTTGTGATTAATCACTATGCTTTAATTATGTTCAATTTGTAACAATGAAATTGGGGGTCAACACAACATGAGGAACTGTATTAAAGGGTCGTGGCATTAGGAAGGTTGAGAACCACTGCTCTAGAAGGAAGGTCCATCTGTAGGAAGAATTCTGTTTGGCTGATTAGCATATATTCTCACCAATTTCTCAGTTATGTATAATTAGCCCCTTGATTGTTGCCTTACTTGAATCACATGGAGAGGGGGCCAGAAGATTTCCAATAGGAAGGACCAGACCAAAAGTATAACAGATGCCAACTATCTGTAGAGTTTCCACCGATTAGACACTTGGTTCCCCATCTTATCCTCCTAACACCCATGTCTGATCAGAGTGCAAACTGGAAGATGTGTAGTGTGGGTTTCTGTTTTCCACAGGAGATGCCTGTTCTTATGTTGTTCCCTTGCCTGAAAGCACTGCCCCTCAGCTTGCCTTTGTGATACCTGACACCCACCCCTGACCTCTTCACCTCCCACAACAGTTCAACAGTTTCCATCATGTGGTCTTCTCTGAAATGTCCTGTGTCTTACTCTCAGGTTCCCATCCTTCCTCATACAGAGCCAAGGCCATAGGAAAATATCCCAAAGCACAAAACATGCAAGCAGCTGAGCACATGCAAGTTCTTCCCAGAAGTCCTTATGCTTCTGGTCTGGTAAGTCTTTGTAAACTAGCATGCACAGAAAAGAAAAAAGGAAAACAAAAAGGTTAGAGTGAGGAGTCCAGCGTCCTCTGGCAATTCTCTAAGGGGTAATTCTCCTTTCTTCTCCCTTGGTGGTGCTTAGAGAAATGACCATCTCCAGTTTTGTTAAAGAAATACAATAAAAGCTCATATGTCCCATTGCCCTTTTAGTTTTTAAACTAAGGACACTGGCACACAGGTGGAAGTCTGGTGATGTGTGTTCATGCTTGTATGAGTCACTGGGACATTCGCAGTCTGGAAAATCCATAGGAATTGAATTTAGCAAATAAAAACATTTCTAGCATAGACAAGGAGGACAGAGTCAATAGCTTATTAAAAAGTTAAACACACAGCATCTAAAGGAAGCACTAAGATCGAAAATTGAAGATTGAAACCTTGAAAATGGGAATGTTATTGTTGACAGTGTTTGGGTGCATAGTGAATTTTGCCTTGAGGAAGTACATGAGATGGAGGGAATAATCTTCAACTGAGGAAGTCCCCTAGGAGCAACCTGTTTCCTGCAGCATTGTCTCGTCTTTGCTTTCTACAGTGGGAAAGGCAGCATAACAGCACCCCTGCCTTACGCCCAGAATCATGAATATGCTACCTTACGTGACAAAGGGATTTTTCAGATGTGATTCAGTTAAGAACTTTGAAATGGGGAGAGTACCTTGGCATAGCCAGGTGGGCCCAATGTAATCACCTGTCCTAAAAGTGGAGACCCTTTCCCAGGTGAGGTCGGATGGCTTGGAGCAGGGGTCCTCAAACTACGGCCTGCGGGCCACATGCAAATACAAATATTGTATTTGTTCCCGTTTTGTTTTTTTTTTACTTCAAAATAAGATATGTGCAGTGTGCATAGGAATTTGTTCATAGTTTTTTTTAAAACTATAGTCCGGCCCTCCAACGGTCTGAGGGCCAGTGAACTGGCCCCCTGTTTAAAAAGTTTGAGGACCCCTGGCTTGGAGGATGGAGGGAGGGGCTGTGAGACAGGGAATGCAGGCAGCCTGCAGAAGCTGGAGAAGGCCAGGAAAGCAATCCCCGTGGAACCTCCAGAAGGAAATAAAGCCTTGCCGACACCTTCAGTTTAGACTGGCGAGATTCCGTGTGGGACTCTGGCTTACAGAACGGCAAGATGACACATTTGTGTTGTTTAAATTAAACCTGAGTAATTTGTCACAGTGGCAATACAAAATGAATACACAATCTTTAGAGACCTCTGCTTTTTTCATTAGAATAATATATATGTGACTTTTCACTTTTATCTTTTGTACCCAGAAAATAATTCCTTCCTTCTTTAGTGACACGCCCCCGAGTCCTTCAAAATGAATGCATTGGAAATGAGGGTTCTCCTTGAATATAAGAATTTGAAGGCTGATATGTAATTCCGGCAGCTCCTCCATCCTCCGGTGCTGTATGTGACAGAATTTCTCCTACTCTCCTGTATATCACATCTTCCAAGTTCCCCATATTTAATTTTATTTACCTCTCTTCTTTTAACATTCAGAAGTTTGTAGCTATGGAATTCTCACCAGGTGATTTCTTGAATACTTTCGTTCTTGTAAAACTCCCGCTATTTCGTATATTCTCCTGATAATGTGTCTGGAAATAGGGCCTCGTTAATTGGGAATCGTCTCATATGCCCGGCCACTCTAAAACTTTATGAAATTATAGTGCAACTAAATGAACCTAAAAGAAATAATGCAAGTGGAATAGTTAAAGACAATGACTGAGATATTTTCGTATGTATTTTAAAAACATGACTAATCACTGGGGTGTACATCTGAAATAAATATAATATTGTATGTCAACTGTAACTGAGAAGTAAAAAAAAATGATAAAAAACATGACATTACTTCAAACTTTGGGATAATTCTTAAAGCTATGATTAAAAATGAATTTAAATTACAACATAGTTAAAAGGTAGAACAGAGCGACTTATAAAATCTCATTGGACTCAAAACCCCTGTGGAAGTAAATGTCTTCTGCACACTTAGATATGGTTTATAGCAACTATATTGTGCGGGAGGAACAATAACAAAGTTTACAGCTCAGTGAAAACACCCAAATTGATTTAAGCTTCTTTTCATTGGAGCATACATTTATGACAGCTACCACGGGCAAGTCAGAGCTTAATTTTCTAACTTATTTAAGCATTCACAAAGCTGTTTGCTTTCTCCTCTAAAGAAACGTCCCAATAGTTTGCACTGGTTGTAGCATATGTTGCCTCAGCAAAGTCTGAAGCAATGAAAATTGTTTTTCCTGGAGGTGAAATGGCTGCGGATCATTTCAGGTGAAAGACAGTAAGTGCCCCATAGGAATGTTCAGTGTGATGTGGCCATCACAAGTGCTGACGGGATCTTAAAAAGAGCCAGCTGCATTCTCTACTTTGTTCCTTGGTGCTCTCCTAACCACATCTGGAGTATTGATTTCAGGCCACTCTTGATGAAGGGCTGAGATGGGTCCAAATGAACTCAGAGGACAGGGCAGGAATGTCTCTCTACCACCCATGTAAGGAAAAGCTGGAGGCATTAAGGCTACTTCCCCTGGAGAAGAAAGATCTGGTGGATATGTCAGCTGGTTCAAACATCTGAAAGGATGGTGTGTGGAGAAAGAGTTTGAGACCTGTCTTTCTGAAAGGCAGAGAAGTGGACCAGTAGATAGGCATTACTAGTACATTGAGGTTGAGCTAAGTTCTTTATAGAGAAAAGATTTCCTGGGACCAGAACTCCCTGAAGATGAAGAAGATGATGATCTCTCTCTCTCTCTCTCTCTCTCTCTCTCTCTCTCTCTCTCTCTCCCTCTCCCTAGAGCTGATCAAGCGTAGCCAAGAAACCTGGATCTGTCAGAATCCCTGAGTTGCTTTGCTCCACATTGCACCCTCTCTGCCTGATGGAGTGAGATTGGGCACCTGCTGCTACTGAGAAGGAGTTCAGGTCTCTATTCCCAGAGCCAGATGCCCAAAGGGTACATGGGACAGTCAGGTGGCTCAGGGCCAGTGATGGCAACCCTACGTCACCCCTCCTTCTGCCCATGAAAGACATTCTAGTTGTCATAGGACTCTCTTCTGTTGTGTAAGTATAACATCAGACTCCTTCTTATCACAATATGCTGCCATGATTAGAACTGGCACACAGATGAAATCTGTCATCTCTGCGTTAGGACTAACTTGGTGTGTTGTTTATTACCCGTCGGCTCCAAACAACTCTCTGTGCTCTTCTTTGTGACACTTGTGTTGAGGTTCTGCAGGCTGTGTTTCTGCTTTGCCAGCTGGGCCGCTATTCATTTAGATGAGTGGTTCTCAACCTTCCTAATGCTGCGACCCTTTAATACAGTTCCTCACGTTGTGGTGACCCCAACCATAAAATTATTTTCATTGCTACTTCATAACTGTAATTTTGCTACTCTTATGAATCGTAATGTAAATATCTGATATGCAGGATGTATTTTCATTGTTACAAATTGAACATAATTGAAGCACAGTGATTAATCACAAAAACAATATGTAATTATATATGTGTTTTCCGATGGTCTTAGGCGACCCCTGTGAAAGGGTCGTTCAATTCCCAAAGGGGTCGCGACCCACAGGTTGGCGACCCACAGGTTGAGAACCCCTGGTTTAGATGGATGCTCTAAGGCTGGAGGAAAAAGAAGGGACTTTCTCTTTCCTTCTTACTTTCTGTGGCTTCCTGCTTTCTTTCTGTAGTAGCAGCTGCATCCAGTTTGCAGTTTTTCCCATGTTCTCAGAAACAGCCTTGCAGTAGTCTCTTCAGGGACCATAGAACCTTCTACTCAGTGGGTCCCCTTAAAGGTTTGAATTTCAACTGCATGGGGCCCTCCTCCAGTTTTTCAGTATTAATTATTCCTACCCTTTTTCCTTTTTATTCCCCATCCCTAGGAGCAGTAGGTCTTCCTACAATTGCTACTTGTGTGATATTTGTCTTTTCAGTCTTGTAGCTAATTAAAAAATTCTTTAATTTCCCTGTCCAAATAACTGGCATCTCCCATCAGGGCTGCTGTCCACCTTCGACATTCTCTTCTTCTCTTCCCTCACTGGTGACCCAGTGACCCTGCTAATCCTGCCCACATGCTAGCTGATAATGAGATTTAGTACTGGCCACCACCAGTGGTTGTATACACTGAAAAACTCTAGGGGGTGCCATTCACATTGTAATCAACATTGATATCTATACATTGATGACAATTTCCCAGTAGTTGAGGGACAGAAGGCATTTTAAAAAATACACTAAACTAGTGATGTTTTAGTCTGTAACTAATTAAGGGCTAACTGCATTTGATTTGATTACAGACACAGCTGTAAGGAACTTTTACAATATCCAGTCCAAGTCTCTTAAAGTTTAGGAAACGTAAGTATCAGAAATGATGGAGGAACTGACACTGGGCCCCTCAGTGACTTGGATTTGGACTTAGAACTCAGCATATCTGACTCAGATAGCCAAGCCGCATGGGAGAATTAACAGAACAGAAATTCATCCTTTAGACAAGAGCCCAGACCTGAGCCAGGTTCCAATAAAGCACTGTAGCTCTACCATCCCACCTCCTCTCCGGCTCCTTTGGCTGGGGGGTTACTAATGAGTGTCTCTAGGCCAAGCATGTCAGACTTGTGGCAGGTGGGCCGCGTGCCTAGACTCTAGGCTGTTGATAGGAGAGAGAGAAGTCCTGGAAAGAAGGCTCCAGAAGATATTGTGGGTGTTGCTGATAGAATGGGATTTAAGAACACCTAGGCTAGTGGCCGGCAAACTGCGGCTCAGCAAACCACGGCTCGCGAGCCACATGTGGCTCTTTGACCCCTTGAGTGTGGCTCTTCCACAAAAATACCGGCTCTTCCACAAAATACTGACTTCTGCACATGGGCCACGAAGTTTCAATCGCACTGTACGTGTGTGCCCACACGTGGTATTTTGTGGAAGAGCCACACTCAAGGGGCCAAAGAGCCGCATGTGGCTTGTGAGCCGAGGTTTGCCGACCATGGACCTAGGCCAGCCGTGGGCAAACTACGGCCCAAAGGCTGGATCCGGCCCGTTTGAAATGAATAAAACCAACAACAACAAAAAAGAAAAGGCCGTACCCTTTTATGTAATGATGTTTACTTTGAATTTATATTAGTTCACACAAACACTCCATCCATGCTTTTGTTCTGGCCCTCCGGTCCAGTTTAAGAACCCATTGTGGCCCTTGAGTCAAAAAGTTTGCCCACCCCTGACCTGGGCCATTAAAATACCCGTTTAAGAGGGTTAGAAAGACAGCAAAAGTAATGGAGAGAGTTTGGCTTCTACAGGCCATCTACAGTCAGTGTTCAGGACTTGATGAGTTTTATGCTGAGTAAAACTGTTGATGCCTGAATGTGATATCAGTCAATGCCCTGTAACAGTATAATACAGTATAATTCCCTGTAAAAGTATAACACAGTAGTTATAAAGTGATTATAATTTTACCAAAAAAACTTATGAGCAAAAGGATCTGAAGAAAATAAGATGCAAAATTCAACAATGAAAAATTTGAGGAATAACCCAAAGTAACACGAATCAGGGTTTGTGAAATGAGGAGGCTGAGCCCCCAGCACACACAGAAGCAAGTGATCCTGCCTTCAGTGTAGGAAAGGCCCAGTAGAAGGAGAGAAAACAGAGGACTTAAATCACGCCTGTGCTTCTGATCCCAGTATGTGTGCAACTGCTACATCTGAATTCTGTGCTTCCTGTGGGTAAAATGTAATTGCTTTTCATAACTGCTTCCACGTCTTGTATCAGGGATTCTACTAGGCACCTTGTACACATGACCTTATTGTTTTTAACCCCCTAAACAATCGTATTCCTCTCTTTAGAGGTGAGGACACTGCAGTTCCCAGAGGCCAAGTCTTGTCTAAGGTCTCAGCAGGCAGTGGTGGCCAGGATTTGGACCTTGGTACTCTGATGCCAAAGCCTGCTCTCTTCCCATCACCTCCCATTGCCTTGCCTGCTTCTCTTACTCACCTCCTAGTTTTTTTGAGATATATTTAATAGACTGCTATGGCTTTAAGCTGAACTGTTGATTCCAATGCAGACCCACACAGGGCCTTCCAGCACATTCCTCTGTGTAGGTGGGGTTGGGGTAGGAAGTGGAGTGATGGAACAGCCTATGAATGGGACAGCTGACTCTACCTGTGCCTTGATTAATGGAGCTGTCTCATTTCTCATCACTAGTATAATGTGCACACACCTCTATGGCTAATGGCCTTCCCCCCAAGATGTTAACCTTTGATTTGGTCTTTTAAAAAGAGCAGCTGCCTTCATCAGAGTTGCCTTTGCTAAAAGCTTTTAGCCTTTTAAATGCACACAAACGCCACTGACAGAGTCTTCAGGCTCTTTATTTTGTTTTTCAGTGGCAGCAAGCTTTTCATGTTGTATCTAGTGCATGAGAGGGCCGTGCTGTGAAAGAATTGGCTGCGGCTGTGGCTTTCTCAGTCCTGAAGATGCTCCCAAGACAGGAGAGGCTATCTTAATATTCGTAACCATCTCGGTCCCCTCCAGCTTATGACACAGAGAAAGTGGAGGGGTAGGAGGCCTGGGGTGGGAAGGGGCCCAGGAATGGACTTTAAGTGCAAGGAGAACAAGAGGAAACTCCAATCAAATCAGAATCTGGATTCTGACCTGACCTGGCACCACAGTGAAGGTCTTGCCTGGTAAGGACAGAGAGCCTACAAGGTCAATGTTGACATAGAACGGGATCAGGTTGAGCAGGTAATGAGCAAGAGAGAAGTGCTCTCTTGAGGGCTCCCGACCTCTGGGTCCATCATACTACTGTAAATGTTTCTCTACTCAAATCCATCTGAAAGTTCGAAGAGCAATAGCAGAAAGCTCATCACAGAAAGAAATGAAGTTCATAAACTTGCAAATAACTAGTTGTATTGATTGTCACCAATTAGACTGAGCCAGCCTTTGGATAAGGAATAATAAGGCCAACCAGACAGAGAACAAAAAGGCACTCAGAGATTTATGTCGCCTCCCGTTATGTGGGAGATGACTGACAAAGTATTAGCAGAGACTTTGGCCTTTAAATATCATTTTAGAGGATCAGGATTTCTTAGTAAAATTTTCTAAAATATGGTTTGAAAGAAAAACGTAGATAATGAAGAGGAGGAAACTTCCAAAGTTGTGTGGAACTTCCCTCTGGTAGACCCCGTAGATTGGCTGGTTTAATCTTTGTCTCCTATCATAGAAACTCTAAAATGTAAACCCTCAAATTTCAAATCTATCTTGTGGAAAGGGGAGTCCATATGACACAGTTCTGGCCAATAAGTCATAAACAGAAGTGTGCTGTTTCCATCCCTTTCTTTGTCTCCTTCCTGCTGGAATGCAGATGTGAGGTCTGAAACACCACAGCCTTTAGTGGCCCATGAGGTAACAATGATGAGGACAAAAGCTCATGCACTAAGCTTGACAGATGGAAAAGAAGGAACCATCTGGCACCCTGATGGATCCTTGATAGTATCAATGAGCTATTATACTAGTCCTGGGTGGCTGATGAGCTACTTTTTATGAGAAAAAAATTCACTAAATATTTAAGCCCAGGGGGTCAATTTTCAGTTACTTATAGCCAAACACTTTTTTTTTTAAAAACTAAGATGATATCTAAGCCTAATATTTAAAACTTACTATATGAGACCAAAATAATTTTTTCCCCTCAAAAATGTTTTAATATAGTCTCTTCCCCAAAGAGCTGGCAACTGATTTGATTGAGGAGAAGCCTTCTGCTTTCTACAAATGATAGTAGGGCAGTTTCTACTTTTTATTTAAAAATTTTTTCCCCCTGTAGGCTGGTTGTCAGTGCTGCGCTGATTCACTCCTTAAAAGAAACTCAAACGTGTAAGAGTCTTAGCGCCTCTTCTAATGAACGCACACCCCAATCCTCTACATTGGGAAGGGAGGGAGACCTTTCCATGGTGGCAGGAGGAAGACGCCTCAAGAATAAAAGCCATCGTGGGGCTCAGGAATCAGGTGTCTGTCCAACCTGTTCCTCTGCTCCAGGCAGAGGGTCCCACTCACTATTTGCCTTGTGGGTCAGGGTGTGACGTAATTAAGAGTACAGATAACTTCCTTACAGAAGCCTCTAAGAAAGCTTGTATGTTCTATTGAAATTATTCATTGGAATAAGAGACGCAGTTGCTGGCCTTTTGAATCCCGATGGTTTATTCGTGTGGCTGAAGTCTCTCAGTACTACTTGTTGCTTTGTTCTTGAGACTGCCTAGAATCCTCCATCAGCATAACATTCTCACTTCCTGAGGTGTAGCTGATCATGCTAGCCCAGTGGTTCTCAACTGCACATCATTTTGTATCTATCCCCCTCTTCCCTCCACCCCCCACCCGCCGGAACATTTGGCAATGTCTGGAGACGTTTTTAGTTGTCACAGCTGGCATCTCATGGGCAAAAGCCACCGATGCTGCTTACCATCATACAATGCACATATGACAGTCCCCTGTCCACTCCCCCGCCACCTCAACTCTCCATCCCCAGCAAAGAATCTGTCAGTAGTGTCGAGATGAGACACACTGTTCTGCTTAGTTGTGTGTTTTCTTTATTATCACGCTCTGTCATACTCAGGAGCCAGAGCACATGACTGTTTTCCTATAGGTTGTGAGCTACATTTGCCTTTATATATATTTTAGAGCAAGAGAACCCAGGATCTTGGGACTAAACATCCAAAGTTCCAGAATGTCAAAATAACGTTCTAAGAGGAATTATAAAAAAAGGTGACAAGAGCAAAAGGCATGGTACCTGCCCTGTTACAACAGGCATTTGGATGAGAGTCCTCCCAGGCTCTTCCCTCAGTGCCCGGAGCTGAATGGAGTTGGGGCTCTTCTCTTGCAGGCCCTGGAGAAAGATCACCCCTCTCTGCTGGCTCTCAGCCCACACGGCATGGCTGCTATTGGTCTTGTAAGTACTGGCCCCTTCCTCCAGCTGGGTTAGAAGCCCCTCAAGGATGAGGATTCCAGCTATCATCTCTCCAACTCCTAGTCTAAGTAGTGCCTTCCGTCTGGTTGCAGCAGTTCTCAACCTGTGGGTCGTGACCCCTTTGAGGGTCGAACGACCCTTTCACAGGGGTCGCCTAAGACCATCGGGAAACACATATGTAATTACATATTGTTTTTGTGATTAATCACTATGCTTTAATTATGTTCAATTTGTAACAATGAAATTGGGGGTCACCACAACATGAGGAACTGCATTAAAGGGTCGCGGCATTAGGAAGGTTGAGAACCACTGGTCTGGTGGGTTCTCAGCACTAAAGAGCTGTTGCAAAATATGGGGCAATAGAATGCAGCTTCTTGAACAAAACCCGACTCAGGGTAAGAACGCTGGTGATCTGGGAGCTGTGAGAGAAAAAGGAAGGATGTTAGTGCTTTATAATCTTTCCCATGTAGTCATTAAAAACACAGTCATACAATGAGAAATCAATCATTTATTTGGATTACAAACAACCTATTGCTAACGAAATGTATTCTGAAGCAGGGCAATTTCCTTCTTAGACCAGGCTGCTAGCTAAGGAAGTCGGGCTTTGATTTCTCTCTTTGTCACAAATGTTAACAATTTTGTTTAAAAGCACACACCAGGAAACGACATTAATAATTTATCAAAAATGAACTGAATATTTTTTTCTGTTATTTGCCAGAAGACAGCGGCACTGTCTTACTTTAAAAGTCAATCTTAACTTCATTTTATATTGTGTGTTTCCTGTCACAAAACTGATTTTAGTTCATGTAAATAACACTAAAATAAGACTATTTCTGAAACCTTCCTTTATTTTTAAAAAATCAAAGTTAATAAAAGCACAGTGTCCTATCTCATTCAGTTTAGGATTATTGTCCACATGGGAATCTTTAGATAATTAAAGAGTCCATTCAATTCTGAAACACAGTGTTAGAGTGAAGATTATTTTCTACAACAATTTTTTAAAATAAGCATTATAAAAAACGACTTGAAAAAGGTATGCATTACTACCTGTCATATAAATCTTCCTATAGAGTAGACAATAATGACTTTTGTTAAAGGATTTTAGGTAACTGTTTTTGCTATGCCAATCTACTCTAAAATGAAACAAAGTTATGAGAATAATTTGGATTTTTCCTTCTGCATGTTTTATAGAAACTCTTTTATAGATCATATTTGCTTATAAAATTGTAAGATAATGAAATTTTGTTTATGCACAATGAACTTGAAGACCTTAAGAGCGTTCCACATAGCACACAACAATGCTTTGTCATTCAATCAATTTCCATAAAATATTTATTAAGTCCATCCTGTGCGCCAGGCACTATTCTAAATATTGTTTACTTCCACAGTCATATTTACTTTTACAACCTTCCATTTTAAACTAAATGAAAGTCTGTCCATCCCCTAACCTGGTTTTAATTAGCCTTCAACCATAACATAAGATCACATACTCTTTTGGATGTTCTTTATACCATGCATGAGTTGTTGCCATATTCCTTGCCTTACCACACGATTTCTGAAATCTGATGCAAAATATTACTAGTGGATATTAAGTAAAATGTAACATTTGTCCTTAAGACTAATAAGTAAAGGAATATTCTTTCACCAAGTAAGATCAGTATTCTGGATCTGTCTGAAGTGAATTTATTCCATTTGTTTTTGAATACATTTCTCTCTGGTCACAATAAATTTATCACAATATAATAGTTTTCATGTGTTGCTACTTGGAGTTTATTTATGGAGTAAAAATATAGACTTTATTTTGATGAAATATGGTCAAAACTTGTTCTCAAAATCGCACCTTGTGAAAATCAACTTACACAATCCAGGATTTGTTTTCATTTGGAGTTTCTCTCTCCTGCTGTATGGCCCAGAACACTTGGGCTGAATATGAGTAACACTATTATTATTTGTGTGTCTGTGTTTTGTATGTAGAAGCATAACCCTAATTAGAATCCTGTGTGTGGAATAAGATAGCCCTGTGCTTGAATCCATCACTTCTAGAGGGTGGTAAGCAGTAAGCTACTGAATTTCTCTGGACCTCCCCTTTCACAGAATGGGGTAAAAGAAGCTACTTTACAGGTTATTGTGAGGATTAAAAATCATGCATTTGAAGTACCCCTTACAAAATGGGGCCTCAGGAAATAGTCGTTATTTTTATTCTTCAACTAGGAATGTTCTCCAACCTCGGCTTTGCGGCAGGTTTGTTTTGTAATTGTTTTTGTTTTTGAGAGGGCGGAGGAGGATCCTTATGAACACAGAGCATCCATGGTGCATATGCTGAACTGACTTCCTTGCCTCAGTTTCTATATAAGGAGCCTTCCAGCGTTCCCCACTTCAGAAATAATTCAACTTGTTTTTAAATTACTTATGAACATAGAAAACATGCCCCCACTCAAGACCACGCTTTTTCAGAATACACTCAAATGCAGTGTCCCACACTGACATTTCATTTTTCATAACTTTTCCTGGGAAAACACATTCCAACCATTTGAATAATGTCCATATGACTTCAGGATTTATTTTTAATTTTTTTTTGTTAATCCTCACCTGAGGATATTTTTTCCAGTTTTAGAAAGAGTGGAAGGAAGGGGGGGAGGGAGGAAGGAGAGAGAGAGAGACAGAGAGAGAGGGAGAGAGAGAGAAACATTGATATGAGAGAGACACATTGATTGGTTGCCTCCTACACACACCCCAAAGAGGGCCAGGGATGGAACTTGTAACCCAGGTATGTGCACTTGACTGGGAATCGAACCCATGACCCTTTGGTGCAAGGGCCAATGCTCTAACCACTGAGAAACACTGGCCAGGGCCATACAATTTCAGCATTTAGACTTCATTCTTCACAATTCATTAATTCTCTCTATATAAAGCCAAGGACCAACTGGAATGCTGGAAAGACTGGTTGCTATGATGCCCACTGCGGCCAGCCAACTAGCCCGATCAGGGACGGGGCCAGCCAGCCAACCTCCCACGTCCCCTCCCCCCCACTGGCCTGGCCCCTATGGCCCCCATCAGGACAGGCCGGCTGGACCCCACCTGTGCACTAATTCGTGCACCAGTCTCTAGTGATAGAATAAGAGTGTTAAAAAAATGTTACCTTCATAACAAACAAAGCCATAAAACCAGTTGCCAGAGATTTAGCTGTCTTTTCTCTGCTCTTTCCGTTTGCCTTCTATGACTTTAAAACTCTGCCATTCTTAAAAATTTTAGAAAAAAAAAATCCAGTTTTGACTCAGTATAAGATTTTTTAAAAAATTTTATTTCTTGATTTGAAAGAGAGAGAAAGGGGGTAGAGAGAGAAATGATGACTTGTTGCTCTACTTATTTATGCATTTATTGGTTCCTTCTTGTATGTGCCCTGACCTGGGATCAAACCTGCAACCTTGGTGTATCTGGATGATGCTCTAATCAATTGAGCTACCCTGCCAGGGCCAAAATTGGTGTAATATTTGATGCATATTAGCCTGTCTTTGTTAATGAAGATGAAGACATTTTGGAATAAGCTGCTTGTTTTCTGAACCAGGCCTGACATGCCCACATTGCATGTCCTACGTGATACAGCTGTGGGCAGGCCCAGCAGCCCGACCTTGGGGGCACGCAGGCACCTGCAGAGAACAACTCACTCCTACATCCCAGCGTTTTGCCTTTCATCGGCCATGTTCTCAGAAAGAAAATCATCCTTTCAGTTATATTACTTTCCTAAAGGAAATTGTCTTTTGCCTTGAAAATCTAATGATCCTAACTGTGTGTCCCCAGGGGTGCCCATGGCTTTTAAGGTATTCACAGAAAGCTACCAGGTGGATAATGGGATAGGGAAGTGACAGAAATGGAGAAATAAAAGCAACACATTCTTCCACAAACTGAACATCTGCTCATAGCAACACACGATAAACTGATGTTTTTCTTAAAGACGGATTTCTTATACAGCAACTGGTGTCATGGAGCCATTTGAACTTATTTGGAAGAGAATACATTTTTAATTATAGGGTTTTCTTGAAGATTGAAAGCACACTGTGAAATCGTATTTAGATTCATGCAAAAAGGAAAACAGACAATCTCTAAGGATTACCAATCCAGTCTATAAGGAATGATTTTTAACACCTTTCGTACCGCTCAGGAGTTTTCTCGTGTTTCGTGCGCCATCTGTTAAGGACCGCTCACGAGTGTTCTCATTTTTCACCCCATGGAAAAAAGGAGCGAATCTAGATACTAATGTAAATGTTGTTTGGTCCCTCTTCATAGAGGAAAATGTTCTACGCAGTGCCATACGTTAAAAAAGTACTAGGAGCTTTAATTGTTTAATTGTTTTTGTAAATAAAAATGTTATAATTATTGAAAAACGACACCTAAAGTGCATTAGGATGATTTAAATAACGTGCAGTTTGCCCAAAAACGTGCGGTCCCTGGTGTATGTCTTAGAGATTTCTATGCAGCACAAAAGGTGTTTTAAGCAGGAAGGTAAATGAGATAGACCTCAAAGCCATACTATGAATACTATGGCTAGTATTGCTCTAACATACTCTTTAGATCCCTTGTTCTGATGCAGGGCGCCAAGAATGAGCAGTGCCTTCTATAGCACCATGAGTCGCACGGTCCAAAATGGGGTGTAATAAACGCTGTTATACATCAGTAACCTGGGTGATGTTTTACCGTACACAGGTGTTGCTGGCAAACACACAGATCATCAAGCCTGGCTTCAACCACCTGAGAAGGAACACTTCCCAACCCTGTCCGAGGCAGCCTCCTCCCACACAACCTCCTCCCTCAGCTGCCCTTCGTTGGGCCAGCATTCTTCTCTCCTGGGGTTCCATTCAGGACCTGCATGTTGCACAGTATGTTTTTTTAAAAAATCATTTTTGGTTGCTATACAATGCTGCCCTAATGAAATAATGGGTTTATTTTGTACCAGAAACACAGCCATGGAATGCACGGAGAGATGACTTGCAGATTTTTGTGCCCGCTATGTCACCTGTAATTGAAAAATAATTAGATGATCCATCTGCTTCCGGCTATGCGCTTCTCAATTTTCTTCATTATCCATGGTATTTAAGAACTTTAGGCATTTTTTGGGGGTATTAATTAATCACTAATAAAAACTCTAGGGAAATTGATTGGCTCTGCAATACAATTTTGCCAGCACTTAACAGAATGTTTTTCTTTTTGATATAATTTAAGTCTGACTAAGATGACCTCTGTTCTTATTAATAGTTTGTATTTTATGCCAACACTATTGAAATTTCTCCCCATATTGTTATAGACTCTGCGGAAGATAATAGATACCATAATAAGTGGAAAAATAATCTATTATCTCTGCAGTAATTCTTGATCAGAAGACAAAAAAGTTACACCGGTTACATTTCTCTGCTGATATTATTCAGAGGTAAAGGTTGAATAGACAATAACCTTTGGAACAAATTACATATAACTGTACCAATTTCTCCCTATAGCTTAGTACAATTATCCCACTGTGAGATAGCACATATCATTGTAGAGAAAAGCTGATTTTTAAAAATTTTCAAGACTTTTAATTTTAACATTTCCTGCTAAAAAAAAAAAATCTTTGTTTTTTCTTCAGTCTTTCAGTCCGGGACAATATTTGCAGCACTTTAGGAGGAGGAATAACATCTTTTAAAAACATCTTTATTGATTAGGCTTTAAAAAAATACACAAGAAATCAATATTTACTGTTACAATAGGATGTAGATTAAAAAATGAGAAGTTGTACACTCCTATCACATAGCGATAAACATCACTAATGCTTTGTTGTTATTTGTTACAAGAGTTACACATTCTAAACAACTGTGGTGTCATAATACTGCTTATTTTATTTTTTACCCATGTTTTCCCAGCGAACAATATGTGGAGTGAGCATTTCTCCATGTTAATAAACACAGATCATGGTTGTCATTTCTTTTTCTTTTAAAAAATATTTTTATTGATTTCAAAGAGGAAGGGAGAGGGAGGGAAAAAGATGAAAAACATCAATGATGAGAGAGAATTATTGATCGGCTGCCTCCTGCATGCCCCCTACTGGGGATCGAGCCCACAACCCGAGCATGTGCCCTGAACTAAGAAACAAACTGTGACCTCCTGGTTCATAGGTCAACACCCAACCACTGAGCCATGCTGGCCAGGCCATCGTTGTCGTTTCTAAGAGTGGCCTGCCCATTTGTTATTTAACCAGCCCACTTTGTGGACATCTAAATTCTCACGGTATTCCTGGCACTTTTGACTCATGTTAGGTCTATTGCTGATGGCTTTCCTGGAGCCCAGAGAGCAGGCATGCATGAGCAGGCCATTCTCACCTGGAATGGCCTCTGTGGCAGAATCATTGCCTCCATTTCCAGGAGTCACTTTGGTTTATATTGGGGAAAAGTCAGAGCGTTAGCTGACTTTGCTCTGCTCTTCCCGTTTGCCGTCATTGCATATGCAGACCTTGGGGCCCAGGCTGGTCCTGCACCTTCTATCTCACAGAGGCCCTTGTGGTGGCAGCAGCTGGTCAGGAATTAAAGCATCTCTCTCTCTTTCACAAAACATGTTATTTGTGGCTGACTTGGCTTAGGGGAAAAACAAACAAACAAATGAAACCTTATGTAAGGAAAGGAATTCCTCCTCCTTCTCCTTCCCTCCTCCTCCTTTTCTCCTTCCTCCCCTCCTCCCTTCCCTTCCCCTCCTCTTCCCTCCCCCCTCCTCT
>NW_006383012.1:1873804-1874369 GCF_000327345.1 Myotis davidii | reverse complement strand
TCTAGGGTAGTGGTTGGCAAACTGCATCTTGGCAAACCACAGCTCGGCGAACTGTGGCTTGCAAGCCACATGAAGCTCTTTGGCCCCTTGAGTGTGGCTCTTCCACAAAATACCGACTTCTGCACGTGGGCCACAAAGTTTCAGCCGCACGTGGTATTTTGTGGAAGAGCCACACTCAAGGGGCCGAAGAGCCGCATGTGGCTCGCAAGCTGCAGTTTGCTGACCACGGATCTAGGCTATGGTTAACTCAACAATTCTCCTTTGTTGGCTTGTATCACTTTCCCAGTACCGCCCACTGCCTCTCAAACTAACTCCTGGATTCAAATCCTCCTCTCAGGGCTTGTTTTGGGGAAAATCCAACCAAGACAACTCCCTACCTCTAATATGTTTCTGGATCCCCATTGTCTGCAGAGTAAAGCTCAAACTTTATTTCTTACAGGGCATTGCGGAGGATTCTAACCTTTATTTCTAATGTCCGTTTTCACCACCCTTTTGAGTGGCCATTGGTTACAGCCAGACTGAGCCCCTGCTGTGCTCCATTTACGCCTCCTATTGCATATCTCCC
>NW_006383012.1:1860891-1873775 GCF_000327345.1 Myotis davidii | reverse complement strand
CCCCCGCCCCAGCTCCCTGTTTTACACTGGACTGAAATGACCTGAACTAAAGGATCCAAAGGCAGAGAGAAGCAATAGAAAATCCAGAATTTAGAGCTTTATTTTATTGTAGGAAGCAAAGCAAAAGTGAGTAGGGTGGGAGTTAAATAATTTAAATAATAGTTCAGCCCATCTGTCATCTCTATGAAAAGGTCAGGATAGATTCCACTGTGGAGCTTCATCCTATCTCATAAAAGGGTAATATGCAAAAGGACTGAACAGCGGAATGACCGGTCGCTATGATGTGCACTGACCACCAGGGGGTCAGTGTGCTCCCACAGGGGGAGTACTGCTCAGCCAGAAGCCAGGCTCACAGCTGGTGAGCGCAGCTGGACATCCCCTGAGGGGTCCTGGACTGTAAGAGGGTGCAGGCCAAGCTGAGGGACACCCTCCGCCCCCCCCACCCCCCCCCACCCGAGTGCATGAACCTCGTGCACTGGGCCTCTAGTATATAATAAAAGAAAAATGAAACATAACAACGTGGAAGGCAAGGCATCACTTTATACTTTGAAAAAAGTTCCACCAATGGCTAAGCCAGAGTGCCTGCCAATTCTGTGCGATGTTTGTGAAATACATAGCAGCTCAAAGGAATCCAGACTATCACAAAGGAGCATTTCTGACACCCAAACACATGTTTCTCCCAAGTTCCTTCTCTGCTTCCAGACTTAAGTATCTGTTCAGGGCACACATACAAAAAAAATCACTATGTTAAGATGGTAATTTGGAAGGTGTTCCATGGAACTCAGCTGTATAATTGAAGAGATGCTTCTCATATGTTTACCCGGGGCCTTTGAACTCTACCAAGTGCAAGTTGCTGCCAGTTTCTGAGACGAGGCCTAGTAATGTTTCAGTGCAAAAACTAGGGTGCATTTGTCACCACAGAAAGGACATGGGATTACATTTTCCTCTCCTGCATTTTACCTTCTCTGCTTCTGGGGATCGTGCTGTCTGGAAGCACATTGCTCAGAGTTACTTGATTGATGACTCAATATGCCTATGTTGGGTGAGGACCTACTGTGCACCCAGCAATGCTAAGGAACAGAGTGGCCTGCTAAAGCACACATTATTGGGTGGGCAGGTCACTTCCCAGGCCGCTGGGGAGACTTAAATTTCCTTAAGGGCATGCATGTGATTTGAATCTTACTCTATTGCTGCATGGATATTGCAGAGAACACTGTGCACTGTGCAGGCTTTAAATCAAGACAAAGACTGACCAGATGACCCATGTGCTCCCTCAGCTTAGGTCAGACCAGAAGCCTGTGCCGAACCTTGCTCCAGGCAAAGGTTATCTCCCATAAAAGGGTCTATGATCTCTTTGAAGGGCCTGGGGTCAGCGCTGCTTTTGGCTGCAAAAAATCTCCTGGCTTTGTCAGTGAGCACATTTAATATCTTACACAGCAAGAACTGCAGAGGCGGCTGGGTCCAAGGTTGTTAAACCCCAGATCCTTTTTGATCATCTCCGCCTGAAATTTTCCCTGCTTTCTACTCCTTGGCGTACTGGCCTTGACCATCAGACTGTTCCCCTCATGGACACACACTGATATGACCGCATCTTTCCAAAGAGGTCAATTTCATCTTCCCATGTGTTTCTTTTTAATAGCAGACACTTCTATCAGGAGACTGTGGGCCACACATAAACTGATCCATGGAAAGAAGAATTGCAGTGATGCTATTTGGCTGAAGCTAACCTGTTTGCACCCCCTACATCATGTGCAGAGGAGATGAATACTCAGGACTGATTCTTAGGCAGTCAGGTAACCATGCTGATGATTTTTTGGGGTCTCAGTTTTCTTACTTTTTCTATCTGCAGCATAATGCTTTTCCTCTGAATATGGGTGGTTGGGAAATCTAATTCAACAAGTATGACTACACACCTGCTGGTTGTTGAGCACTGTTCTAGATGCTGCAAGGTCTTAAGAGCTAAGTCACTCTGTTAAGGTAGCTTCTAATCTCAGGGGGAGGCTAAGGTAATTCATGGTATGCAAGACAAGTCTCATTATAATCGAAGCCATGTGGGAGGACAAGCTACTCTGGGAACCGGCCTGAGTCAGGATTAGAACCTGTTCCTCTTGGACCGGCCCTTTAAGGAGGTCTCTGCTTCCCAGGGGAAGTTTAAATCTGGGCCATAATTGAGGCCTCGGGTTAGGATACAGGGCTTGGCTGGTCACCGGTCTGGCCACTAGGCTTCATTCTAAGGCAGTTGTCTACTAGAGCTATAGCAAGGGCAGTGTCAAAGAGGGAAATGAACCAGCATTTGTTGAGAACCAGTTACAGGCCAGGCCTTTACATATGCCTTAGTTCATTTAATCAAATTAGAGAGCATCCAAGGTTCAAGGTAGTTATTATTCTCAGAGTTGCAAATAAGGCAATTGACATTCAGAAAAGTTAAGTAGCTCCTCCAAATTGCCATGAGACAATCTCAGACTATCTGAAGCCAAGATCAGATTCTCTCTCTTGGAGGCCTTTAATTTTCTAGCTTTTAGAGACAGGGAGTAATCTGTGTCCCTAGCAGGGGTATAGAGGCCTAGAGGCAAGAAACATATTAATGATTTTAGGAATGTCCTAAAACAATCAGCCAGAGTGCGAGAAGAGCAAACGGAGTGTATGTGCTGATGTCTGTGGGTTTGAATCATTTGGTCTTAAGACAATTATTGGACCCCAAGATAGGAATGCGGGATTGGGAAGAAAGATTCTAACATGTGCCCGCTTCCTGAAGACTTTATTCTTTAGTTTTTACGTTAAACCACTGACATCTTTATTCGTTTTAGTAATCCTCTCCCTCAAAGAACTTACATTCTAGCTGTTATTTCAGACCAACTATTAAGAAGAAAGTGGGGTCAGAGGTTCAGGTTCTATTGAAACAAATGCATATCCTGTAGTGCATGGCTGGAGCATCTGTCCTGCTTTAGGAGGTGGTCAAAGAAGGCTTCTTAGAGGAGAGGGATGAACACAATCCACACTTTCATCTTGGAGAGGCAGAGGGAAAAGCCAGTGGAACAAGGGCATGAAAGGAGAAGGGCCTTCGGGGAACATTGCTCCAGCACTTCTCTTTCTCTGTCTGTGGAGCTGGGTGTCAATCCGGAACTTCTGAAAGACTGTGTAACCCAGGACAGAGCCTTTGTCATTCAGTGAGCAAGAAAGCGGAGGGCTACCGCAGGCACACGAAGAAATGCCTAGTTAGCCCTTGAAAAAACAAAGTCTGAATCAACCACTTCATTCCCTATTCATTGTTGTGTATAAGTTGTGCTTTTCCTGCCAAAATTTGTGTTAAGCACATTACTAAAACCATGAAAATCGTGAAAAAAAAATAGAAATAAAATGGAATGAAAACAGGGACTAACCTCTAAGTTAAAAGCAACAAAAAAAGCGACAAATATTTTGCTTTGTAAAATTTAAAATCTTATTTAATTTAATTACCAGGCAGGCTGGGAAAGAACATTTCTAGTAAGTATGTCAACGTGACCAGTGCTGGCAAGGATGCGGGTGTCACTCACGCATTGCTGAGTGTGTCCCCCTGTGCAGGGAAGCTCCGAGGCAATTTGGATCCAGGTGTTAAAGTGCCCCAAAGCTTTGAGTTGATGCTAATTGAGATATCTGTTCTAAAAAAATGTCCTGAGTGTAGGATATAGTCATTAAGCACAATATTTTCAGCCCACATTCTCAAATATAGAAATTTAAGTAAAGAATATATAATAAACATCTTCAAAGACTTTTTTAGGGAGCATATATTATTTTGGTAATGCTGAAGTAGTAACTAAACACAAGGGGTTATGGAAATATTAGCCATCGTGCCCAGATTCTGCCCCACCTTCAAGGAGGGCGCCAACCAATTGCCTGGGGCAGAATGCAAAGGGGCAAAAGGAGAAGGTGATGCAGAGTGAAAACATGTCACCTCTGGGGATGCAGTAGGGAGGCAAATTACTGGAAGGAATGACTCTCCCTTTTCTAAATCTATTTATATTTTTATTTTAGAAAACACACGCAAGTTTGCTGCAGAAAAATATGGAAAATAGAGAAAGAGCAAAAATTACTTGTAATTCTCCAGACAACAGTTATTCTCTTGGCAAATTTCCTCCTTTTTTTCCTTCAGCAAAGATGTCTAGGTTTAGGAAGAATGGGATCTGAGAAAGGACTGCTGGATATTTATGGGAGCCAGAGCAAGCAGGTGTTTTAAAAGCGTGGCCCTCATTTAGATCTTGTACTAGTGAACTTCAAGGCCCTATTGGTACTTGTAAGAAAAAAAAACAAGGTAAATGTGCAATGGCAGAGACTTAGCTGTCCGAGTTGAGAAGAACCTAAGCATCATATATTCTCATCCTACGTTCTCAACTTACAAATTGGGAAACAAAGGCGAGTGAGGCTCAGATTTGCCTAAGACTCCAACACCTGAGTGAGGCCTCCTGATTTCTGCTGGCAACATTGGCAAGGTGCTCGGCCATGGGTCTGGAGATCAGGCTGCCTGGGTTCAAATCCCAGTTGTGTGATATGTTATTTAACCTCTATGAACTCTAGTTTCCTCCTCTGTGAAGGTGGGTGATGATAATAACGCTGTCCTCCTCTTTGTGGGATCAAATGTCATAGTAACTTACATCACTTCGTTAGGGCGGACATAACAACATATCACAAACTTGGTGGTTTAAACAACAGGAATTTATATTCTCACAGTTCTGGGGACTGGAAGTCCAAGATCAAGGTGTTGGCAGGTTTGTTTCCTCCAAAGCCCCTCTCCTTGGCTCACATAGGGCTGTCTTCTTGCTGTGTCCCCACATGGTCATCCCTTGGTCTGTTATCTGTGATACAATCTCTTCTTAGAAGGACATTGTCATATTGGATTAGGGACCCCTTCATTTTACCTTAATTATCTCTTTAAAGACCCTATCTCCAAACACGGGTACATTCTGAAGTACTGCAGTCAGAAATTCAACATATGAATTTGGGGGGAACGTAATTCCCCCAAAATCAGTTGTATATATGTTTAGCCTACTGTCTGGCTTAGAATAAGACTTTTTAATTGACTATTATTTTTAGTGACTAGAACCATTCTTTTCCACCTTATGACATTTTGTAACACGTGTAGAGGTTCATTTTCCATTTTATAAGCAGCAAAATTCCCGTTATGTGGCACATCCTTTTACCGTTGGGAGATGCTGGATTGAACAAATGTATTTAATGTTAGAAAGCACTTTTAACTAACATCTACAGAATTTATATATGACAGAAGACTCCTGGGAAGGGCTGACTTGTACTAATAATAAAGATTGAAAGCTTTAGATTAAAAGAAAAAACCATCTGTACTTAATTATGATGAGCCTTTCATTTCAACTTGGTTGCCAATGCAGATACTACAGTCCACTGGAAAGAAAGTATTTGCTTGCTCTATTCTTCTCCATTCCCCCAGCTCATCTACTTCCTCTCTACACTTTCCACTGTGAAGGAGTTGATCATCTATAAAATAGATGTTAAATGGACTCTCTAAAGAAAAGTTAGTGTCTCTCTCTAAACCTATTTATGTATGCTGTTCTTGCAGTATGCAAGTATAATTCTTCATTTTAATATCCCTCCTCTCTAGTCCCTGATCATCGGAAGATTCTATTTCAGAGGGGCGGGATGGGGGGAGAGACTAATCATATTATATGCAAATTTTAACTATACTTAGAAATCCAACTCATTCCATGGACAAACAATAGGAATTACTGAATCCATCCTTTCAACTAACACTATCAGGATCCATTTATTAGATTAATAAAGTGGAAAAGCAAGATTCTTTCTCTTTCAACATACAATAATTGTAGGGACATAAATTAATTCACTGTGAAATGTGTTTAATAATTACAAATGGTTAAAACCTCAGGGTTTTGTTGATTTGAGGTTAGGGTCTAGTTTTGGGATTTTCCCCACTTAATTAGTTTGAGTCCACCTTGGCATTAGCTATCTAAAATCAGGTTGAGTCAGTTGGGAATGTAATAAGCACAAACTCTGTGACTTTGAAAAACATTTGGATGCTGGTGGGGAGTGCATGCTGGGCTACGTGGGATGGTCTCTATTCCGAGGACACCTGACTATTTTAAAGAGTAATTTGTGTTTATAGTATTTGAAGGGTTGCCCATTGCCTTCAGGGAAAGTGTTGATGTTTGCTCACTTTCTGTAGTGCCTGATAAAAATATATAACCCTTATTCCCATCCCTGGCAAACTCCACATTAAAGAAGTTCAGTCCTTGAAGTAGGCATGACCTTATTGTTTATAAACACAGCTGCTTTTAACCACAACTGATAGCCCTGTCTCTCATATTACCATTATCTTTCATCCTAGGTAAGGACTTTCTCTCCCCTCCAATAAAGACAAACATGTTTTAGCCTTACAGTTGGCAGCTACCTGACATTAAAAACCAATTGTAGCCAGTGGCCTGTGGCTGATAAACTAGCAGGGGAAGTAATCTTAGATGCTAAAAATCCACATTAAAATTTATAAAAAGCTGAGAGAGAGAGAGAGAGAGAGAGAGAGAGAGAGAGAGAGAGAGAGAGAAAGAATGAGAATTTGAGAAGTTTATATAGAATCACCGACTTTTTGGCCATCATTTTATTTATATACTAGAGGCCCAATGCATGAAATTCATGCACTCAGGGTCGGGGTGGGTGGGTCCCTCAGTCCGGATTGCAAGAGGTTGCAGGCCAGGCTGAGGGACCCCACCAGTGCACACTTGGGGCCTGGGAGGGACATGGGAGGTTGGCCGGCCGGGGAGGGACTCTGGAGGGCTCCAGGGTGTGTCCAGCCTGTCTCACTTAGTCCTGATCAGCCAGACCCCAGCAGCAAGCTAACCTACAAGTTGACTGGTCAACTGTCTGCCCCCTGGTGGTCAGTGCACATCATAGCAAGCAGTTGAGAGGCCTTAGCATATCATTAGCACTAGAAGTCCAGTGCACAAATTTGTGCATGGGTAGGGTCCGGCCAGCCTGGCCCCAATCAGGGCGGATTGGGCCTGGGCCTGTTGGCAGGAAGAGACAGCAGGAGGTTGGCCAGCCGGCACCCCTTGATTAGGCCCCGATCAGGGCTGGGCAAGCTGTGGGGAGGGGCTGTGGGTGGTTGGCCACTGGCCCCGCCCCCGATTGGTGGGGTGGGCAATCGAGGGTGGGACCAGCCAGGGGGAGGGGCTGCAGGAGGTTGGCCGGCTGGCCCCTCTCTGGTTGGGCCGGTTTCCTGGCCACAGTGGACATCATAGTGACTATTCTGGTCATTACGGCATTCTGGTTGCTGGCTTTTTATATATATAGATATTATGCTTTGATTGGTTGAATGGCTGAGTGGATGACTAGACATCTTTTGTTTGTTTGTTTGTTTGTTTTTAAATCAGTGAGACAATCTACTTTAGTTAAAGCTGCAAGTGTCTATTATTCAATTAAAATGTGTGGGTGTTCCCATATTTGTGAATTCACCTTACGCATTTTATCACTTCACAGCGTGAGCCCACTTATGTTATAATTTTGTAGTTAACTCGAACATATGATGAATGAAATACCCTTTACAGCAAAAGTCAGAGCAAATCCCTTATTCATTCATTTGCTCAATGTTTTTCTCTTCCTCGATTTTTCAGTTTACTAAACGTTCTACCCTCGTATGAATACTAGCGGCTGTTTCATCGTTAGCTACAACCCCTTTGTGAATACCAGGTCAATGTTGAACAGGATAATCTATCTTTGACTAGAACAGTTGAAAGTAACTCAAATTGCCCGGGCCTAGAACAGAAAAACAAAGTACATCCGAAGGAGATGCTTGGATCTGTTCTGTATCTTTATTAATAGCATCTCGAGCGCTTCAGGCAGCGTTCACACCCAGGCACAGCTGGTGCTTTTCCTGGTAGATT
The DNA here is from genome assembly GCF_000327345.1 of Myotis davidii. NCBI lineage: Eukaryota > Metazoa > Chordata > Mammalia > Chiroptera > Vespertilionidae > Myotis > Myotis davidii. Next base: position 1,865,877 of record NW_006383012.1, on the reverse strand, counting down.
TTCAAAAGCCAAGGCTCCTGCTGCTTTGCTGGCTGGGTCTCCTTTGAAGCAGCCCCGGGGCCTTTGCCGCCTCCTCTGCAGCTACTGTCACCTCCGCTCTTTCTGGTGCAAAGACAAGTAAACCTAGTTAGGTGTTAGCAGTAATCAAAGTGTAGCCGGTCACAGAGATCCTGATACGTGAGGTGCTTCATTCCCGAGGACCCTGAGGACTGGCCCCTCACCAGGCTCTGCCCTGAGTGTCTCTGGAAGCAAAGCCTCTGGTCTGCCTTCATTCCCATTAGGCAAACATTGTCCAGGGCAGTGGTTCTCAACCTTCCTCATGCCGCGGCCCTTTAATACAGTTCCTCATGTTGTGGTGACGCCCGACCATAAAATTATTTTCGTTGCTACTTCATAACTGTAATTTTGCTACTGTTATGAATCGTCATGAAAATGTCTGGTATGCAGGATGTATTTTCATTATTACCAATTGAACATAATTAAAGCATAGTGATTCATCACAAAAACAATATGTAATTATATATGTGTTTTCCGGCGGTCTTAGGCGATCCCCTGTGAAAGGGTCGTTTGACCCCCAAAGGGGTCGCGACCCACAGGTTGGAGACCCACAGGTTGAGAACCGCTGGTCTAGGGGGAGTTTTGATGACTGAATTATGCCGTAAGTGCAAACACAACAAGCCAATCTCATTGTGATACCATTGTAATGAGCCTAGCTACAGGAAACAAGCAAAGGGAAGGCCAGACATAGGCATGCTGCTGGCAATACTTGCCTGTCAACCAGACCTGTGAGCAGAGGTCATTGGCCAGAATGGGCATGGCTACTGCAAGCGCTTTGACGCTTCACAATATTTAATCCCCTGCACAAAGGAATTGGCTTTCTTGTGCTTTTGGGACCGTTGCGACTCTGTGGCGTGGGGTGCACTCTCCTGCATTCTCCCGTGTGGCCCACAGTCATGTGGACCCCACACACAACGGACTAACGGACTGTAGCTAGCCTGATGCTGGACTGGACCCAGCCCCAACATGGAAAGGAAACTCTGGGCACTGGCTTTGCTTCTACCTTTACTGAAACCCCAGCTCTACTTCTTCTATGACTGGACTAAGGGAAATGAGACTTTGGAAACCCAGGGATGGAAGTCCACACAAATAAACATCTCTCCTTCTCCTGTGTGAGTGTGTGAAAATTCTTCTTCTCAGGATATTGTAAGAAGTCTCCCTGCTCCCTCCAGCAGCACCCAGTGGGGAAGAGAACCCCCCCCCCCTTGCCCCCCGACTTCGTCTGATAACAGACAACCAGGCTGTTCTGAGGTTAAGTCAAACTTCCTCCTGGGGGCCACTCTACTCTCCCCCTCACTGAGCTGAGGACCCCCCTTGCTCTGCATGTAAATGTGATAACCACACTGTGTCTATGAGACAGAAATCCCAGAAAGATGGGATGTAATTTCCACCTGTCCATAAACTTTCTCACTGGATGCCACAAAAGTGTATAAAATTCTATTTCTTTATCTTTGCTTTTCCACTTTAGAGGTGAAATTTATATTCCCCATTAGAGAGAGAAGAAAATCTTTCAGAAACAAAAAAATTGCCCCTTTTTCTTTTTCCTTTTTTTCTATCTTCATGGCATACATAAAAATTAAGCCTTAGGTTATAACTTCCCTGCTTTCATTGCCCTTGTGATGTTTTCAGCATTTACACGTCTTAATATACTGAAGTGGTAGCTCTATCCCCTGATAGATTCTAACCTAGCATGCTGAGCCATCGAGAAGTTTACTCTTCTCTCTAATTCTCTGAAATGCCTACAGTTCATTTTCATGGCCATAGCCTTATGATGTGCTCATTGTTCAAATATCTATCTTCCAAAATCACATCTTCAAGGTAACAGCATTGCTCAGAGGAGTTATTGATAGTGTGCCGTGCAGTATCTAACTGCTGCTGCTCCTTTTAAGTTTCCTATTGAGTTTTGCTTCCTATTGTGCAGACCCATCTGAGAGTTTACCACAAGCTGAGAAAGGTCTAGGATGGGCGGGCCAGAATTTAGGACTACTTACTTTAGTAAACGTAGCGTGTTGTGCAACCATCACCAAAAATCAGTTTTAGAACATGTTCGTCACCCCAATAGTATTGCTAAAGCATATTTAGTATTAATCTCCAGTATCACACCCCACTCCCTAGGCTCTCACTAATTGACATTGCCTCTATAGTTGTGCCTTTTCTGGAAATTTCACATAAATGGGATCCTAAACCTTTCACTGAGCATCTTGTTTTTGAGGTTCATTCATGTCATAACATGTTTCTGTAGTTAATCCCTTAATCGCTGTCTAGTATTCCATTGCATGGATATACGACATTTTGTCTATCTAGTCTCCCATTGATAGACATTTAGATTGTTTCCAATATTTGGTGATTATGAATAATAACATTTGTTTATAAGTCATTGTGTAGACATGATTTCATTTTTATTTGATAGATATGGAATTATTTTTTTAAATATATTTTATTGATTTTTTTCACAGAGAGGAAGGGAAAGGGATAGAGAGTTAGAAACATTGATGAGAGAGAAACATTTATCAGCTGCCTCCTGCACACTCCCTACTGGGAATGTGCCCACAACCAAGGTACAGGCCCTTGACTGGAATCGAACCTGGGACCCCTTGATCCGCAGGCCAACGCTCTATCCACTGAGCCAAACCGGTTAGGGCTGGAATTATTTTTTAAAACAGCTTTACTGAGTTATAATTGTCACATAATAAATTGCACTAATTTAAAGTGTATAATTTGATGAATTCTCTCTCTCTCTCTCTCTCTCTCTCTCTCTCTCTCTCTCTCTCTCTCACACACACACACACACACACACACACCTGTCAAATCATCACCACAATAAGGTCAAAACATATCCATTGCTTCCAAACAATTCCTCATGCTGACTTGTGATTCTCCTGCCTATCCTTCCCCACCACCCCATCCTCAGATAATCATTGATTTGCTTTCTGTTGCTATGGATTAGTTTTTGTTTCTACATTTCTTATGTCAGTGGAATTATGAAGCGTGTTTTCCTTTTTGGAGTTGGAGTGGGGTCTGGCTTCATTCACCTAGCATAATTATTTTGCAATTTATCCATGTTGTATGGTTTATCAATAACTCATTCCTTTTTTGTTGTTGCTGAGAAATATTTTATGGTATGTATATGCCTCAGTTTGTTCATCCACTTATCTGTTCATCTGTTGATAGGTATTTAGGTTGTTTCCATTTTTGGCTATTACAAACAAAGCTCCTTTGAACATTCATATTTGTGTGAACTTTCTTCTCTCTTGGGTAAATTCCCAAGGAAGGAATGGCTACATTGTATCATATCATTTTGTAGGAAATTATCAAATTATTTCCCAAAGAAAATTTTTTACATTCCCACTAGCAGTGCATGAGAGTTTTGGTTCCTTCAGACCCTTACCCTTGGCATCTGATTGTGGTCAGTCTTTTTAACTTTAACCTTTCTGATAGGTGTGAAGTGAGGGTGCATTTTGGTTCTAAGTTGCATTTCCCTAGTGACCAATGATGGCGGGTATCTTTTCATGTGCATATTTGCCATCTGTGAATCTTCTGTAGTGAAGTATCTGGTCAAAACTTTTGCCCCTTAAAAAAATTAGGCTGTTTGCTTTCTAAATATTGAATTTTGAGAGTTCTTTATAAATTCTAGGTGCAAGTTCTTTATCAGACATATGCTTTGCAAATTTTTCCTTCCAGTCTCTGGCTTGTCATTTCCTAAATCAAAAGCAAGTCAGAGCCGCTATATTAATATCAGACAAAATAGGTTTTAGAGCAAAAAATATTGCCATGGATAAAAAAAAGTTCATTTTATAGTAATAATCAGGTCAATTTATCAAGAGGACATAGCAATTCTAAATATTTATGCAGCTAAGAGCAGAGATTCAAAATATGTGAAGCAAAAACTGTTAGAACTGCGAGGAGAAATTGGCAAATGACAGCTGGATTTTTTTAATATCCCCTCTCTTTCACCAATTTATAGGAAAAGTAGGCAGAAAATCAGGAAAGATATCATAGGCTTGAATGACCGTATCGACATCACCTGATTGATATTTCTAGAATCCTCCACTTAGCAATGTGAGCAGAGCACACGTTTTTTCCAAATGTACATGGAACAGTGGGCAAGATGGGCCACATTCTAGCCCATAAAATAGATATCAGTAAATTTCAAAGTATTTGAATTACACAGTGTATTTTCCTTTGTCCTCACAATGTTGTAGGGCACAGAAAGCATGACTTAGACAAATCACCAACTCTTAGAGCCCGTGTTCTCCATGAACCTGGTGTACATAGGTCTCCTATGTGCCCAGCTAATAGGAGAATCATAGGCATGTAGCTGCATGTTCCCAGGGCACCCAAAGCATATCCGGCTTAAACCAGACAAATAATCACACTCAGGAACTCCCATCACTCTAATTGGTGCTAGGGTCCCACCTAATAGGATCATGCCTTATGGAAGGGGAGGGAAACCTGATTGAACTCTTTTTTTTTTCTGTGCATACCAGTGTATAAAAAATATGGAGAAATTCCCAAGAGGAGTTAGAAAATGATGGCATGTTTTAAATGCTCATATTTTAAAAATCAGTGCTTTTAACATAAATGGCTAATAGAATAATACTTAATAGTGCACTATAGACTATGAGGTTCATAAGTGTAATGTTCTTTAAGAGAAACATTCTTTCATTGGTTTTGATGCATCCCTGTTACTACATGTGCCATCTTATTCTGAGTTTGCATCAGAAATGAATTGGAGACCTGCAGAAGCTCGTCCACTTCGTGCTAAGTCCTGGGTCACGCCTTCTGATTTCTTGAAGAAACTTACGCTTCTGCTATGAATTTTTGCCCCAGCCCACTCTCGCCCCTGTTCTGAGCCAATGCTCATTATAAGTCACTCATATTATTTTCCAAAAGCATACTTTGCTGTGTGCTCACATGGTGGAAAGGGCG
>NW_006383012.1:1858326-1860880 GCF_000327345.1 Myotis davidii | reverse complement strand
GGAAACTAACCCATTCATGAGGGCTCTACCTCAAGACCTACTTATCTCCCAAAGGCCCTAACTTCCCAATATGATCCCCTTGGGGTGCAGGTCATCACATATCAATTTTGGGGGACACATTCAGACCATAGTAGGCATTAAGCCCATTTTACAGATCAGGATAGTAAGGCACAGAAAATTAGCTTCATTTATCTAAGATCACCTGGTGGATGAGTATTAGGGGCAAGGTTAGAACCCTGGCCACTCATTTTTCAAGACTTCTAACCACTAAACTCTCAAGGCCTCCCCGTGAAGGGCCAGCGGCTGATAGCACAGTGTGAAGGAGAAGGAGGTACAGACAGAGGGAGCAGTGTGTGCAGGCTCAGAGGGAAAGGTCTGTGACAAGTTAAGAAAATGAAGTTCTGAGTCAGGGTGGGGACAGCAGGAGCTGATGGGGAGATAAGGTCCAAAGAACTCCTCTAACAAATATGTTTCTAGCCAATTAGGGTTGTTTTGTTTGAATACTCCCTCTTATAAACATATTTTTTTATTTATTTTTTTATTACAAAGGGTATTACCTATGTGTCCATTTTCCCCCCCGCCCTAGACAGTCCCCTAGCCTCCCCTATTCCCCATTATAAACATATTTAAAGTTAATAAAACATGGGGGAAGTCTGGAGGGGAAATAGAAGAACAAATGTTGGATACAAAGCATTCTGAAATATTCTATTATTACCTAACTAGAGGCAACCCTCCCCTGCCAGCCTGATCGATGCCTAACTGCTTCCCTGCCAGCCCAATTGCCCCTAACTGCCCTCCCCTGCAGGCCTGGTCCCCCTGCCCAATGCTCCCCCCTGCAGGCCTGGTCACCCCCAACTGCCCTCCCTCCCTTGCAGGCCTGGTCCCTCCCAACTGCCCTCCCCTGCATGCCCGGTCACCCCTAAATGCCCTCCTGTGATGGCCTGATTGCTCACAACTGCCCCTCCCCCCCCGCAGGCTGTCTTGTGTCCACATAGGGGCGGCCATCTTGTGTGTTGGAGTGATGGTCAATTTGCATATTACCTCTTTATTAGATAGGACAATATGGAGTATTTTTATGGGTCATAATATGACGAAATTGAAGCACTGGGAACACAGCAATGGGCACTAAGAGCCCCATGTTCTAATGCCAGTTTTGTAGCTGCTGAGTCACATACTCTTGAATTTGCTTTTCCTGATCTAGAAAGTGGAATAATAATCCTGTTGCCTTGAGGATTCAATGGTATAGTGAATATAGTGTGCTTTGAGAAACATGAATCATAAATTAGAAATTATGAAATAGAGTTGGAACACTGGGTGGTCTTTCTGAAAGTATTTTAAAATATCCAAGGAGATTTATTCTTCTCAGCACACATATTCCCAGGGAAGTATTTATAAGCACAACTTTTGTAAACAAGCCTGGGTTTAACTGGGTTAAAGGTATATAGCCAGCCCTCTCGCTCCCCGTGGTCTAATTATACTGCAAATGAAAATGGGGTGTATAAATGGCAAAGCAAACTCATTTCTGCAAAAGAAATAGTTCTCACAGTGATTCGGGCTGATCACCAGGAAAGAGAGAAGGCTCTTTAAGAAACTGCAGCCAAAGGAGACAGGTCTGCTTTGAGTCACCATCTGCAGAAGGTCCAGTGAGCCCGTAACTTTGAGCCCTAAGACCAATCAGAAGCCCCACGTTGATGGGCAATCCTCCCATCCACACTTCAGAGTGGAAACTATTATCCACAACTCACAGATACTGGAACTGAGGCTCAGGAAGGTTTCAACACATGCCAAGGATTTCAATGTCCTGCTGGTAAGTAAAATGGTATTTGAGCCAGCTCCTACCTGGCTAACCCACAGTCCATGTTCTTTTGAATCCAAAGGTGGGCATTTTTCCTTCAGATGAGAGACCAGCCTTCCCCTGGGGGACTTGTTCCCCCACACTCTCCCCAGGCCTAACCAAAGGCCTCTTCTGCCTTTGGAAAAACACCCGCAAGTTCGTGATCACATACTGAGATGATTAAAAAGTTCAGGCAGTTCCCTAAAATCCTAACAAAATAGTGGAAGTCAATATGTAAAGCCGTATATAATCTATTATTTATTAAATTGTGATTTTTCCCCCCAAAGTAATTGTTTATGAAGGAAATTCTTATGATGTAATTTGTTACATGAAAAATCTAAAGAGTGTAATCAGTGTCCTGTGTGTGTAACGACTCCTCAGTGATCTAAGAACACTGCTTTATTCCCAGGTTGCAGTTGTCAAGAACATGGACACAGCCTCGCCTGATGACCTTGCCAATGCCCTCCACATCAGCTGGCGTGGAGCTGGGGCATTTGTGTGAGTGGGAGCTCAGGCTTCTTGTCAGGCAGTCTTTCAGTTCAAGGCCCAGCAACAGATGTATAGTCTGACTTTTCTTTTTAAATTTAGTCATTTTTACGAAATCTGCCCAGGGTGGGAGGATATGGAGTTCAACAAAGAATCATAGATTTGATAGCTGGCCATTTTTCCCTTTGCAGAGTTTCACCTGAATTTTTCTTTTTCTTTTCTGGGGCTTTTGTT
>NW_006383012.1:1852151-1854679 GCF_000327345.1 Myotis davidii | reverse complement strand
TTAGGTGCCCCCAACTGCCTTCCCCTGCAGGCCTGGTCACCCCCAACTGCCCTCCCTCCCCTGTAGGCCTGGTCCCTCCCAACTGCCCTCCCCTGCATGCCCGGTCACCCCTAAATGCCCTCCTGTGATGGCCTGATTGCTCACAACTGCCCCTCCCCCCCCGCAGGCTGTCTTGTGTCCACATAGGGGCGGCCATCTTGTGTGTTGGAGTGATGGTCAATTTGCATATTACCTCTTTATTAGATAGGACAATATGGAGTATTTTTATGGGTCACAATATGACGAAATTGAAGCACTGGGAACACAGCAATGGGCACTAAGAGCCCCATGTTCTAATGCCAGTTTTGTAGCTGCTGAGTCACACACTCTTGAATTTGCTTTTCCTGATCTAGAAAGTGGAATAATAATCCTGTTGCCTTGAGGATTCAATGGTATAGTGAATATAGTGTGCTTTGAGAAACATGAATCATAAATTAGAAATTATGAAATAGAGTTGGAACACTGGGTGGTCTTTCTGAAAGTATTTTAAAATATCCAAGGAGATTTATTCTTCTCAGCACACATATTCCCAGGGAAGTATTTATAAGCACAACTTTTGTAAACAAGCCTGGGTTTAACTGGGTTAAAGGTATATAGCCAGCCCTCTCGCTCCCCGTGGTCTAATTATACTGCAAATGAAAATGGGGTGTATAAATGGCAAAGCAAACTCATTTCTGCAAAAGAAAATAGTTCTCACAGTGATCGGGCTGATCACCAGGAAAGAGAGAAGGCTCTTTAAGAAACTGCAGCCAAATGAGACAGGTCTGCTTTGAATCACCATCTGCAGAAGGTCCAGTGAGCCCGTAACTTTGAGCCCTAAGACCAATCGGACTTGTTCCCCCGCCCTCCCCCCAGGCCTAACCAAAGACCTCTTCTGCCTTTGGAAAAACACCCACAAGTTCGTGATCACATACTGAGATGATTAAAAAGTTCAGGCAGTTCCCTAAAATCCTAACAAAATAGTGGAAGTCAATATGTAAAGCCGTATATTATTATTTACTAAATTGTGATTTTAGTGATAGAAATTATGAAATAGAGTTGGTACACTGGGTGGTCTTTCTGAAAGTATTATTATTTACTATTATTAGTTTCTGAAACTATTATTATTTACTAAATTGTGATTTTTTCCCCAAAGTAATTGTTTATGAAGGAAATTCTTATGATGTAATTTGTTACATGAAAAATCTAAAGAGTTGCCCTCACCGGTTTGGCTCAGTGGATAGAGCGTCTGCCTGCGGACTGAAGGGTCCCAGGTTCGATTCCTGTCAAGGGTGTGTACCTTGGTTGTGGGCACATCCCCAGTGGGGAGTGTGCAGGAGGCAGCTGATGGATGTTTCTCTCTCATTGATGTTTCTAACTCTCTGTCCCTCTCCCTTCCTCTCTGTAAAAAATCAATAAAAAATATTTTAAAAAAATCTAAAGAGTGTAATCAGTGTCCTGTGTGTGTAACGACTCCTCAGTGATCTAAGAACACTGCTTTATTCCCAGGTTGCAGTTGTCAAGAACATGGACACAGCCTCGCCTGATGACCTTGCCAATGCCCTCCACATCAGCTGGCGTGGAGCTGGGGCATTTGTGTGAGTGGGAGCTCAGGCTTCTTGTCAGGCAGTCTTTCAGTTCAAGGCCCAGCAACAGATGTATAGTCTGACTTTTCTTTTTAAATTTAGTCATTTTTACGAAATCTGCCCAGGGTGGGAGGATATGGAGTTCAACAAAGAATCATAGATTTGATAGCTGGCCATTTTTCCCTTTGCAGAGTTTCACCTGAATTTTTCTTTTTCTTTTCTGGGGCTTTTGGTGTCATTGACAGGTGGGGTGGCCCTAAGCTTGGTTGAACTAAATAGAAAAGAGTTTCATTGCAGTTTGTGATGCGTCCTATCCACATGAAATGAGCCCCACCCTCCCTAATGAAAGGCCTCAGAGACAGAAGTCATTTCAACACAGTTCATGAAATTAGGGTGGATGATGGGGGTGCTATTTGATCTCCTAATTATGAATGAGTTTGTGACTAGAGAAAGCGATATGGGTCCTTTCTTGGAAGCGCTTGGCCAGGCAGTGCCTCTGCAGGGGCAGCTTTCTGAGCTATGATCAGACTCACCTCCCTGATCCATGCTCTGACCTGACGCTCCCACTATCTCCTGGGCTTGGCTGGCCCATTGAGAAGGACAGCTCCTCCCATGGCAGATCTGGGTCCCGGGGGAACCTTGGCTGGGTTTTGGTGGCTCAGCATCCCGGGAGAACATAAGCAGGGTGAGCAAGGGTTGTGATGGGAGCTACCCAGGAGTCCTGGGCATGTGCATATTGTCAACCATTTTAGATAAACACTAAAAATATAGGGAATTAGTACTACTGCTAGCATATGAGCTACAGTTTGGGCAGACATCATGATAAGTATGCTGTGAGTACTACTGCTAGCATATGAGCTACAGTTTGGGTTACACGGTACATGGCAGACATTATGATAAGTATGCTGTATCTCTTAATCCACA
>NW_006383012.1:1818172-1851980 GCF_000327345.1 Myotis davidii | reverse complement strand
GAAACACACACACACACACACACACACACACACACACACACACACACCACCTACATTTATTTATGTCTTTGTCTATCCCTTTCTCTATTAATATCATGAATTCATACTGATACCACTAATTCCAGCCCAAAAAGCACAGGTGCATCCTAATCTTCCCTCTCTCCATATTCATAACTCTGTCTGGTGCACAATTTGTGCATATTAAATATAATCATGCATATAAACGACCCAGCAAGCCTGCCACATGGTCCCTCAGGTGACTTGGAAAAAGATGCCCTTTCCTCAAGGTGGACAACTTGGCTAATGGAGTGTGGCCATTGCGGCTCCTGCTCCCCACCTCGCCGGGCATCTCTGTTGCGCTGCAAAACTGGAGGACTGCATGGAGGCCCTGCAGAGTCAGCATGCAGTGAGTGGTAAATTATTTACACACAAGGTCAAGTCTTTCAGGAAAACAGTGCAGATTCCTAGAAAGAACTTATGGCTAACACAATTTTTCCTTGGAGAATTTTTCATAAGTAATAGGGTAGTGGAATAAAAATAAACGTGTCGCCCGGGTTTCCCACTTGGATGGGAAATCAATGCAATCCCACACGTTGCCAATATCACCAATTATATCCTGTTGAGCGTAATTTTTTTTACTTGATGCTCGACTATATGTCACCCTAAACTCTGAATCAGAAGCAGGTTTATATAAACATAAAATCTATCCCCTTCTTCCCAAAGCTGGCCAGCAGCCAAGAAGAAGCTGACCTCTCCACAATGCAGTGTCCATTATTCGAAATGACACTGAGGGCTGGGGGGGGGGGTGTGGGGAGGGAGAAAGCCTCGCCTAATTTCATGTACACGGTCAGTCAAGTTCGCTGACAGATTGATGAGCTTCAGCCTTCTACACATCCCTCCGCCGAATGTTCTCACTAACTTGTCTTGAGGAGAGGCAAGTAAGCTCATCTTCAAGCCCTTCCGATGATCTTTGCCCAGGTCCCAACCGAGAAACCAATTCAATTGGACTCCATGCTACAAATGTCTGATGCTACACAAGTCTGAAGGCCTGCGACGGAGGCTCTAAATGATGTTGTCCACACGGAAGACAGCAAGGTGATGATGACAATAGCGTCTGCGTTAGGGCTCCATGCTGCACAATGTGAGAGTGACGCAAAACTCCAGGCCCCCGTGGCAACCGCTCAGCCACGCCCTCTTCCCTTTTAACCTCTTGATGGGGGTAGAAGTGGAAGAGTTGCAGCTGCTTGGTCTCTCACCTTCCAAGCCAGGTGACAGCGGCACCCAGAGAGTCTCAGGGGATGCTGAGAATGAAAGAAAAACATCCGAGGGACAAGCAAAGGCAACATTGCTGCTCCCGGAGTTGGCAGCTCTCTGAGTGCTTTCAAGAGTTTTGAAATTTTCAGGCTGGACTTGATGACAGTTTATAGATACGGAGAGATTTATTTTTGAAGGAATTGGCTCACAGTATTGTGGAGGCTGAAATTGTCGGACTGGCTGGAAACTCAGAAGGAATTGATGTTAAAGTCTTGAGGCAGAATTTCTTTCTTTTTTGCAGGGGGAGGGAAGGAATTCAGCTGTGGTGTTTAATGCCTTCAACTGATTGAATGAGGCTCACCATACCTTTGCTGGTTGTTTTCTTTGCTTAAAATGAACTGGTTGTAAAGGTTAACCACATCTACAAAATACCTTCAGAGCAACACCTAACAATGTTTGATTGAAATAACTGAGTACCATAACCCAGCCAAGATGGCAGGTAAAACTCACCATCATGCAGCTTTGATCTAATGCCCTATAGTGTACGCTGAAGACTATGCAAAGGCAAGCCACATGAGCTCTGTGTGATTTATTTTCCAGGCATCTGCCCCCCAAAATAATGTTTAATCAAAAAATCCCTATGGAGGAGAAGAGGAAAGCGCTCTCCATGAGAGACAACTGAAAGAACATAGCACAGGGTGCATCCCCCATTCACCAGCTGTGACACATGAGGTAAGCCACCACCATTTCCCCATTAATAAAATGGGATCATGCTATCTGCTGTGTAAGGGTGATATAGGGACAAATGGGATAATATGGGAAAAACTTAATGTGGTGCCTGGGACTGAGTAAGAACATGGTAGTGGTTAATGATCATTGCTTTAACTTGAAATTCTGCCACTTGAGAAACATCCCTTTAGCTTAAATCCTCCACATGCGGTCATATATTTTAGTTCCACGTGACAGCAGTAACCACATTATGTTACCAACACCCAGTGGGAATCAAAATCCCAGGCCACTTTCCTACATGAGAGGGGCGACTGGGAACACTGGGGAGGCCAGAGGTGGAAGCACAGAGGAAGTAGAAGCAAATGTTTTTTATATTTTGTAGAATTCCCCTAGCCTCAGAGATGCATATTTCTTAAGATTTTTCAGTGAGTCAAAGTGCCCAGGACACGAGGGAATCAACAAAGTTTCTATGAACAGAAGACGAGTTCTAGGGCTTAGGTCCCCAAAGGGCCTACAGAAGCCTTTGGTGGGTAAGGAGACTTGGGTTTATTTAAGGTTCTCAGCTGGAGAGGCAAGTGTTCTCTGAATAAACAAGAACTGAACCACCCGGGGTAGGCAGCTGCAGGCTTCCCTGAGTGTTAATGTTACTGATAATCACTATTGTTGAAATGCTGCAAATACATTTAAGCACAAGATGACCATCAGAATAATAATGTGTGCAAGAAAGCCACCAAGCTTTCTGCAAATAAAGGGCCGTATAATACTAAACACTTCTCCCCCTCATTACTGTTAATAGTGTGTCATCCGACTGAAGCATTTCCTTAAGTACTTTATGTTCTCTGCTGGAATCAAGTCATCAATTCCATTTATATAGTTAGTGGGGAAGCCCTGAGCCTAAATGAGGTGCCTGAGAAGATGTATGGAATTACAGGCAAGGGGAACGCCTTTATCCTTTTTGTTCCCCTCTGCAGATATAATGTTGCTTTCCCATCAAACTTTTTTTTTTTTCTGGCCCCTGAACTCTACTTTGCATACTAAACAATTCCCTGGAGAGAAGTGGTTATTATAGCTCAGGGTGGTTTTGAGTCCGGTGACCCTTGCGGTGCTAGGGTCTCAGAATAACCCGGGTCCTTTAACACGCTTCCTGTACAGCCTTCACGTTCCAGTTAGCCCAACCAAATCAGATTTGTCTGTGTGCCAGCGGCTAGGACAGAGAGTGACAATGCCCAGTGCTGTGCCCTCTCAAACTCTGGGAGGCTGTTCACTCATGACCCTCTTTCAAAACAGAGGCAGGAGGGCAAGGTGGCTGAGACTGTGGGCTCTGGAGTCAGACGGAGCTGTTTCCTAGCCCAGCTTGTCATGATTTACAGCATCGTTGGTTACGTTGCTGAATGTCTTCAGACCAAGTTGTCTCATCTTTAAAAGAAAAACTAAGTAAGCCTTTACAATAGATAGAATAACTATTTTTGGATTTATTAGATTTGTTGATTTCTAGTAGAAGAAGAAAGGAAATTACAAAGGAAGGAAGGGATATAGGAAGAGAAGGAAAGAGGGAGGACTCCCTGGAGAGTCACAGCTTTCCTAAGACCTGAGGGAGGACAGGCTAGAGGAGCCCTTCCGGAGCCCAGGGTCTCTCCTCCCAGAGACTGTCCTGGCTCTGGGTCCCTGAAAGGTTCAGGAGCAGGAAAGCGGTGAACTTGGACGGAGCAGTAGCTCCTTCTAGGAGCCAGACCAGGCGCCTGTGAGCAGTGAGTTTATGCTTTTTGGTGGGGCAGTGGGTGTGTGGTGTGAGCATGCGTCAAGAATGCAAAGAGAGGGAGATGCTGAGTCTTGTCTTGTGGCCATGCTCCCAGTAGAGCATGTCTAGCTGAATCAATTTGTCTGTGCCGTGCAATTACAAACGCCTAATTAGAGGAGGAGGAGGCTATCTCAAGGAAGCCTAATGCAGCTGAAACGACTGTCAGCCACTCTGGCTACACATATAAACGCATGCGCACACCACACACCACACACCACACACCACACACCACACACCACACACCCACTGCCCCACCAAAAAGCATTGGGAACATATTTAGAAATCCGTAAAGGAGATATCACCCCTTGTTACAGGTAGATTATTGCATGAAAATGAGAGAAGTTTCCATAGAACTCTTGGAGGAAGTTCCAAGTCTCTTTACTGCAACTGATAAGCAAGATGATAAGGGTTATTCAATGTTTTCTATCACACCCTTCCAGATTATTCCAGATTATTCTGTATCAGAGATTTCTCAACCAGATGAAGGCTATCATCCATCATCAACAACCCATTTATGGAGTCTTTTCTATGTGCCAGGGAGAGGGCTAACACTTTAAATAGATTTCATCTTTTATTTTTATAAAACCACCTCATACTTTAAGTGATGAAATGGGGGCTACATGCGAGGTAAGTTTTTCAAGGCCATACTGATGAGTGCCAAACTTGGATTTGAACCCATATTTATCCTACCCTAAATCTTGTATTTTTAAATCACTGTGGACTTTCTTTCACAAGCAAGAACACATATACACAGACACACACACAGGCACACACACACACATGCACAGGCTCCTCCACTGTGAGAAAGTTGGGAAAAAAAGAAAACAGAGGTCTTGGTGATGTCTATAAGGGATGAGGAAGGAGGTAACTCCTGAATTATTGATAACTAGAGGCCCAGCACATGAAATTTCATGCACTCTGGGGGGGGGGTAGGGGAAGGCCCTTCAGCCTGGCCTGGACCCTCTCATAGTCCAGGAGTCCTTGGGGGATGTCCGATGACGGCTTAGGCACAGGGAGCGGGGCTAAGCCAGCAGTTGGACATCCTTAGTGCTGCTGCTGCACTCGCCACGGCTTCTGGCTGAGCAGTGCTCCCCTTGTGGGAGTGCACTGACCACCAGGGGACAGCTTCTGCATTGAGCATCTGCCCCCTAGTGGTCAGTGTGCATCATAGCAACTGGTCATTCTGCATATTAGCCTTTTATTATATAGGATGACACCAACGACAAATGTCAGCCTCTAATTGAGGTAAGATTTGGTATAAAGAGGAAGTTTTGTTAGAAAGTGGGAGCCCTTTGCTCTGCAGGCAGGTGGCCACTGGGCTCTGGGGACAGGCCATCACAGTGTTGGCATCTCAGTGCCTGGGCTCTCCAGGTAAGAGTACAATAGATGCAAAATAAATATTTGAAATAGAAATTAAATAAGTTAACACATGGTGCCAATAGAATCGAAGGAAAAAAAGCAATACACCAGGAGGTTATTGGTCCCGATCTGTGCTCCATATTAATGGAAAAATCAAATTGTGTGCAGAAGAGAATGTCAGGAAACCCTAATTCTTGTCCCAGTTCTGCTGTTATTAGAGTTATGACCTTAGATGGACATCAAAGCTCTCTGAGCCTCAGTGTTTTCCCTCTGTAAAATATGAGAGCGGAAGTGGATGATTCCTAAAATTCATTCACAACTATATTCTGTCAGTTAAGATGTGTGGAAAACCAGAGGAGGATCTCCAAAATATAATGAATTCATATATTAAAATCTTAATATAAAATGATAGTTGTAATGCATATAAGCATAACCAATGGACACAAGCCACTGGGTGGTAGGGACGGCTGGGGGAAGGTCAAGGGGCGGGGGGGAGGAGACATATGTACTACTCTTTGTAATATTTAAACAATATTTTAAAACAATGATTGTTGTAGTCTAGAATCATAGGCCATGGGTATGAATCCTGACCATGGAGACCACCAATTTCATTCTTACTTCCTTTTCTTTCTGTTTGCTTATGCATTTGAATATTATGTAACCGCTTGCTCTGTGTGTTCCAACTCCGTTGATAATGAAATATTATTATCATGAATGGTGTGGCACTTAGTTTCCCAGTAGATCCCTTGTCCTCAGCCATAAATCAATGTCATCCTTGCCAAATTGACTTTCCTGATGACACTTTGCAAAAAGACAATCTGCTTTATATCTTTCTTACTTTAGTTCTGCAGGTACTATAGCATTCACATGCTTGTTTATTAGCTCAATCCATTAAGAGAACAATGACCAAATATAAGTACCCCAGGCAGAAACATGACAAGAACAAGGAAATAAATAACTGTTGGCATTCATTTGTAATATAATACATAGTGTTTTGGCATGCTGTAAATTTTGACCTTAAGCAAGAGAAAGTTGATGACTTTCATAGAGTTTTCTTCAAAAACATTTTCCTTTCTGCTTCAAAACTGCTGACATTAAAAAAAAAATCCCTAGCTCTCTTACAATTGCTTTACAACATGCATCTCCCAGTTTCAGAGCTGGAGTCCACTTGGAAGACGCTCAGTTCATTGTATGGGCGCTCACGGCCAACGGCAAGCAGAGGCTCTCAAAGACCAGACAAAGCCCAGAGTCGGAATGCTGCTCCCTGCTTTCTGCAGAGTCTTCACCCCAGGTATGCGAGAGGTGCTGCCGCAGCTCCAATTCTCTAAGAAGTTAGCTCAACAAAAATACTCTCTTAGATGTGCAGCATAAGAATGCGGTTATTTCTAATCACAGAGAAACACCTCCATAGATATAAAGTGTGGGGCATTTGCTTACCTTCTCTAAGCTTCAGTTCATTCATCTGTAAGATGTAAGTGACAAGGAAACCCACCTCATAGGATTATGGTGAATATTCAAGAACATTAGGCATAGATAAGACCTCTCTAAGCTTCAGTTCATTCATCTGTAAGATGTGACAAGGAAACCCACCTCATAGGCTTATGGTGAATATTCAACAACATTAGGCATGTATAAGACTTAGCAGGGACCTGGAATGTACTAAGCGCTCTGTAAGTGATGGTTATAGATATGAGGATGTTTGCATTCTTGTTCTCTTCACCCTCGCCATCGTCACTGTAAGCAAAGAGGTGCCTTTGCGTCTATAGGCAGACAGAACTGAAGGCAGGGGAAATCCTGCTGATCAACATGTAATGGGGGCTGCCACCATTTCCAGCTCTTCTCCAATTGGCCTGTCTCATCTCCAGCTTCCGGATGCTCCTGGTACCTTCTTGTCACACCTCTGGTCAGGCGCTCCTGCATTTGCTTCCTAACTTAGCCTTTTCCATTCCTATTATTCTGTGACCTCCCTTGACCTCTTTCCTCTGTGCTCCAGGTCTACTCAAAACTAACCTGCTCCCATCAGTTCTGATGTCCTGTCACGCCTCAGAAAGCAGCAGTCTGTTAAAACCCCCTTCCTCACAGAGACTATGAAGGCTGAGCAACACACAAAAAATTTAAACTAGTCAAATTAGAAATATTGATCTCTTTGCCAATATGAAGGGAAAAAAATACACATTCTTTTCAAGTGGCCAATGGACCAAAATATATTCTATCGACAGAAAGATGTAAGAACTTTGTTTAGTAATGAAGAGACAAGAAGGGGTTGGGAACGTACACATCATTAGTTCTGGAAAAGAACAAATATTTGACTAACTGTATGACAGTGTGCCCTATGGGAATCCATAAAACAATGTTCTTATAGAAAATCTCCTCTGATTTTATTAGGAGAGAGCTATTATATGTCATTTATAATATTGAGCCCCACAGCACATCTAATGAATAGGGCTGCTATAATAATACCTAATTTCAAAAATCATCATAAAAGACCTTGAGAGTTCAATTAATCCATCCCACCATCTTTACGCCTGACAACCCCAAATGGTTCCAACCATAACGTCAGTGGCCTGGAAAGATTAATCAGGACCTTTGAAAGGCAATGCAAACACAATTACCCTGGACTTCGTCACCTGCTTCAAAGGGCTCAACGATGATCTGTATTTCTTTGACTTTATTCTGATATTTACTACAGCTACCATGCCTGTCTTTTGCCTAAGAATTCACCAGCATTACTCGTAACTTCCTCTTATTCTGTAGGTAGACCTTTCTCCCTACCTGAAATCATTCCTAATCCTTTTTTTAAATCCTCTCAACCAAAAGTCATTGGTGTTGGCATTACATCCCAATGGCTATGAAATTGTAGGGTCTGTGTGCAAGAAAAGGTGAACAATGTGAAAACACAAACATATTCATGCCTCCCCCTTTCTAAGCTCACAACTGCTGTGCTAACAAAAGCTTCAAAGTCAGATCTCTGCTTTTCTTATAGCAGCGACCCAGTGCAATATTCAAAGCAGATCACAAAGTACATAATAATAGAAATAGTCGCCGCTGTCATTTATTAAGTACTCAATATATGCTAAGCGCTGTGCACTAACTTTACACAGAATATTTTGTTAAATCACTCCTATTGTACTAAGAAACCAAAATGAAGTTTATCACTAACAAAATATTTATCTTGCCTAGTTATGAAGCTCTCAAAACTCTAGTTCTTCTCTTCAAAAAGGTCTTCATCAAAAAACACTGACAAATCTTTCCAAGGGCTACCCCCAGGCAATTGCCAGAAATAGCTGACCCAAAGCATTTCCTCCTCAGGCTGGGAGGAGAAAAAGTAGCATCTTCCCCACAGGGGACCCAGTCTCCATATGCCTGCCTGCATAACGCCTGAGGTCTGGGCCTGGCATCAGTAATTGGGAGCACATCTGGTTGGACAGCTTCTAATCAGTGAGAGGAGGGTGGTGGTTGAAGAAATAGTTTTCTGGATTCTTAGTAGTAATTAGTATTGGGGTTCTTGGGTTCCCCAAGATAGAAATCGAGAGCAAACCCCAGATACATGTCCAGACAGACTTTATTAAGCTTATGCTCGAGCACAAGGGAGGGAGCACAGAGGAAAGGCAGGTCCTCTGAACTGACTTGGGGGCTGGCTCTGCTTGGCTGCTTTTATAAGCTGGGGACAAAGTGGGCTTTGTTTGAAAAGGCTGGCTTGTCAAGGGTTTGGGGAGTGGAATTTTCCGTGTCAGGGTGGTGTTACTTCTTCCTCCTGTAGGGTTTCTTGGGATCTATGGGAGCAAGATTGTGGTATTTTTCATTACCATCACCCCAGGAAGGGGATATAGCAGCCAAAACTTGATCAGCAGTGCATGCGGAACACTGGTTTTGACATTTTCTGGCCACTGGTCTTAACTTGGTTGGCTTCCTGGCCACTGGTATTTTTTCATCCTGGGCTCAAGTCTTATTTAGGATGAGGTGGCAATTGCCTACTATGTCCCTGGTTCTTTACAAATGTTTGGCCATACACTGCACTACAGTGATCACTAAGAGACTGAAACAGATTATAAAATCCGTTTCCGGGCAGGGACCCTGCAGCGCTTGCCAGCATCACCCGCTATCCATGATCCTGCCTCTGTGCTGTTCCAGTTTGCAGCGCATGCTCCCAGAGTTTGACCCAGTGAGTTCTGGCGACTCTGGTGAACTATATCCACAGCTCTCAGCTCGCACTGCTCCCCTGTGGCTGAGATCTTTCATATTCTCAAGAGATCTCAAGATGGCAGGCTGAGTCCATGATCCTGCTTTCCTTCTCATCCTAAATCCCATGAAATAAAAGACAGTATTTTCCAAAAATGTCAACAGCAATGCTGTTAAAAAAAGAACTGCCACTAATGGGTGGGAAATGGAAGAATTTCTAAAAATTAGAAATCAGAGGAAATCAGCTGTAGCCCCAATCTCCTTACCCATCAGGAGCTTATGAGGATTTCTCCTCACTGACCTTCATTATTGTCTGTCTCTTTGATCCTAGCCATTCTCCTCGGCGTGAGTAGTATCTCATTGTGGTTTTGATTTGCATTTCCCTCATGACTAATGACATTAAGCATCTTTCTATTTGCTTATTGGACAAATCAGAGGAAATCAGCTGTAGCCCCAATCTCCTTACCCATCAGGAGCTTATGAGGATTTCTCCTCACTGACCTTCATTATTGTCTGTCTCTTTGATCCTAGCCATTCTCCTCGGCGTGAGTAGTATCTCATTGTGGTTTTGATTTGCATTTCCCTCATGGCTAATGACATTAACCATCTTTCTATGTGCCTATTGGACATTTGAAGAAATGTCTATTCAGATCCTTAGCCCATTTTTATTTTTAAAATTTATTTTTAAACAGCTTTATTGAGGTTTGATTGACATATAACAAACTATTCTTTTTACATGGAATTATATACATTCAGAAGCACAATCAAGGTAATGAACCTATCCATCACTCTGGAAGTTTATTTGGGCTATTTGGTTTGCTCACCCACAAGCAAACCCAGGGCTCCACCGAATCACTGATCTTCTTTCTGTCACTATAGATTAACATTTTCTAGAATTATACCCGAGTGGAATCAGATAGTATGTACTCACTTTGTCTGGATCCTAACCCATTTTTAAATTGAGTTTTTCTTTTTTTATTATTGAGTTGTATATATATTCTAGATATAACTTCCTTGTTAGCTATATGATTTGCAAATATTTTCCCTCAATCTATGGGTTGTTTTTTCCCTTTCTTGATGATATCCTTTATAGCACAAAAGCTTTTATTTTGATAAAACCCAATTTTTTTAAGTTTGTTGCTTATAATTTTGATATCATACCTAAGAACCCTTTTCCAAATCCAAGGTTATAAAAATGTATCCCTGTATTTTCTCCTAGGAGTTTTCTAGTTTTAGCCACTACACTTAGATTCATTTTGAGTAAATTTATGAATACATGGCATATTTTTGTTCTTGCGCTCTAAGAGAGTCACTATGTTTTTTATAAATACAGCTACTATGTTTTCCTTTGAACATGGGAGCAGTGAACAAGGTGTTGAGGTCAGTTAGGGCCTGAAGAAAAACCAAATAAATTACATGAAAGTATCTATCACATAGGGTGATTTCTCTTCATCTTATGGTAGCCGAGAGTGAGTGATAGGGAGAGAAAATATGAAACAACCACTTTAAAATCACAGCAGTTTACTTACCATCTATCTCTTTATCTTCACACTGTTATTTGTATTTATTTTGAAATACCCTAGCAACCACTTCATTACTAAATTTGGCATAATGGGTGTGCAAGATATGTGAAGAGCTACAATTATATCTCTTCAATGTACAGTCCATGATATAAGAACATTTTAAAATTTTATTATGAGCTTTTTATTGATTATTTTTCAAACAAGTCAGAATTTGATAAATTATTTAGTAAGAGCTGGATAACCACTCTAACACAACATGCACCTAAACTGAATTTGATTCAAATATATTTCTTTGACAAATTACTTCTGCCTGCATGATTTATCAACTTAATGGGAAATAGTTCTACAATCTCAAGATATTAGTCCTGCTTCACAATTTTTTAGATCTTCCAGTGGAGGCTGAGAGGAGGTTGGAGGGGAATATGTTTCATTTCCAAGAGGAGATTTTAAAAACTTAGTTTGTTTTAAGTCAATAGTGTGGGGTTAAAAAATTGAGCTAAAAATATAAAAGACAATAAAGATACAAACATTTTACTTTAACCTATAATTGTGGAAATTAACTTGGTCTAGTGAATAACTGAAAAATAAACCCTTAGAATTAACTGAGTTTATTAAACTATAAACCCCAGGACTTTTCACATCATAAACTCATTTCCAAGGGGCCAGGGTCATCTTGGAATATAAAGGCATTTCCACAAATTAATCCATTTCAGTGGGTTTGGAAAGTAGGAAACATTAGAGCTGAAAACTATACTGAGTAATGTATCTGAAAAACATCATAGATAGTGATATTTAAGTGATAAAATGTACATCCAGTGCAGGACTAGATGGAAGTCAAGGATGACATCCGGGTTTCTAGTTTGCCCACTGGATTGTGGTGCCACTCTTCAAGATCTGGAAGAATACTTATTTGGGGCAAATGACCATGATTTGACTTCTCAGCCCTAATGGATTTGCCAAGCATTTTAAACAGTTAAGTAGAAATACTTGGCAGGGGGATCTACCAATTTGGAACTTGGGAGAAGGATCTGGGCTGGAAATATAAATCTAGGCGTCTCATGAAGATAAAATTACTTGCAGAAAAATGTAGATTGAAAAGAAGGCCTAGATTGAGCCCTAAAAACTCCAATCTTTAACTATTTGACTGCTAAGGAGCACTATCGTGCTCTTCTTATTTAAAACAAATTTATGTAAACAATTGGTATTTTTTAATTTTTGTTGTTGCAAAGCAATACAAGTGAGTTTATTGTATAAAAGGTGTTTTACATTTTTTTCCCATACACGCACAATTAGTGCCGCAGTTTTGGCACATGTCCAAAAAAATACGTCAGCAGCCAAACGGTTAAAAGCCAGGCAGGAAAGGAAGAGTTGGAAAGACTTAGAGGGAGTGGCCAGCAAGGTGGAAGAAAAACCAAGTGAGAGAGGGCCAATAGAAGCCCGGGAGATGAGCTCTGCAGGGCAGAACTCTAAGAGTCTCTATGTTTTTCTAAATACCAGATTAGTATGCATGTGGGAGGCAACCTATCAATGTGTCTCTCTCACATCAATGTTTCCCTCACTCCTCCTCTCTCCCTTCCACTCTCTCCCTAAAAATCAATAGAAAAAGTATCCTCAGGTGAGGATTAAAAAAGTACAAACGGGCTCTCAGGTACCCCAGGCGCCCCTCCTAAGAGAGTGTGTACCTTAGAGAGAGATCACTCTGGCAGAAGCAATAGTAGGCAATCCCCACATCATTTGCTCTCCCTGGGCACCCAGAAAGATAGCATTTCCCAACCTCTTCTGTACCCGAGTTGAAGTCAAATGGCTGAGTTCTGGCTAAGACAGAAAGGAGGGATTTAAGACACTTTAAGAGCTGGCTTTTCTAAACAACTCTCCTTATCTTTGAGCTCTCCCCTTTGTGATGGTACCCTAGAGGAGAAGCTAGAAGTAAGGGCTACCAAACTTGAATTGTACATTTTGTGAGCAAGAAATAAAACTATATTATTTTTAAAACCATGGGTACCTCAGGTTTTGTTTTTTTTTGCAGTATGGGCTAGCCCATCCAGTTGAATATAAACTCTACTTTCCCAATTTCCACTCATTAGGCTCTTGTACCCATCTTTAGAATACTTCCAGCAAAGCTAATCAAATGTCAGGAAGAGTCATATGATCTGAAATAGGGAAAAAAACACACACAAAAATTATGTTACATCTCTTGGGAAATAAATTGCTATGTATCATGGTCAATTTCTGGAATCATTGATACAACACATGCTCACATGTCCACCAGGAAATGCAAGAATAGTAATTCCAAAAGTAGGAATTTAGTCACTTTTGCCAACACAGTTTCATTGCATTTTTTTAGCCCAGTAACCAAATATTTTATCAGCCTATAAATTTTTCTTACTCACATTCCTTTCATATCTGGGAATTTATGCTACTCAATTTAATGTCTTAGTTCAAATACAAAGGGGCTTTTGTAAATTCCTTATTTTTCACTAGCACTGTAATCTGGCTTTGTTTTTATTAAATATTAATACATTTATCTTGGGAAATTTTTAAGTTTTTTCTTTGTAAATACTGCAGAATTGCAAATTTAACTCCAGAGATTATGATTAGTATTGCATTTGGGCAATTTAATCTACATCAATCCCTGGGACCAATTTTCATTATAGAAAAACTTTCTTGCACTGAGGAAGTAGGGCAGGAATGTTAGCATACTGAGATCATAGGAAAACCCATTCTCTCTCCATACTAGAGTTTTTTATGGAGCAAATAGAGGGGTCTTTAATGACATAGGTTTTCTCTACGGAGGAATTTCAAATCTCTGTGGAACATTCTACTTCCATAATTTATCAATCTAAAGGCAGCCCCGTCAATATTATTACTTCTGTTGGCAATAACATATTTTTACACTTCCAATGTAATAGTACTTTATTCATGCCGCAAAGAATAAAAGAATACACGAGACACAAAAAAGCAGATGTGCAGAATTAAATGCTGAGATTAGTCATATGGGCAATAAGCTAGTATTGAAAAGATCAAACCCACAAGAATTTGATAGAATATAATGGATGCCTGTACATCCTTATGTAGTTTTAAACTTTTCACACCCTACCAAGTAGCTTTATTTCTCTCTCTCTCTTTCTCTCTTCCTCTGTGTGCATACATACATATGTGTACCTGTGTGCATGTATAATAAGTTATACAACTATTTTCCCAAATCTTCTGAAGGTAGCATGAAGCCATCTTGACATTTCTCCATGAAATCCTTCAATATGCATAACCCAAAACAAGAGCATTTTTGTTGTTGTTCTACAGACACAGTACCATTACCACATTAGGAAAATTAACATTAACTCAACAATATCATTCAACATGCCGTCCATATACAAATTTTTGATATTATCTCCCTCTATTGCTTTATTTTTAAAATAAGGATCTTACTGAGATATATACATAGCATTTACTGTTGAGTCTCTTTATTCTCTTGGAACTTTCCTCTCACTCTTTTTTTTTCTTCATGTTATTGCATCCTTTGACAATTCCTGGCCACATGTCCCACAGAACATCCCACTTTCTAGATTTGCCTGAATGTTAGATCTTGGTTAAATCAGATCACACGTTTCTGGCAAGAATCCCACAACGATATGGATCTCCCATCAGGACATGCAGAATATCAGGACAGCCTATTATTGCTGATGGCAAGCTTGGCCACTTGGTTCCAACTTTCAAAGAATTAAACACTCAGTGAAGGAGGAGAGTCTAGTGGTTAAGAGAATAATAGAGACCAGGTATGTTAAAGCTCAGACCTCTCTGCAGGGCTCTAGGACTAGAGAGAAGGAACAGAGCAGAGTGAGTTGGAGTAGAGAGAGTGGGGGGTGGAAAACTCTATGGACCTCCCATGAAGCCTAAGGCTGTAAACTTTTAATCCTTTCCATGAATTTATAGAAGTTATATACAGCAGAGAAAATAGAGCTGGGGTTACTGCCAAGAGAAGAGAGAAGAAAATATTTAACGTGAACTGTTAATCTTTCTGCTGGTCCCTCAGACAGTGTCTTTGCAAGCTCCATCTTTTCCCACTTTGTTACGAAATTCACAGATAACACTAGATTTTAGAATAACAGTAGTGGATGCTTTCTGGTGAGAGCATTAAGGAAAGCTGACATTGTAGTTTCTCATCATCTATATTAAAGAATAAATCTATTGCCACTTTATTAGAATTATTTTAATGCTGTAAGTGTATCATTTGCACAGTTGCACATTGATTGTAAGCCATCAATAAGAGCTTTCCAGAAAGATTTTTCTCAGCAGGACGAGGCGGGAGTATATTTGTAATTATGGAAACTTACACACTATATTTTTTTACACGCAAAAGATACATGCTTTTATAGCAAGTGGTAAGGGGAATGTGGGCATAATCATCTATATTAGTAATCACTATTTTTATAAGGAAGATAGGTGGAGAAACTTATCTGGAAGCTATACTTTTGAATAGCTAGATTAAAAGTGGCTCTGAAATTACTTTTGAAGTCTGGATACAATTGAAGCTAATTTGGCCAGGCTTTTTCTATCATAATAAGATTTTGAAAGTGAATGCAGAGAAATAATAGGCTCCATTACAGACAGGTCACCTGATCCAGTCCCAGAGACAATGTGGAATTGTTCCCTAGAATAATTTCTATAATAGTTTGTTCAGACCAGTCTGAAATGAATACTCAGGAAAATGTACAGGCCTCTGCCTATCTTAGTTTTTGCTTGAAAATCTGTTTCATAATAGGATTAATGACTAGTCTTCCAGCCCATTAACCTTCCATTAAAATGGAAAATAGAGCAATGTTTTGGGGCTACCACCCATGGAGGAGGGTTGACTCGCTGTTCCTAGGTGAACAAGATGGCAGCTGAGGTTGCACAAAAGCTTTGGAGCCTCTATTTCAGCGGTTCTCAACCTGTGGGTCGCGACCCCTCTGGGGGTTGAACGACCCTTTCACAGGTTACACTACGATTCATAACAGTATCAAAATTACAGTTATAAAGTAGCAATAAAATAATTTTATGGTTGGGGGTCACCATAACATGAGGGCCTGTATTAAAGGGTCGTGGCATTAGGAAGGTTGAGAACCACTGGTCTAAAGTTAGGAAAGTGTATTTAAGAGACTGACCAGTCTCAGTCCTCACAAGATGGTCCAAGGTTAAGTGACTCCAGGAAAAGTACAGTCTTCAGTTTTGAATTTATCAAGAAAACTATCAATTTATGTAAATGAAAAGCACATTCCCTTTATCCTTGCTATACAACAGTTGTAACAAGGTCTCCTTACACTTTTATTGATTTTAGTTTTTGCCCTTTATTTTCAGTTTTTTTTCTATATCAGTGTTTTTTTTCTTATTTCCTTCCTCATATTCTCAAATGACAAGAATATCAGATGTTTTTGGTGTTGGGCTACAGTTTCCCAAGGCTCTGTTCATTTCATTCTTGTTTTCAAGTCTCCTTTGTGCTTTCATGATTTGCATATTTAAGTATTTTACCCAGGAAACATTATCTCTGAAGGATCTAGCTAACTTTATATGGACAACATGCATAACTTTGCCCTTCATCCCAATATATTAACATCAAAGGACTTTGTGCTTTTATTCAAAGTCTGTTCACCTTCAATGCCTTTTGGAGTCATTATGTATATATCTTTTTATTAAGATTACAAACTATGAATTTATTTTACTGGCACATGAATCAACTTGACCAGCCTGGTACACAATAAGCACTATAAGAGTAATAGCTGTATTTCACTTCATTGTTGATGACATTATAATTTCTAAGGGATGTTATTTCATCCAACTTTCTTCCCAAGTTCAGTGTTGTTGTTTTTTTTAATTCTCATCTGAGGATATTTTTTCATTAATTTTTAGAGAGAGTGGAAGAGAGAGGGAAAGACAGAGAGAAATATGAATGTGAGAGAAACACATAGACGGTTGCCTCTTACACGAGCCTGCAACCAAGGTATGTGCCATTAACTGGAGGAACCCAGGACCCTTCAGTGTGCAGGCCAATGCTCTATCCACTGAGCCAAACCGGCTAGGGCCCAAGTTCAGGGTTTTAACAGTTTACTTTCATAAAAAAATCTTAGCCATTTCCATATCCAGTCATTCTTAAACATAAACTGCTTTATTTTAATTTTTTTTAAATGAAAATACATTAAAGAAAGGTGTCCAAAATTAGCACTCATATTATGACCTCATTTCACTTGCTGAACAGCCTGTCAATTGTATTTTTTTAAAAATCACAATTATTCCCCAATTGTTCATACATTTAAACAACCATTGCCATTAAATCAGAGAATATCCTCAGTCAAGGATGTCAGGATAAAAATTATCTGATGGAAGAAGAAGCAATGTTGAATACTATTTCCAGTTGTATAATGGCTGTGCAGCAATTTAAAATAGTGTCCCCCAGTGTTTATGTTTATTAACTGTAAGAAAAATAAGAAAACTCTGGGGTTCTATTTAGTAAGAAATCACTACAGCACTAATAAACAGGGGAAACCGATTTCAGGCCAGGATTGCCAGAAACTACATATGGAATGAGCAATGAAAAGGCCTGCTGGAGTAATTAGCAAAAACAGATCCTTGTAATGCAAACATGCAAACAACACTTTGTCATCATCTGGGAGAGAGTTTAAAATGCAGACTATCTGCCCCACCCCAGACCGTGAACATTCGGTAGAATCAGAATCTACATTTTAACAACAGTCTCCAGGTGATTCAAGTTTGAGAAACCCTGGCTTAGGTTGCTTAAAAAGGCACACAGAATAAGAAACGCTTTCTTGATTTAAAGCAGTTTGTTTCCTATAACGCATTCTTATAACTAATAGAAATAATACTGAATAAAAGACATAGACAAAACTATAAAACATCATCATAATCCTATCACCTAGTAAAACCCATGTCATCTATGGGTGTAAATATGCAATTTCATATGTAGCAGACCATGCTGTACATGCTACTTAGTAATAGAATGCATTTTTTTCAAACAATAATACGTTATGCTCGTCTATTTAGGATGATAAACAGCATTTTTTTTGTGTTTTTTTTATCATCACTTTCAATGGCTGGTGGGATTCATGATTTTTATGTACTCTTATTTAGCAAATGTCCCATTGATTGAAATTTAGGTTATTTTCATTTTTACCTTATTGCAATCTTGCAGTGGAATGTCTTTGTGATATGTCTCCTTGCCTTTGTGTATTTATTTTCTGACTCCAAGAATATTAATCACTTGTCACAGGTCACAACATATTTTAGCAGAAAAAGCACTGGATAGGAATCAAAAGACCTGGCATCTAATCCCAGATTTGGTTTTTATTAAGCTTCCCAATGCTGTATTAATTTGCATACTTATAAATGAGAAGTTTGGAAATTATCTTTAAAAGATACTTCATAGTTGTAAACTTTCAACAAAAATAAGGATCAGCCAAAAGCTTTTCATATCTGATATTACAATGCATTTTGCAGATAATTTTTTTAGTCATGGATAAACTTTACTAACTACATTAACTTAGTGTAATATCAAATGTTATTTAGATGTTTTGAGGGAAAAAATCTGTGGCAGGGATTAGATGAAAGACTTTCAGTATCTGAAGAGTTTTTAGGTAGAAGTTTCGAGCTGGAGTGACTGTTGAAATCACCGAATCCACCATTGATCAGCTTGCTGGCCCAGCTCGTACCACCAATGTAAATCACTTAGCACAGTGCCTGGAACAGTGAAGGGCTCAATTACTATGGATAGTTATCATCATACATTTTATTATGTTGTTTTTGGATTTTATTATTATTGAAATTTGTCCTCTCTCCATCCTTGATACTTTTTCTCCAAAATATAACAAAATAATACAAATATAAATTTGGGAAATCATGACAATTAAAACCAAACAAAATGTCTCCTTAATGTCTTGCTTAGAAGGAAAAGCCAACAACAAAAATGAATGAAATAGTTTGTGCTTTACTGGAAAGTTTGAGTATTAAAATCTAATAGGGAAATTCCTTATAAATTTAACAAGCCTTCTTTTATAATTCATAATCATGGATCCAGTAATCCAATTCATGGGATTTATCCTAAGGAAATAATTGTAAAGAAGTAAGAAGTCTTTTTAAAATGCCAAAAAATGGAAAAAAATGAAATGCGCATTAATGTACTTAATCTGCTTTAGGTAATTTATCTTAGGTAAATGCAATTGAGTATCATGTTAGTGTAAATGAATATTATGCTAATGTATATGAATATTATGCTAATGCAATTTTAATGTTAATAAAGGATAACTTTGCCATAGCTAATACTGTCTTCATGAATATAAAAATGGTATTTTTCTAAGAGGAAATTTTATGACATTATATGGCAAAGACTCCCAGAACTGTATGAAATTAAAACATAATAATATTATACATGGTACATTTGGAAAAAATGGAAAAGGAATGCACAAAGGATAAAATTGCGGTGTTATAGTCATGGATTTTATGCTAGAAAAGTCAAAATCAAAATTTAAGAAACCCATTATGAAAACAGTTCTAGGGCAATAAATTATTAATGGGAACCTAATAAGTAGAAAGACCTCAGCCCAGACAGTCATTTCTTTTAAAAGGGCCCTCCAGTCCTGCTGGCATGGCTCAGTGGTTGAGTGTCCACCTATGAACCAGGAGGTCATGATTCAATTCCAGGTTGTGGGCTAGAAGCCCAGTGGGGGGCACCCAGGAGGCAGCCAATCAATGATTCTCTCTCATCATTGATGTTTCTCTCTTTCTCCTCCCTCTCCCTTACTCTCTGAAATCAATAAAAATATATTAAAAATAAACAATGAAATGGCCCTCAATATTCCCACCCCCCCATTAGACCTAGTTACCTGACTACTCCAACAGTGTGATTTTTTTTCTGAGACCTAAGAGAAAATAGAAAGGGTGTTAACTTATTTAAAACTAGAGCTTTTTAAAAATGAGCTGGGGACATCCCTTCTCTCCCTGGTAAAACATATAAAAACTGCCATGTATGCTGTGTCATGCCCAGGCTCCATCCTACACTGGTAGAGAGAATGTATATATGACATCTCTGATGGAGCCAGATCTTGCCTCCCATCTTGGTCCACATCCTGGTGCTCAGATGACTTGATTTGTTCTAAGCCATGACTTTAGGGTTTCAGTCTTCCCTAACCTCCAGTTTGCAGCCTGACTCCTTACAACCATATGCTTCTGCACAACACCCCAGAGCTCCACATCCCATGCATCCCTTATGCCCCATATTCCAAAGCTATACACTAGTAGGTGCTGTATAACTAATGATGACTCAGGATGAGGACCAAATTTCTATTCTCTCATTGGTCTGAATTACTGTTACCTTTGGGAGGGTTGGAGAACCTTAAAGAACAAGGGACTGAAGCTTGGAATGTGCAATATGAGGAATTGACACAGACAACAGCTATTCTATCAACAGACTTTAACTCGAGTTTGGAAACTCAAAATCATGCAGGGCACACAGATGGCACAGAAGGTGGTGAATTCTGTTAAGATCTGGAGTAACACCTCATTAATGGTGCTGTGCTTTAAAATAGTATGAACTAAATACAGTGACAACATAGCATGTGTCTGTAGACTGCTAGTCTATTCGAACTCACGCCTGCTGCTCGTCAGGAAACTAGCAAGGATGCTCATGTGGTGATGTCCAGTGGGAGAGGATGCAGCCCCTCTTGCTTCGTCTCTTTCCTCTTGTTACAAAATATATTTTTATTAATTTCAGAGAGGAATGGAGAGGGAGAGATAGAAACATCAATGATGAGAGAGAGTGGTTGATCATCTGCCTCCTGCATGTCCCACACTGGGGATTGAGCCTGCAACCTGGGCATGTGCCCTGACCGGGAATCCACCCATGACCTCCTGGTTCATAGGTCGACGCTCAACCACTGAGCACACCGGCTGGGCTGTCTCTCTCCTCTTGCTATGGCTGGCCCCCCAACAATCCCCTGCTCCACGTCTAAGGCCAATTTGGCTTGAGGCAGAAGAGATGTAAATGGCTCCTTGCTGCTTAGACAGTAATGAATGCCCTTTGGTTCCCTACATTGTTTCCAGTATCTCTGTCCATTTCTCTTTGTGAGGTCATTCAATTCCCAGGTTCATGACTGCGCCACAATTGCCCACTTTGTAGAACATGACACCTACATTAGTTCCTTCAGAAGTGAAAGGCAGGTCCTGCCGTCAGGATTGATGCAGCTTCCTTCCTGCAGCCCTGCATCCACCAGACCGAGCGAAGTGATGGGCTCACAGCTTGATTATAGAAAAGGTTTCCTGTGGTTTAGACTCAGGTGATCAAATGCTCTTCAGATTTTATCAGAAGATGTGGGGAGTCTACCAGAATGCAATTCAGATATTTTTAAATACACTTGACAGAGCTAAAGAGGATTTAAAATTTCCTTGCTGTTGATATATTGGTAAAAAATAGTTATAATAGTTGTTACATATGCCTACTGTATGCTCAGCACTGTACTGGAAGCTGCAGGGGGCATTTAGAGTAAAAGTAAAACCACAGTCTCTGTCCTCAAAGAGTTGATACTCCACATGTGGACACACACACACACACACACACACACACACACATTGGAAAAGAGAGTACACAATAAAAGTCCATACATAAATTACAATTGTTAACGTCTACCGAGTTTCTACTGAGCTGGGCAGTTTATGCAAGTGATCATTTATCTTCACAACAACTCTGGAAGCTGTCGATTCTCCCTTTCCGTTTTACACATTAGAAATAGTCTCAGAGCCTTAACCGGTTTGGCTCAGTGGATAGAGCGTCAGCCTGCAGACTCAAGGGTCCCAGGTTCAATTCCGGTCAAGGGCATGTACCTTGGCTGTGGGCACATCCCCAGTAGGGAGTGTGCAGGAGGCAGCTGATCGATGTTTCTCTCTCATCGATATTTCTAACTCTCTATCCCTCTCCCTTCCTCTCTGTAAAAAAACCAATAAAATATATTTAGAAAAAAAAAAAAGAAACAGTCTCAGAGACCTCTGCCCCAGGTCACAGTCAGCACATGGTGGGCCAAGGGTGTCTGATGCCAGAGCTGGTGTTCTTTTCTCTGAGTGAGTGATTCTCATCCTTCACTTTGTACTTAAAGTACAGAGGCCTGGGCTACGCCATCAGAGATTCTGTTTGTTTGAGGCCTGGGTATGGGCATATTTAAAGAATCCCCGGTGATTCTAATGTGTCGCCAAGGTGAAGAACCCCTGTGCCAAATCATACTGCCACTGCACAGCTACATGCTGAAAACCCAGTATATTCTGAAGAGAGAGCTTGGTGTGTAGAAATTTAAAGCAGCAAAGCTGACATGAAAAATTTACCTCTAGACCACACATACTTACAAGTTAAGCATCTTGCTCTGGAATTGTAGCAATGAGGACCTGCCTTCATCAGATTCTGGTCTGAAAAGAGAAGACAAGTGGGTAACATTTGTAATATGTCTAGAGTGTTCATTACTGATTGCACTGTCTTTAATACTCTTATCTCATTTGAGCATCACAGCAACCTGGGGTGTGAGGGGTCAGGTGATTTATTTAACAATGAGAAAACCGAGACCCAGAGTGACTAAGTGACTAACTCAGTATCACTCGGCTAGTTAGTGACCCCATCCAGCACTCATGTTATTGCATCACCCAGACTTAGCTGCCCCCATGTCACCAAAACTTCGTGGCACTGCCACGAATTGGAAGGTGAGATCAATAATCTAAAAAGCTGCTAACTGGACAGGGTGAAGAGTATAGCTATAGTAAGGGTAGTCACTACTCTATGAAGCACTCAGGTTCCTACGATAGATATAGCTCAGCTTATATGATCACAATCATCCCTCTAAATAAATTACTAACATTAGGCCATGCATGCTCATGAGTTTGTTAAATGCAGATTTACACATTTTTCCCCCCAAGCCACTTGCTTAGGGCATTAATAGGCATTTTCTCCTGTCCCCACACTTCCCTAAATATAATGGCTTGAAACACTTTAGGCCACAGTCAGGGAAAGGCATGGGAATTCCCATTTAAACATGGGCAAAGCATTGAGTAGCTTTCAGCAAAACTACCCTATTTGGCCTGTGCTTCCAGAAAACAAGTTGTTATGGAATAACTAATTTGGAGAGGCAGCTACGTGAAGCATCTACAACAGAGTGAGACACTGAAATACCAGATGGTGCTATCGATGAACAGCAGATGTTTGCTGGTGAGTTAGGATCATGGTTTTAATTCCCAGAGTAAAATGATTTTTCTGTACAGAGACGAGTCCACTGTTATAGGTCTCCTTTGTAGAGTCTCTGTATACCGTGGAACATTATGGAATGGGAGACCCATTCTGTGCGAGGTGGCTGGGAAGGGTCAGTGCATTCCTCTTGTTGACCTATGGTGGGTTATTTTTATTTTCTAGAAGACGGAAGGAAAATGAGAACTTCCAGTCATAGGACACTTAAGAAATCTGTTGATTGGTAATCCTATATAATAATCCTATATAATAAAAGGGTAATATGAAAATTGACCCTAACAATGGAATGACCAGAATGACCAATCGCTGTGATGTACACTGACCACCACGGGGCAGATGCTCAACGAAGGAGCTGCTTCCTGATGGTCAGTGCGCTTCCACAGGGAGACCACCACTCAGCCAGAAGCCGGCTCATGGCTGGCCAGCATAGCAGCAGTGGCATGACCCTCTCCTGCCTCCATGGCAGCACTAAGGATGTCCAACCATTAGTTGGACAACCATTACTGATTGCACTGTCTTTAATACTCTTATCTCATTTGAGCATCATAGCAACCTGGGGTGTGAGGGGTCCCGGGCTGCCAAGAGGGATGTCTGACTGCCAGCTTAGGTCTGATCCCCTGGGAGGTGGGACTAAGCCAGCGGGTGGACATCCCCCAAGGGGTCCTGGACTGCAAGAGGGCACAGGCTGTGCTCAGGGACCCCCCCAAGTGCACAAATTTTTGTGCACCAGGCCTCTAGTTGCAGAATAAGGAGGAAAGATGACAATTTCCTAAATGATTTAGATATATTGTCTATTAGATGAAATAATAACCATGATATTGAAGACAACTTAAAAAAAGATATAAATTGGCCAATATGAAGAGGTAAAGGTTACTCACATGTCCATTAGTACTCCAAAAAATGTGCCTACTGCAAATATTTCCTTAAGAATTATCATTAATATCATTTATTCCTAGAATACAGGGTTCCCATCTTGAGGTCACCAGATCTGAGTTTAAATTCTAGCAGCAACTCAATGATGTACATTATACTATCTTGTTTTTAAGTGACAGATACTTAGGTAATTAGATAGGAAATAACGGAATCCAAGATGGAGTTTGATAACTGGGCCTTGGAAAGCAGACAGGACACTTCCTCTCATCCCAAGGAATCAAGAGGGCCCAGAGGGCTGCTTGGGAAACCTTATGATGACAAATGGCACATAAAGTTCTGGTAGGAAGGGGCCAGCAGGCCTGATGCACTTACCACAGCGTGTGTCCACAGAGCTTCCCATGGCCCCTCATTTCTCAAGAGGGAGCAGGGCAGCGTGTGGGTTTTGTGCTTCTGAAGCCTTCCCGGTTTGGGATCTCTGTTCTCCGTAGGTGTCATCCACGTTGAAGAGTGCTGCCTCCTTCCATGGCATGTGAGGGATGTCCCACAGGCAGGCACTCCTCAAAACGCAGATGAGACAAGACTAGGAGATGAAATGCTAGGGGGCATGTTGATACTTCCCTCTGGTTCATAATACTGTTTGTTTATCTCAACAGAGAAAAGTGTGACTGAGGGGACATGTCCCCCCCACTTCTAACACGTATTTTCAAAGTGTCACTCACGGATTGCATGTGGAAAGTGCTGGGGGAAATAATTAAAACTCCAAACTTCTCCCAACCCAGAATCCTCTTTACACATGTAGCAGAGGAAGACAACAGGTTTATTATTTAATAAGTATCAAGCCAGAAGGTGACATGCATCACAGCCACCCTAGGCTTTCAGGAAGACTGACAAGCCTGGGTGGCTGGCAGCTCCCATCGGGGAACAGATAGAAGTCGTCATAGTTACCAAATAGAAGTAAATCAACACTATTCTTGGGCCAGGGTTTAGGGAGAATTTGATGGGCATTTGTCCTCCTCTCCCCCTGGGGATCAGAGTCCTAGAAGATAATTCTCCCAAGCCCTCCATCCAGGCATCTCTCTTCTCCTCCCTCCCTCAACCTTTATCTGTTAGCACAGATTCAGACTTTCGGGGCCAGAAAATCTTTCCCTTTCCAGAGGTGTAGCCTTTAATCAACTGGCAGATGTCATCTTGATTAAAATGAAACTGTCTGAAAATAACAAGTGTTGGCAAGGATGATAGGAAATGAGTTCCATCATGCCTGCCTAAACTTTATAAATTTGACAATCAGTTTCTCTTTCTTTCATGTCTTTGAGCCTTTAATAGGACAGTATTAGAACATATATACAGTTAATTCCTGATTTTGGAACCCCATAATTTCCAGGTGTCTAGGCTGGGATGAGACATGGATATTGTGGGTATCTAATGATCTCCAGTAAATGCCTGTGATACCAGTGTTATAATAATTATCACATGTGGATCGCTAATTATTAAAGATCAGGACTACATCAATCATATACAGTACTCGTGGCTTTGTACGGTAGCCCATTAGCTCAGAAATGCAAGAAATATCACTTTCAATTAAATCAACATAATTTAGCCCCAGGTATCATCCATCTGGACTAGACAGAAATTCAACTTATTATTCATTATTTATTATTCAGTGTGAGACCCCTTCCATCTGTAGAACTCTTCTAGTATCTGGGGATGTAGGTAATGTCTAGAAAAGGGAACCAGAACCCTTCATTTCCCTGCACGCTGGTGGCTTCCATCCCCACTGTCCATACCTGTAGGCCATTCTCCTTACTGATTCCTTCTGTGGGATGTGAGACTGGCGTGAGGCTGGGTCCCTAGTGCAGGTGGTCTCATCCTGATGACTCTCACATCTATTCTTCTCTAGAGACTGCGTAGAAGCTGCCTCAGAAGTCCATCCCCTCCCCCCACTGCTCAAAGACGTAGAATTCTCTCTACTCCTCCAGTATGGGGGCCTTGCTTCCTCGCCTCTCCCAAAGTCCATGCTTGTACCTTTCCCTTCTCCACCTTCCTATAAAACCCTTCACTTAACAGACTTGGATTTTCATTGAAAAGGAGCTCGGGGACAGAGAGATGGTCTAAGGAACAAGATTCCACGATTAGTAGTTTGGCCAGGATTACTGCATGGTTGGTGGAGCAGAAGGGGGGGCGAGGGCGCAGCGGGGGTGGTAACCAACCATTAGACACCCACTGCCGGTAAGTCTTATTATGTAATCATTTCACATTGAAGATACTGAAGCTTAGAGATATTGCTCATTTGTAAGTAACAGAGAGGATTTGATTGTAGATTTGATACATTGAAAGCTCATATTCTTACTGTGCTTCTTAGCTCTTAGAGATATTTGTTATGCTTTACAATGACTATTTTTATTATGCTCATATCTAGAAAATTGTTATGTGATAATGGATAAGTCGATGTAGGAGAACCCAACTCCTCACTTAAATTATGTAAGCATAATTTAGAGAGGGATAAAATAAATTATACAACTTTTTGAAGGAAAGAATATTTAATTAAGTAGATTTGAAGGAGGGTATACGATTGGCCAAATAGAGAGGAAGGGAAAATACTGCTTTACTTGATTATGTTTAAAAGTGAAATGTTTTCTCCAGTTCTGGTTAGAACTTTTCTCTAGCCAAAGTATTAGCGAGGCAGTTCTAGCTGAGGTTTAGCTGCTGACTCATTGGTGACTTTGGACACATCATTCACAGTGTGGCCTCCGTTTCTCTGTCTACAAAATAGGGCCCTAAGACCAGCCCCATCACTTCACAGACTTCTGGTGACATTCAGATAGGAGAGCCAACACCAAAGTGTTTTGAAAAGCTAACAACACTATCTGAATGGAAGATTGCATCATTATTTTTTATTGGGCTTTTTCCTGGGCATAAATTGGGCAGTTTTTTTCCTGACAGCCTTTCTGAAATTAGAGGGAAAGTGAGGCCAGATCACAATAGAAGTTTTATAAATAGGCAACTGAAGAAGCAAAATCTACAGCAAATAATTTATCCCTCCGTTTCTATTCTGTTCTAAAATAATGCTTTTAACTTTGATAAAGCTCTTTGCTGACCAATCCTCTGTGGCAGGACTATTGTAGGATAAATTCTGTGTCCAACAAAGAGTGTTGCTTGCAGTCAAATAAAAAAGTACTTTCCTAGGTTAATGCATGTTTGATAAGCAGAGGTCTTTTATTGGATGCCTCCTTCCTAGTAATTAATTCATAGTCTTATGCATCTCGCATGAATCTTTTCTTCTGCGAGCTGAGCAGAAACTCCTCCCTTAAAACATGTCAAATCATCCTCAGAGGTCTCTTCTAGGTAACTCCAAATGAGAAGGCGACATCAATTTAAAGGGAATCTTCATTCACTGCTGTAAGGAGACAAGGTGAAATGTTGCATTTTGTGAATAATTGAATCAAAGAACCACAGATGTGGTGTTTTAAGCAATGAAATTCCTGGGCCGTCTCATTTACTCGGAGGTTCAGTGACGCTTGTTCACGCAGATGAAGCTGCAGCAGAATGCTGCCACGGGAAACACGCTCCTCTCAGAAAGTTTCACGGCAGCTCCAGACCCTACGTTTTGCCTGATCGGCATCAAGCTACTTTGTGTTCTGACAATTTTTTTTTGTCTTGCAGAATACTGTGAATGTTTTCCAAGTCTCAGGCTACAACGAGATAAGTGGACAACCCGCTAAAAGCAGTCACAGATGGGATGCCAGATGAGGTCTGAGAGGCTGACTGGCCTCTGGACAATTCTTGTTTTCTCTCTCTCCCTCCCTCTTCCCATCCACTCCCCGCTCCCCACCCCCCTACCCCCTGCCCTTTTCTCTCCATTGATCCCATGGAACCCTGGGTCAGGGGATGGGAGGCAGAAAGATTCTCTTTTTCCTCCCACTGTGTTCCTTTTGGATACAAGGTTGGGATAGAAAAACTAGAAGAATCCTGAAAAGGGGAGATTTAGAAAATACAGAAAACAAAGACAAAAATGTCTATACGAAAGAGCTAAGTGATGATACGGGGACATGAATTCAATACTTACGAGCTGTGCTGATAACCACCAGAAAACTAAAAAAGAGGAAAATGAGTGAAGCTGGTTATTTACAGGAAGTGGGATTTAAGGGGGGAGGGAGTGGTGCAAAGTTGTTGCTTTTTAGTATAAACCCATCTCCAATTTCTTTTAACCATGTGCATATATTACTTCATTATAAATAATTAATTAAATGTAGGTGTTAGGTGGCTATCTTTTCAAATGATTGCTTTGATCCATTTAAACAGTCAGCAAAAATAATTAATAAAATGTATACACCTTTAGAGATAATGACATAAAAAAGGATTTCAAATAAAGGAACAAGCAAAGAAAATAAATTAGCATCTAATTTGTGATTCGAGATTGTAATCCTTGATTGTTTGAAAATGATAGCTTTCTAAAAGCCATGTTAATGTTTGGTGGTAACACTCACATTTCCATTGAGATTAAATTGACTTTAATAAAAATACTATCAAATAGGGGATGGGGAGGGACTAAGAGGATTTTTAGTGAAACCACTCTATATAATCCTGTAATAATGTTCAATTGAAATGACTGTGCAAATAGTATGTAATAGCTGAGAAATAATGTGTGATTTTAACACACAGACATATAAACACAGAGTGATAAAGAAAGTGGACCCAATTGTGGTGAAAAATAGTAAAGTTCTGTTTGAAGACTTTGTCTTTAAATCTAAGATTACGGGTAAGTTTCATTGTATTATCTAACAGTAAGAAATACCTGCCCTCTATCTTTTGGAGCTGCTACAAAATTTATCAATTTAAAAATAAATACCTAGAAACTATTCAGCAATCTGACAAAATAGGTGTATCATAAATAGCAAGCAGTGTCACTGTATTGGTAAGAGGTTTACAAAGTTGAATGAACTTTTATGACACTTTTTAAAGAACATATTTTTACTGATTTAGGAGAGGAAGGGAAAGGGAGAGAAACATAGAAACATCAATGATGAGAGAGAATCATTGATCAGCTGCCTCCTGCACACTCCCTACAGGGGATCGAGCCCGCAACTGGGGCATGTGTCTTTGACTGGAATCAAACCTGGGACCCTTCAGTCCACAGGCTGATGCTCTATCCACTGAGCCGAACTGGCTAGGGCTATGACACTTTTTGAATCCCATAGATGACCTTTTCCTCACTTTACAGGAGAGAGTTCTTAAGTCCTTCATCCAAAGCTACTCAGAGAAGGTGAATAAGCTGAGACCTAAGAGATGAGAAGAAGGCAATCATATGAGTGGGATGAGCACTCCAAACAGGTAGAACAGAAGCACCACGAATTGGGATTAAATATAATATAATGAAGGGCTGGGCATAATGAATTGTGAAGGCAATTCAGGGTGGCAATCTAGGTCTGTGCCCAGTCAAACCTGCATTCTAGCATGTATGTGTACAAGCCTATAATTAAGTCCCAACCCCCTTTCCGCTTGTGGCCTAGCCTTAAAAAACCTGTTTCCCTGAATACTTATCTTACAGGGGCCATAAAACCACACACAGCCCCACAAGGGGGTCTGACTGCCAGTGCCAGATGGGGTCTTGGTCACTATCTCACTCCCCCTCCCCAATTACAGGAGGGAGACAAAGAAACTAGGGGGATAAAAGGGAAAGCCCACCGCATTCAGTGCTTAGCTTTGGGTACTGATTCCCCTGTGCTTCCTGAAATTAAAAGTTCATTTCCTATATCTTCCAAATGCCTGGTGGTCTGTCTTCCTGCCGCTTGGAAATTGCCATAACAGAATGAGGTGAGAGCTATGTCAAACGAGGGTAAGACTTAAGCAGGGGCCAGCTCACTCATGCCTCATGGCCCATTCTTGACTGTATTCTGAGTACAATGAGGAACTGTCAAAGTTTTTTCACAGAAGGAGTAGTATGATGTTTTCATGTGTTTAAAACATGATATTTTACTGCTTTGCAGGGTAAGGGTTTCTATACTTTTTTGATCATCTATCTCATTGAACAGAAAGCATTTTGAGCATGTGCTTCCCACATATTTATACTTGTTCATAAACGGTGTTGCTGCCCTCCAGTAACTAGACCAGCCGTGGGCAAACTACGGCCCGCGGGGGGCCGGATCCAGCCCGTTTGAAATGAATAAAACTAAAAGAAAAAAAAAAAAAAAGCCCGTACCCTTTTATGTAATGATGATTACTTTGAATTTATATTAGTTCACACAAACCCTCCATCCATGCTTTTGTTCCGGCCCTCTGGTCCAGTTTAAGAACCCATTGTGGCCCTCGAGTCAAAAAGTTTGCCCACTCCTGAACTAGACATTGGTAAGGATAACTTGCTAGTTTTTGAGTACAAAAATTATGATACATAAACATGAATAACTTTTCTCCCTGTCACTGCACTGTGTCATTATCTGGTCCTACTGGGCATGTAACCCCTCTTTGAGTATAAAATTTGCAGACACAGATAGGAAGGGAGCGTGGTGTGGAAACTGCTGGAGTAGACATGGTGAGATGTGGGAAGAGTTGAGATATATTTTTGATGTTTAGAGTTTTTAGACTTCTTGTAGGAATCACACATCCATACCCACTGCCTGGCTCTTGACATAAACTCTCCTTCCTCACCTACTGGATAGCTCATCCTGTTAGCATTTCATCAGTGAACTCTGTTCAAGAATCTTAAGGGAACGCTGGATTGGAAACCACCTGATTAGATTGGTCCACTTTGCTTCCCGAGTAGGCAATTTCCTTGGCAGTTTTGTTAAAGGGATGAGTTTGAGGAATTAGTGGTATCTATACTTCTGACTGGTGACAGAGGCCAGTGGCAAGCGGAGTTTTATGAAATAAAAGATAACAACCAAAAGACAAACAAACAACAATAATCAACTTTGGAACCAACTTAATCTAGATCCTCTTAACCCCTTCCTCAAATGGAAAACTAAAATTGGAGAAAAAAAAGATGATCAAACCTCAGCGAATTCCTCTCAAACAACTGGGGTAAGTTAGTTCAGGAAGAAGGGAGATGTAAACTTTATGGGGACAAAAAGGTGTATTTTCACATTTCTGCAGGAAGGGCTTCATGTTGGAAAAACGATTTAAGGTAGTAATAGTCCTAAGTCAAAATGTAAATGTTTTGAGTCAAAAATTAGTATTGGCTCATAGCTTTCCAATATTCTGACTTCTCTCCCACCCCTTTTAAATTTGCTTTCCTCAATCTTATATTTGGGGAGGGGATCTATTTGGGTTCTGATGTTTTTTTTTATCTACATCCCCCCTCCTGGAGGAACTCCAGCCCACTTATCCAGGTTGGAATGGAGGTTAGCAGAGCATGAAGAGAAGGCATGAAGCAGATGATCCTGCAAACCTCTGGAAACTTTCCGAGAAGAGGGGAATGGCTGACCTGGATTTCACCAAGAGCGCCTGCAATCTGGGATGAGGGAGGCTCTGCCCGCTCCGCTCTCCTATCTGGAAGTCACAGCCCACCAGATGTTGATACCTTTGTGGAGGGGTACAGAGCTAGGCTCCAAGGATGAGCCACTAGGCAAGGGCCCCATTTGAATGTCTCTGGAAGGACATTCCAAGCTTCTTGAATGTCAGATGTCACTCTATTAAATATCTACACACTCAACTCCAGTGGCTGAGAAGGATGATCTCCTATTATCTTGGAGTGGTCTTAAGAATATTGACTCGGATACTTCTGTTATAACTCTGTCCTGGGAAGAGTTTGTGCAAGAGAAGTTTTCTTGAACCCAGTTGGAAACATCAATGAGGAACCACTCCTATGTTGTCTTCAAGGTGAGCCTGACATAGACACAGGGGTCATAGTTTCAGTGATGTTACCATGGAAATAGCAATGGAAAGCACACATATATACTGGAATCTGTACTATTGGTTTTTTGTTCGTTTGTTTTTAAATCTATTTTTATTGATATCAGAGAAGGGAGGGAGAGAGAAACATCAGTGATAACAAAGAATCATTGACCGACTGCCTCCTGCATGCCCCCGACTGGGGATTGAACCCACAATCTGGGTATGTTTCCTGACCTAGAATCAAACCGTGACCTCCTGGTTTATAGGGCAATGCTCAATCAAAGCAGTACTATTGCTTTGTATTGGGCATTAAATGTGCTGGTATTCATTTATTTACTCGTGGTTATCTATTCTCTAATTACTATGTCTTGAAGTCTGTGAGGACTTAAAAATTTGAAGACATGTTAGTCTTGTTAAAAAAATGGCTTTTGAAGAAAAAATTAGTAATTGAAAACATTTAAGAATTTGCTCACCGTGGATCTTCATCGGAACTTTTTAAACAGCAGCTGAGGTGCTGGGTGATCATACAAGTCAGAACTTTAGGTGCTGTCGGGAGTTTTGTCATCCAAGTAACCCCTTCATTTTACAGCTTGGCTAGCGGAGAGGTGGTCTGAGAAACTAGTGGCAGAGTATTCAGTCCTGGAGCTGAAGGTGGCTAACTTCAGTCAGGCTCATCCCAAGACAGACAAGCCAGGCATCCCCAGCTCTGGGCTCGGCCTGAAGGTAAGATGGAGGCCGACCTCCTCTGAGCGTAGCTGTCTCACCCTCACTGTCAGGAGGGCGCCAGGCTCTGTCCTAAGCACCAGGGCTACAATCCTGGGCAAAATCCGACAAGGTGCACGCTCACAGTCGGTGATGAATTATTTTCTGCCCAGGCCAGGACACAGTCTGTACTCTGGGGCAGGTCAAGGCCCCAACGCACAGATGGAGCAGGAACCTCCACCCCGCGCCAGCTTGGGGATCCAGGCGGCGGGATTCCAGGAGCGGGAGGCAATGAAGTGAATTTGCCTTATGTGATATACATGTTAAAAAATAATTTAAGTAAAACAAAAGAACTATCCATTTGTACAGTTTCTGGATATGTGACAAATCCAGAATTTATCAGACTGATAACCCAATTTATTTGTTCCTTTCGAAGTAAAATAGAAAAATAAGCCTTCATTATTTTGGTGGTTGTAACTATTTCATGGATGGCATTTCAGTTACTTGGACACACATTTCAAAAACTGAGTCTCCCATCACGGGCCAGTGGAGAGTCCTGCGCCGCCACCTCCGGTCCAGTCCCCTCTCCTCTGCGAAAGGGAGAAGTTGGCGCCGGCGGCTCCCCAGCCGGGCTGAGTGCGCTCCTCGCCCTGGGTACCCCGCGCCCCTGGCGTCTCCGGCGGCTCCTGCTGGGTCCCAGCGGGGACCCACCCGGCGGTGGGGGAGGGGGAGGGGTTCCCTTACCAAAGGCCCTGAAACCCAGCTTCTGCTACTCCTTTGCCTCTCTGCGCGCTCCCAGTACCGGGGGCGGGGTGGGGGGAACAGGGAAGGGGGGCGCGCAAGGCTAGGACATCAAGGGCAGATCCGAAGTTCCCGGAGCTAAAGATCTGAACCCAGGCACGGCCACCGCCCGGAGCTGGAGGAACATCAATCAGCATCGTATCTGCACTTGACCGGCGACTCCGCACGCATCTGGCCACGGTCCAAGGTTCTGGCCACAGCAGCAGCAAGAGGAGAGACAGCGGGGTCGGAGGCAGAGGAGCAGCTCGGTGAGCTTACAGAGAATGTGAGCAGATAGAGCTTCTGGACTCAGGAAATGGGGCAAACTAGAGCCTTTGCCCGTTTTTTTCTACAGAAATGCTGTTTCTTTTTGCAAGACCGACCTCCATCCCACGCAATCCTTTTCTTCCCTCACCTGGATAAAAACTTCAGAGTGGGCAGTGTGACCTGTCTCCCTGCTTACAGGGGAGTGTGTGTTGCTGAAGGTCTCACCAAGGCCTGGGAGCGACAAAGGGTCCATATGGC
>NW_006383012.1:1815038-1818122 GCF_000327345.1 Myotis davidii | reverse complement strand
TTCCCTTTACTCGCTAGACTCTGTAGTAGGTTCAAGTTAGATTTTTTTTAAAAAGGGTTTGTGTTTGTAGGGTCACTTAGATGGGGAGGCCCACACCTTATCTCTTCTCCCCCCAGAGAGGAGGAGGATGGGAATGGTCAATCCCTCATTACAGTACCTCCTGTTTCTGGGTACTCGCCACCCCATTGCAGGGAGAGAACTCCCCCGAGTTTCCTCAGCGCCCTGGAGGCTGGTTAAGCCCGGACCTTCCCAGCCTGTGGATGAGCCATTGCTCTCAGGTGTGATCAGTCGCAGGAAGATAAGATATGGCCGTGACCCAACCCACTGTGGTCCCCATTGCTTGACAGAGCACATTTAAAGATGCAGTCCTCTCTCCTACGCTATGAAGGACACAGCCAGCAGGTGGAAGCCAGTGATTTTTGGCCCTTCTGGGGAGTGGTTGTGTGTCTGTGCAGGAGGGTTAGGTTTTTGACAAAATTCTGCATCTTTTAAATCTGAAAGAACTGTGACAATTTTAACTGATCCTGGAAACTGGAACTTCCTGAAAACAACACAAAACAACTTGGGTGCAATAGCTACAGATGGTTTTAAAATGTTCTCCAGGCACTGAGAACCTTAACAGCAAATAAAAGTACCTCTCCTGGTGTTTTCAGCTGCCAATCGCCAGAAACATGCCCGGAGAGGTGTCACTTTTAATTGCACTAATTGTCAGCTGATAATGAAATTTGTGAACG
Source organism: Myotis davidii (assembly GCF_000327345.1). Lineage (NCBI taxonomy): Eukaryota > Metazoa > Chordata > Mammalia > Chiroptera > Vespertilionidae > Myotis > Myotis davidii. The sequence continues at coordinate 1,817,388 of NW_006383012.1, read as the reverse complement.
TGTAATCATGTCGGTTTGGTTTTTCTGACTCCCTTTGGTACAGATTGCATTAACACAGATCAGAACAGCAGTTCTTACATCATCAGTTAACTTTGCCTGTGTTTGAATTTCAGGTAAATATGTACTAGTTTGGATCTGCCCCTTTTGCTCAATGTTATGTTTGTGAGATTCACTTGCAACTGTCTTTTTTAACAAGCAAACGCTTGCTGAAGAGTAACATAACTTTATGAATATCTTAGTTTGGCCTTAACATGTTGGTATGGAATTACAGAAATAAGGTGTCAAACATATTTTATCCCAAGTCCTGCTTTACCCCCAGGCTCTGTGCTGGGCGCTGGGGAGATGTAGATGGCAAGGTCAGGGAAACTGTTCCCCAGGGGTTATCAGTTGAAGATGAGAGTCTTATTAACCAAAGACCATTACATTACATTGTAATTTTTTTTTTAATTTTGATATAGTCCCATTTTTAAAATTTTTACTTATGTTGCCTATGCTTTTGGTGTCAAATCCAAAATAATCATCACCAAGACCCGTGTCAAGGAGCTTACTGCCTATGTTTTCTCCTAGGAGTTTTATTTATTTATTTATTTATTTTAATTTTTAAAATCTTTATTGTTAAAAGTATTACATATGCACCCTCCCCCCCACCATTGACCCCCTCCAGCCAACCCCAGGCCTTCACCTCCCTATTGTCTGTGTCCAGGGGCCAAGCATCTGTGCATACAAAGTCTTTGGTTGATTACCTCCCACCCATCCACCCTCCCCCACCTTCCCTCTGACCTTCCACACTTTGTTGCAGGCTTTCTCAGAGTTTTATAGTCTCCTGTCTTGCACTTACTGGTAAGTCTTTCATCCGTTAGGAGTAAGTTATTGTGTGGGGGTGGGGTGTTTTACTCTGCTGTCTGTGCAGTGAGTGCCCTGGGTGCTAGCCTGCCAAGAACTCTCTCTAATAGGTATGGTTATTAGGCATGTTCTTGGGCTCCATTATGCCCTGCTGGGGGCTCCTGGCCCTCCAGCTATTTACCTGTTATTCTCATTGTAGGTTTCATGAGGAAAGGCCTTCGGTCCACCTCACCTGGTTTCCAGTGACCGCCTACACCTGGCCCGACTGCTGACCCTGACCTTTACAAGAGACATAAACACCCCGCTCCCCCTACTCTGCCCTGCTGACACCCACACACTGGCCTCAGCGCGCTGTGAGAGAATGTGATAACATTTCTTAAACACTCACGTCTCGGCTCCTTTCCACATGGACCTAGCAATAGTCTCATAGGATCCAGAAACACAAGGTCCCTGGCCACCAGAGCCAGGCAGTCAAGGGGCATCCCAGGCGGCACCCACAAAGACTGGTGCACCCAACGCTGGAATAGCTCCATTCGGGGAGGCACAGGGACTGTGGCCCCAGCCTCCGAAGTCTCTGGAAAGGAGGCCAGTGAGCCTTTCTCTGTGTTTAATTAGAAGCCTGCCTCAGGCTCAGCTGTGAGAACAGCCTGCCCCTCAGGCTCAGCTGTGATAATAAGCGAACAGGCCTTTTTCTAGAAAGACTGACCTCCTGGGCTGTTGCCTTTTGCTGTGTCCTGGAGGTGGTAGCCACTCTTTCTTCGCTGGGTTCGAGTCTGTTGGGACCTCGCTGGCCACCAGAGCCAGATGATGTAGAGGTGCCCCTGGGGGAGCCACAAAGCCGGGCGTATCCGTGTGTACAAGCTCCCCTCTGGGTGGCACCCAAGCTCCCATCTTGGCTGGGTGCCCAGCAGCTAGAGCGAGACAGAGAGAGAGCAGAGAGATAATGACACCGAAAGGGAAGGAAAGAAGGAAGGAAGGAAGGCGCCTAGAGTCTAGAAAAAGAAGGTGCCTGCTGGCTGGAGAAGGCACAGGGGGCACAGGGGGAGCCCAAAGACAGTGCCCGGCTGGCCGCTGTCCCAGGTAAGTTCCCAGCAAACCCCCAAATGTGTGTCAAAGCAGATGAGCCTCCCCACGCCAAGCCCGGTGATCCCGGATCGCCCCTCCGCCTGGGCCCTGGGCAGGTGAGTCCAACCTCTGAGTCTTTTCTCACGTCGCTATAGCCTGTGGGTCTCCTGGACATGAACCCCGTTGGTTTTAAAATCTAGAAGTTCTGGGGCTTGCCTGTCAGGGGCAGGTCTTACAAGTCGAGGTGCTCAATGTGGGGTGTAAACCTTCCCTCCGCAGGGAGCTCTGGGTTTTCCCTTCCCTCAGGACTGTGGGCCAGCACCCAGGGCTGGGGTTCATGGTGACTCTGTGACTCAGCCTCTCCTGCCTGCCCCTCTGTGGGCTGTCTGTTGGTGGAGTAGAGTTCTCAGCCAGTTTTTAGAGTCTCCCTTCCCCCCACTCC
>NW_006383012.1:1814681-1815016 GCF_000327345.1 Myotis davidii | reverse complement strand
CACCCCCCACAGGAAGTTGTTCATTTGTTGCTGTAGATTCTGTGTGTCCACCAGGGGAAATGGGTTCCGGGTTCTCCTACATCGCCATCTTCAGCTGAAACTGATTAGAGTTTTAATTTAACTTTATATTGATTCCTTGCTTAAAGCTTGTTGGACATTTGCATTTGAAATGGCCAAGGGAGCTTAGCCTGCTCCTTTAAAAAGAAATTCCTTATTGTTGAGAGTATTACATATGTCCTCCTTTTTCACCAGTTGACCCTCGCCAGCCCGCCCTTCCCCCCCCTCCCGCCCCAGGCCCTCACCACCCTAATGTCTGTGTCCATGGCCATGCACAT
>NW_006383012.1:1810773-1814342 GCF_000327345.1 Myotis davidii | reverse complement strand
CACTTTTGCTGATCCTTCATTGACTGGCTTAACATAATGCTCTCCAGTTCCATCCATGCTGCTGAAAATGGTAAGAGTTTCTTCTTTTTTACAGCAGCATAGTATTCCATTGTGTAGATGTACCACGGTTTTCTAATCCATTCATCTGCTGATGGGCACTTAGACTGTTTCCAAATCTTAGATATGGTAAATTATGCTGCTATGAACATAGGGATGCATATATCCTTTCTGATTGGTGTTTTTGGTTTCTTGGGATAGATTCCTAGAAGTGAGATCACCGGGCCAAATGGGAGTTCCATTTAACTCTCCTCTCTTCACGAGTATTTTGGGGATGCACATGTGAAATGAGAGGGTAGGGGAGTGGGATTTGATGAATGCCCCCACTTGTTGGGCTCTGAGCTCCAACCTTCTAGGTTAGTATCATAACCCACCTCTTGCTAGGGCAAAGGCCCCGATAAGGCAGTGAAGAGCATAGGATGGGATTTGGAGTCCCTCAGACAGACCTGTGTTTATACCCCAGCTTGCTGGCAAGCCAGGTTTTCTTGGATAAGCCCTATAGCCCCTGTGAAGTAAGAGATGGAAAGAATAGGGGAGGCTTTTTGTGAGAGTTGGGTGTTGATGAAAATGACTATGAGTGAGCAGAGAGAGAAGAAATAGATTTTCAAATGCCACATTGATGAGCTGTGGTAGGATGGATCCAGTTGGCATTGGTGCTCTGAGATGGGCAAAAAGTGGTAGGAAGGTTGGGCACCTCAGTGGTGAGAACTGAATTCAAATATTTGCCATATTTGCCTTCCTGACATGGCTCCACTGATTATAATCACTTCACGGAAAGCTTTCATTGAAATAATCACAATCTGAATTGGCACTTTCCACTTTTCATAAATCTCACCAACTAATGTTATTTTTGCTGCAGTATAGTTCAAGGTGCCAACAGCTTTATTTTCAGTTATGCTTCTGCATGGTTAACTTTGTCATTCTTGTTAACTGAATAGGATTAAGATTACTCATGCTCTCTAGTTTGATTCATACCTTGGTTGGTCTTAGAGAAGAAGATAAAATTAATAAGTACTTTGATTAGCAGCACATTTATCAGTGGGCTGAACTATCAGTAGTATAATCAGAAGATTTCTTCTTAGTAAAGTAATAAGTCCATTTTCTAGTGTAATGGAGATAAGAAAAATGACAACTTTAACCAAAAGTGTATTCTGTGGGATATTACTAAGTGTTATATAAAGTTATATATATTTATCTATCATTTATCTATCTATCTATCTATCTATCTATCTATCTATCTATATGTATTGTAGTGGTGGTTTGGACAATATTGAGTTAAATGATGTTTATTGCATTACTTATCATAGCCTTCAGTATTCTAATGCTCACTGAGTTCTCCATAGTGGATCCATTAAGTTCTCAAATTTATATGAAAACATGAACCTATCTCCGCTGAACAATCTCGCTAAACTATCTTCTGGGGAGCCCATTTGCAAAGGGCTGGATCACTGGCCTATTTTCATGTGGTGGGTTTTAAATTAATAGGAAGATATGGAAAACAGTTTTTAGAGGAAGACATCACGGAGAGCCATCACTCATTCTTAAATCTTCATTTTGTGTCTCTGTCAGAGACATTTTTGGTTTGTCTGGATTGAGGGACACAGTGAAAGGTGAATGTCCGGTTGGCATTGCCCTTGCTGTCCCAGCAGGGAGTCTTTGTCTCTGTTCCCCTTTTCTTGATTTTTTTTTTAATTTTTGTTTTTTTTGCTTTCTTTTTCCTCCTTCTCCTTGCTGTTCTTTTTCCCGAGGGGGGAGTGGGGAGTGGGGAGTGGAGTTATGGTAACAACTTTGTTGTTTGTTGTCAGATATTTATTTTCCCAGCTTCCCTTGCAGCTAAGGGCAGCCTTGTGCCCTAGTGGTCAATGAAACAAAAGAAGAGATCTACCAGGAGTGGGAGATGGGGTAGAGAAGACAGAAATTTTCTGGAAAATATGTGGAAAAGCTCCCTAATAGTTTACAGATATAAAGGAACTATCCTTTAGTTAACCTTAAGATTAGAGACATTCACTTAGGTCCACAGATGGTTTTATTGTCCTTTTGCCTTGAATGAGTTTGGAGCTTTGGCTGTCACCTTGGGATGGTGAAGGCGCAAACCCAAGGATGAAAGGCCAATACTCCAAGGATGACAGAACTGGGCACAAAGAACTTAGATTTTCAAGCTCTTACTGAGCTGCTGCACTGAATTGCTTATCTTCAAATTCCTTGTTCAGGAAACAATGCATGTCTTTATTATTTAAGCCTCTGTTTATAAGCTTTTTAAGTTACCTTGCTGTTGAACACATCCTAATTGATACACGTTTTGTTCTCCCGATATGTGCCTTTATCTTATTTTCTTAATCGAGTGTTTGCTCTTGAGACTGTGTAGCTCCATGGAAGCAAAAAACCTATCAGAGAATCGTGAACAGCATCGATTCTGAGCATTCTGATGACTTGTTACTGGTTAAAAAGCTAATACGTTGGTCTGTTTTGAGTCACTTTTTCCTTTTCTTGATTTAGTCAAACAGGACAGGGTCTTCTATGGAAATATCCACATGTTCCTCAATGTCATCTGAGGTGAGCTTGTGTTTATTGTAAAAAAAAAAAGGATGGGGGATACATTCTGTCATGTACAGATAATAAATTAGGACTGATATTCACTGGACAAAAGTAAGCACTGCTGGGTTAAACAGTGAGCTTCCTGGGAGCACTTCAAATAGGAGTTTAGTAGCAAAAGTGAGGGTACTCAGAGCCTTTGAGGGACTGTCATTTGAATTGATAGAGTCCTTTCCCTTTTTCTTTTTGCTGTTGATCTCTGTTCACAAATAGCTGGGCAGCTTAATGGTAAGAGGACTCACAGGAGCTGGGTTTCAGGCTCCCTAGGAAGGGAGTAAGAAGAATGACTATGATGAATCAAAGCGCCTGCATAATGGTGGGTAATTAAGGATCTGAGAGTGAAGAACAGAGTGCCCTGTGGTCAGGGCATGAGATTTTAAATGCTTTCAATTTATGGGCTCTTGGTGCACAGTGGCTGTTCTCCTTTCTAATAGGCTTAACCTGTGCTCAGATTCCCAAAACTCAGTATGTCATAGGGTAGCTCTTTCTGATTTAGTGTTTTCCTCAGTGGATTGTCATCTAGGAGTTTAAAAAGCTTGGAAAATGGGAAATGCAAACAGGTCCACAGGTAAATTTTATCTACCTACCGAACTATTCTACATATCTACCCTATATATCTATTTACCTATGTACAGACACATCCTCCCAAGCTTCTCAACACTCCTAAACTGCTTATTTTGCCTAACCTGCATTTCTTACTATAGTTACCCACTGACTATCTTTTCAAAACACAAAGAACACCAATCAATGAAATTTTTTGTTTTATGGCTTTGCTTAATGTTATCTTGAACTTGAGTTGAGGGGCCTTAGCTCACCTTAATGGATTATTTTGTTGTTGTTATTGTTTTGTTTAGAAAATGGGTTTTACTGTGCTACTCATGAGGGGACAGGTAGATGTGATTTTGTCATATTCTTTAGTA
>NW_006383012.1:1807301-1810277 GCF_000327345.1 Myotis davidii | reverse complement strand
TAGTAGATGATGATGATGATGATGATGATGATGATCTCAACAATGACAATGATATTGGAATTGATTATGAAGGGGCTGAAGAAATAATCTCTGAGGTTATGGAGATTTTAAAATTGGCTCCATATAGAATGACTTATTTATTTATTTATCTCTTTTTAATTTATATGTTTTTCCTCTATCCCTGATATTTTTCTTCTCTCTATTACTCATCGTGTCACTAAATGTCAATAGATACTGAGCCCTATGCTAGGTGATATGATAAAAGGCATGTTTGGATTCCAAGGAAATAAAGTTACAGTCCCTGATGACAGACACTTGATCTTTGTCTCACCGAGAGGAAGAAACTCCTAAAAATACTGTAGAAGGTTTATAGTGTACTTCTAAATTCATGTCTATCTGGAACCTGTGAATGTGACCTTACTTGATAATGGGGTCATACAGATGTAAGATGAAGTCATACCAAATTAGAAGCAATTTGGACACAGACAGAGAGGGAAGAGAAGGCTTTGTGACCACAGAGGCAGGGACTGGAGTGATCCAGTTGCGAGCTAAGGAATGCCCCAAATTGCCAGCAACCCTAGAAGCCAGGAAGAGGCTGGGAGGATTTTTCCCTAGAACCGTCAGAAGGAGCACGGCCCTATGAGCAGCTTAATTTCAAACTTTTGGACTCCAGACTGTGAGAGAATAAGTTTCTACAGTTTTAAGGGATTCTGCTACCACATACGCAAATGCTAGAGCTTCGCTATTCCAACCTCCCCTAAAGCTCACGAACAGTCAGACACACTCACCTTAGACCTGAACCTAAAGCTGCTGATGGGAAGATGCAGGGACTGCAGCGGGGATGGCCATGTGATGGTCAGGACAGATACACCCAGGCCCCGGAGGCAGCAGGGCAGGTGACCTTGGGCCCAAGCAACTCAGTCTGCAGGGCTGGCAGCCTCAGTGCCAGACCCTGGTTTTCTGGGTCCCAGTCAAATACCTACTGTTGTTCTCATATAACTTTTTGGGGTGAACTTAACCAGAGTAGATTCCTCGTACTTATAAGGAAATTCTGGCTGATAGTGCATCTTGCTTTTTAAATTTAACATTAGACTGTAAGCAAACTCTATCATGTTACACATCTCTGACCATCCTTTACAATTGTTGGATAATATTCAGTTGTGTTGATGTACAATGATAGATGCAGTCTTCCCTCTGTTAGGAAAGTAGGTCATTTCAAAACACAAACCTGCAACGGATATATTTGTGTGTATAACTGGTTTTGCCCTTGTATTATTTTGTTAATGAAAATTACAAGAAATATATCCATTGGGTCAAAGAGTGTGAACTGCATATATCACTGTGCTTTCCCGAGTAGTAATCACGATTTTTACTGCTGCCACCTCTGTAGGAAGTGATCATTTTATTGCGTTTTTATTTGCATGGAGGGGTATTATCAATGGCAAGTAATTTCTACTATCTTCCTGGGTGAAAAACAGTCCCGCAGTGTTTTTATTTTTAATTCTCTGATTACTAGTGAGAATTGTTCCCTTATTTTTTCACTAGTTGGGATTTCCACTGCTTTGTCTGTTCATGAGGCAGGAACTTAAAATAGACACATCTAAACCCTGGCTGGTTTGGCTCAATGGATAGAGCATCGGCCTGCAGACCAGAGGGCCCTGGGTTGGATTCTGGTTGAGGGCACAAACCTTGGTTGTGGGCTCCTCCCTGGCATAGGCCCTCGTCAGGTCAAGTTCAGGGGGCAACCAATTGATGTGAGACAAATTGATGTTTCTCTCTTTATTTCCCTCTCTCTTCCACTTTCTCTAAAAGTCAGTGGAAAAATATCCTCGGGTGAGGATTACAAAAAACCAAACACACATAAGCATGGAATGAGCATCTTAGCAAGGTTTTAAGTCCAAAATCACTTACACCTATTTAAGCAGACTGGGCAACTTGATGAGGGTGGGATTAAGGAGGTGCAGATACTACCAAGTCTTTCAGTCCCGAGACTTCTTAATTCTTTTTGGGACAAAAGAAATACAGAAGCATGTGATGCCTGCAAGTGTTAAATTTGGAGTGGCAAAATCACCAAGGAAAAAGTCTTTCTCATTAAGGTTTTTCCCTAATGCCCTCGCTTCTTTTTAAAATATATATTTTCCTTTTCCCACCCCAGGAAACTAAATCTTTGTAACATTTTTCTAATGGTCACTTTCTGATTAGCACCTTTGAAGAACTGCCAAGTTTTAACCTGGCCTTTTCTTGCCTTCATCTCAAAGGCCTTAAGATCCAGCCTGTATCTTGTGGGTTCTAAGTTGATTTCTCACCAGTGGGTGGCAGCCTATTGCTTTCAAGACAGGTAGCTACAAGTGTGTGTGTGGAGTTAGGGGAGTGTGGTGTGTGAGAGGTAGCTGGAGTTCTGGGGCAGGTAAATCTATTGAATCTACTCAGGAGCAGGATCAATTTGGCATTGTGCTTGAACAACTTTTAATAAAGACTGCTTTAAAAAAACATGTATTGCACGAACTTTAGGATTATTCCTGGGAACTTTGTTATATATATATATATATCTTCCAAATTCTCACAAAGAGAATATGGTTTATCTCAAGCTCCTCTTATTAAGGGCAATGTTTGCATAATGCTTGTGATAATTTCACCCTGTTCTGAATAGTGGGTCTGGGAAAAAAAGGGGGGGGGGAACTCTTCTTAATTTCCAAAGGAAAAGAAATGTTGATCACTCTATTAACACGTTCAGAGAATGGGGAAGCCTGGCTATAATAGTCCATACACTGGTTAGTGAGGTCAACAAGTTTGTCATTAACTCCCAACAGCTCAAGCCATTCTGGAGGGAGGAAGGGAGCCTGAGGGTATGGAAAGAGCAGCAGATGAGAAAATAAGCCTGGTTCTCGTTCTGGCTCCCAGAGGGACTGGGTGGATTCCTTAAGCCTCTGGGTAGGAGATTTTTATTTTCATTTTTTATTTATTTTATTTTATTTA
>NW_006383012.1:1802023-1806887 GCF_000327345.1 Myotis davidii | reverse complement strand
CATGCCCAGAATGCCTTGTATTTTTAAAAAATATATATTTTTATTGATTTCATGGAGGAAAGGAGAGGGAGAGAGAGGTAGAAACGTCAATGATGAGAGGGAATCATTGGTTGGCTGCCTCCTGCACACTGGACCAAGCCTGTAACTCAGGCATGTGCCCTTGACTGGAATCGATCCTGGGACCCTCCAGTCCGCAGGCCGATGCTCCATCCACTGAACCAACCAGCCAGGAGATTTTTAAATATAAAACCAGAAGGCAGGACTGGACAACCTCCTGGGCCATTTCATGCTCAAAATTCTGTGAGGCTTCTCTTTCCTGTTTTAAACTTCTCCAGGCAATCTAACCCCACATTTTAAAAATTTAATCTTTCCTTAAAAGGGCTTGGGATGCATAACGTGTTTTATATTTTCCTCGCATTTCTCTCACTGGGAACATCAACATATCCCTTCCCTGGATCCCTTTCCCTGAGGATTTTGCTGCATAGGAAGGTGTCCCTTGTGGGAAAGTCCGTAACCTGAGGAAGCATTCTCATCGACTATTTGTGCCTCTTTTACTTGGCTGAGAGAGCCCTCTGAATAGCCTGCTTAGGTTCATTGGGTTGTTAAAAAGCAATTCATTCATTCAACAAATACTCAGTGACACCTACTGAGCCCTAGGTTCTCTTCCAGGTGCAGTAGTGCTTCCCAAGGACTATTTGAGAATCTACCTTTCTCTTGCCTCAGAGGAGAGAACACGTTAGATTTTAGCAGAAATAGATGCTGCTGGGAAGTTTTCCTTCACGCGGCCTTGCAGCCTTGGGGAGGGAACAACAATAAGAACACAGCAGCAATGGAACGACCACTTCGTTTGGGGTGCTAACAGCTCTGGAGAATGGAACAAAAGGTCTTGTAATAATGATACCTGACAGCCTACTAATTCCCCTCACACCCATGACCTCAAACATACCATCTGTAGTGAGCTTGACATATGTCATGCCATTTGTTCTTCAGGATAATCTCATGGGCTGAGTCCTATTGACCCTCATTTTGTAGGTGTGGAAACTCAGGCACTGAGAGGTGAGGTAAGTAATTTTCTCTGGGGCACTTCGCTAGTAGGTTCCAATTCATATCCGACTCAAGTCATGCCTGTCATGAGTCAGATGCTGCTTCTTCCACTGAGAGGGAGTTACAATCTGACTGTTCTTGCATCACAGATGAGAAGACAGAGGGTCTGAGAGGCTAAGCACCTTAGCTTAGGCTCTTCAGGGATAAGCTCAAAGCTTTGACTCTCAATGTCTGTTTCCTGTTCCAAGTCTGCCCTGACTACATGCATGACCTTTGGTTCATTCCTTTGGCTTCAAGTGAACTTGATGGTGTGGGATTGGTGATTCTGAGGGTAAGGACCAGAACTATGAATAAACAACAGTGGTCATGCCACAACTTTCTTTAGTGTCAGGGTTTTAGTCTCCTAAAAAACGAAGTAGCCTTTTCTACTTCTCTCTACTCCTCTGTTTACCTCTGAGAAGTGGGCATCCTGTTCTTTGTACTGCACAGACCACAGGTATTTAAAAATGTCCTGAATTTAAATCTGTCTTGGCCAAGTTTCCAGAGTATATACTTGAATCTCAACCCTGGCGGGCAATGAACTCAACTTTGGGAGGATCTGTTTTCTGTGCATGTGTGTCTCACAGGACCCATGCTCGCTGGATAGGCACCCATCTTGGTCATAGTGCCTCATTGTGGGATCCTCACCCTAGCACCCCACCATGGAGAGGACTGTGGCTCAGGGTATGCATGTGATGTCTCCTGTCAATCAACAGTCAATCAAAGGCTTATGGAGCATTTATCACAGACTTCTACTGGTGAGCGCTTCCGAGTGGTTACAAAGTTGGTGTTTCTGTACTCAAGAGGTTTTTGATTGGATTGAACTGAGGAGACAACTAAACTGATCAACTGATTAGAAACAAACTAGAGGTGAAAGATTGGAAGTGGGATGACTGACTCTGACCAAGCGATAACTCCCCCACATCCCCACCCCAAACATATACACAATGCTTTAAAAATGTCTTTACATGAATTGGAAATATTTAAATGTAAAACTATTTCACATAAAAATCTTAGATTTTATGTGGCTCTATATGGCAACTCTGAGCTTACATACACACAGAAATAATTGGCTAGAGTTGAATAGCAGCTGCCCTTGAGATAAGACATATGCTATTCCATTCCCCACCCTCTTGATAGTCTTTAATTCTGGGCCTCTACATCTATTAAGATTATCTGCCTGAATGTGCAGCTACCTAATTCACTTCCATGCACAGGTATAAATTAATATTCAAGTTCAGTGATGAGTGTCTTGGGAAGTGGAGAAGGGGAAGTCGAGGGCTGGAGTGGCCAAGGAAAGTCTCATGAAGGAAATGGTAACTGAGCTGAACTAGAAAAGTAGGGATTGAGGTCAGGGGATGGGGTGTTGACATGTACTTGTGTATAGAGCACATGAAAAGAGAAGCAAAAGGTGAGTACAAAGTTAAATTCCAAATGGATTTAAAGGCCTAAATGTGAAAAGTAAAATTTTTAATATTTAGAAGAAAATACAGGGACTGTTTTATCAGAACTAGGAAGAATTTATCTTAATGACATAAACAGTCCAAACCATAAAGGAAAATATTCAGAAGTTTGTCTTCACTAAATTAAAACAAAAGTACACACACACACACACACACACACACATTTATCTAAAGACACAGGAAATGAAATCAAAAGCAAGCTGAAGATAGGGGGAATATTTGCAATGCATAAAACGGAAGATAAATGTCCTGAATTTGAGAAATAAAACTCCAATAGATCAACAAGAAAAAGACCAACAACTCAATGGAAAAAATGTATAAAAATATATGAACATTCAAATGACAGAAAGGAAACAAAATAGCCAATAAATAATGAAAAGATGCTCAGCCTCAAATATTTTATCTGTGAAATGAAAAGTAAAAGAATCATAATGACTACTATTATAAACAATCATTTCATAAATATTACCTTGGCACAAAGTTCAAATGTGACAGTTCCCAGGGGTTGGTCAGGATGCATTTTCACATGCTGTTTATAGGAGAGGGACTTGGTTCAAAACCCAAGGAGGATATGCAGTGCATTAAATTGTTAAAATGTGTAACAGCAACAGCATAAAGGACTAAGAAAGGAATGGGAGTAGATGCTATAACAAAGTTTCTTATGTTATACATGAAGAGGTATAATATTATTTAAAGATAGATTGAGATATGTTAAAGATGCATATTTTAACCACAGAGCAATCACTAACAAAACAAAGGAATGTAGAATTAAGGAGTAAAAGTGGAGCTATACTGAAATATAATAATATTTTATTAATCCAAAAGAAGGCAAGAAAAAAGGGACAAAAGAAAGATCAGATGTATAGAAAATAAAAAGCAAGGTAGTATATTTAAATATAATATTGATAACTAAATGATCTAAATACACAATTAAGTGGAGATGGTAAAATTGTGTTTAAAAAGAAGATCCAGTTATAATGAATTTATAAGAAACACGTAAATAAAAAGACAAAGATAAGTTTAATGAAAAAGACTAAAATATATTAAAAATATATTTAATACAATGAGTAATTATGAGAGAGCTAAAGTAGCTGTGTAATATCAGAAAAAAAATAGTCTGCATAACAAGGAAGATTTCAAGGGATAAAGAGAAGAATTTCATAATGAGAAAAGGGTCAATTCATTAACAAAGCATAACAATCCTAAATGTGTATTATGCACAGTAACATAGTTTCAAAATGCAAAATTTGGCGTTACTGAAAGGAGAAATAGATAAACCTATAATAATAATTGGAGATTTTAAAACATTACTCTAACATTTGATTTAATAATTTTCACAGAAAAACCATAATACTATGGAAGGCTTGAGCAGCATGGTAACCACCTGGAACTAATTGACATTTATGGAACTCAGCACTCGGTAAGAGCAGAAAACAGTTCTTTCAAGTGCTCCGGGAACACTTGAGATGGCCACACGCTGAGCCATGAAACACTTTTCAGTAAATTACGAAGATGGCAGTTATACCGAGTATGTTCTGTGACCACAACAGAAGTAAAACAGAAGCCATTTAACAGGAAGGTTTCTTGGAAATTCCTGAAACTTGGAACTGAATAACACACTTTTAAATAATGCATGGGTCTAGGAAAAAATCACCTGGGGAAAAAAGTTTTAACTGAATGAAAATGAAACAAAACTAAATCTGTGGGTTGCAACTAAAGTAGTAATTGCGGGGAATATATGTGTATGTAATTGTGTGTGTGTGTGTGTATATATATATATATACACACATATATATATATACACACACACACATAATTACATACACATATATATATGTGTATACACACACACACACACACACACACACACACATATATATGTATATAGTTTGAAAATTTACAAGAATTATACCATTATTAACTATCAGCTCCAGGGGATAAGATTACAGGGCAATCACAGTGTATGTCTTGAAACTCTCTATATTTCTCAGTTCTCCACAAAGATCTTCCATTATCTTAACATTCAGAGAAAAATGGTATTAATAAAACCTTGAGATTCATAGATGTTTATAACTTTCCCAATCTCAAACAGCTGGCCAAGGCGTGGAGCGGTCCATTTCAGCTGTGAACTCAGCTGTGCCTCAGGGACCCCATGTCCCTTCACTGCCCTACTGTTTCCCTGCAGTAACGTCTGGAGAAACACTTGTCTTATTAAGCACACCATAGTAGACAGTTGTGTTGTTTTCTTTTTTTTTGGAGATTTTTTTTTTATTGCTTAAATCATTACAAAGGGTATCACATATGTCTCCCCCCCCCCG
>NW_006383012.1:1799406-1800892 GCF_000327345.1 Myotis davidii | reverse complement strand
TCCGTGAGTTATTGATTTTACAGTTTCATTTGCAATGGTGTCACCAGGGCCAGCTTTGTGGTCAGGCTTCCTGTGCTGTTACTTAGAAGGACCCCACACTTGGTTTAATCCTCTGCAGTTGCTACCTTAAAATTTTCTTAACAAGTTTGGAACAAGGAGCTCTGAAGCTTTCTTTTGCATTGGTCCCCACAGATAGGTAGCCAGTCTTGGGTGTCACTGAACATTGGAGTGGGCCAGTCAGAATGAAATGAGCTCAGAGCTTCATCACTGGTTAGCTGTGTGACCTGCATGAAGTTTGGTCCTTGGTTTTCTCAATAGTAAATGAATGAATGAATGAATGAATGCAATACCGCTACTCATTTCCAAATAATTGTGGTGCTTAAAATGAAATGAAGATACAATGTACATAGTAGTATTACCCACTCATTTACTTTTTCTATATAGACCTGTAGTCAGGTTATGACTTTGGAACAAGTTGATTAACATTAAAGTCTTTGTGGTTGGAAAATAGCTGAGAAAGGAGCAGATTGTCTCACCCCAGCTCACCTTGCACTTTCTTACTATGTAGAGTCTTCAGTATTTGGGTCACGTAATGGCTTTTGTTTTAGTTCAGGTCTCCTCCTTGGCCATACAACACCAAGCTTGACATCGAAATAAAGGCATTAGAGGCCAGACCTCAACTGAACAAGAACCTGAAGAGAAATCCAGAATTTTACATTCGCTTTGTTTTTAGCGGAAAGAGCTTTGATGTCGGACAGTCTTGGTCCTGCCCGGTTTGCTAACTTAGAAAATGGGGAAAAAACTAAGTGCGAATTTTCAAAGTGTGTGTGAGCTGCAAGATCACTCTGCAAAGTGCCAAGTTCTGTGGGCCCTCAATAGGTGTGACTACTATTTGGTTTTCATCTGTTACTGTGTACACATGAATGGTGTGTGTGTGTGTGTGTGTGTGTGTGTCCATGTCCCACAACTGGATTGTAATGTCGTTGAGGTCATCTACTGTGGATTACTTTTCTTTATAATCACCTGCAGCTTCCAGTATTTAACAGACAGGTTCATAAAATGATTTCTTGATTTATTTTTTGATAGAAATGAAATGAAAAATCAGCTCAGCTCTGTGAAATGCATTTAAAAGCACTAAAATGGCATTCTGGCAGACTTAACACAATCAAACTTATTAACACATTCATCACCTCACATAGTTACCTCTTTGTGTGTGTGTGTGTGTGATGGGAAGAATTAAGAGCTACTCTTTCAGGAAATGTTAAGTATACAATACAGAATTATTAACTACTAGTAGCCCTGCGTATGATCTGTGTGCCAGTGGGTCGCTGCCGCCATCCTATAGCTCTCTGCCCGCTGCCCCACCCTCCTGTAGTTCTCCCCACGCCCTACTCCCCTCCCCCTTCCCCCCTCATAGCTTGCTGCCCTGCCCTCTCCTGTAGCTCTCCGAAGCCCTTGCTTGTACCTCGCTGGCCCCCCCTCCTGC
>NW_006383012.1:1798369-1799357 GCF_000327345.1 Myotis davidii | reverse complement strand
GACGCCTCAGGGTGTAACAGCTCATTAGCATATTCTCATTATATAGGATAGTCACCATACTATACATTAGATAACCAGGACTTATTCATCTTATAACTGAAAGTTTGTACCCTTTGCTTAAGGTCTCCTCATTCCTCCCCTCTAGACCCAGGAAACCACTCTTCTCTCTGATTCTATGAGTTTGACATTTTTAGGTTTTCACATATAAACAAAATCATACAGTATTCCTCTTTCTCTGCTTGGCTTATTTCACTTAGCATAATGTCCTCCAGAATCATACATGTTGTTGCAAATGGCAGGATTTCATATATATACTGAGTAAATAACAAATTAACTACATCGTTTGTCTCATTCCAAAATCTGTGTTGTTTTTGCTTTTTTCCATCGTTATGTTGCATCTAGAAAATAAATTTATCACTCTATATCTATATAATAACTTAAATTATGCCTGCTTTATAAATATAAAGTGGCATGTTGCAAAAATTTGAATAAACATGGAGAATTCGGCATGATTGTGAAAACTGAATAAACTTAACTCATATTCTCCAAAGATGATGTGTGTGTGTGATGGGAAGAATTAAGAGCTACTCTTTCAGGAAATGTTAAGTATACAATACAGAATTATTAACTACTAGTAGCCCTGCGTATGATCTGTGTGCCAGTGGGTCGCTGCCGCCATCCTATAGCTCTCTGCCCGCTGCCCCACCCTCCTGTAGTTCTCCCCACCCCCTACTCCCCTCCCTCCTCCCCCCTCATAGCTTGCTGCCCTGCCCTCTCCTGTAGCTCTCTGAAGCCCCTGCTTGTACCTCGCTGGCCCACCATCCTGCTGATCCATGATGTGGTCTGGACACACTTGGTTGTTACGCCTCAGGGTGTAACAGCTCATTAGCATATTCTCATTATATAGGATAGTCACCATACTATAGATTAGATAACCAGGACTTATTCATCTTATAACTGAACGTTTGTACCCTTTGCAAGGTCTCCT
>NW_006383012.1:1787570-1798283 GCF_000327345.1 Myotis davidii | reverse complement strand
TTCATATATAAACAAAATCATACAGTATTCCTCTTTCTCTGCTTGGCTTATTTCACTTAGCATAATGTCCTCCAGAATCATACATGTTGTTGCAAATGGCAGGATTTCATATATATACTGAGTAAATAACAAATTAACTACATCGTTTGTCTCATTCCAAAACCTGTGTTGTTTTTGCTTTTTTCCATCATATTATGTTGCATCTAAAAAATAAATTTATCACTCTATATCTACATAATAACTTAAATTATGCCTGCTTTATAAATATAAAGTGGCATGTTGCAAAAATTTGAATAAACATGGAGAATTCGGCATGATTGTGAAAACTGAATAAACTTAACTCATATTCTCCAAAGATGATCTCTCTCTCTCTCTCTCTCTCTCTCTCTCTCAGACTAAACTTACAGACAGGCTTTGTAGACCAAGAGTCTCACTTTACTTCTGTTCCAGTTGTCCTTCCTTTTAAGGTGCCATAGAGATGCTGACGATTCTTGGATTTTGCTTTTGCCTTAAAATTGGCTGTCTAAACTAGTGGTTACCAACTGGTGGTCCCTGAGGTCCGAAAGGTTGGCGACCGCTGGTCTAAACCATTTGGACTCATCGTCCCACCTTTTTGCTATAGGTGACCATATCCATCTAGAAGCTGGACTATTCCTTGCCAATCTTTTTAAAACTCTTAAAAGGAAGGATGGTGACTTTTAATTCTTACATCTTTAGTACTTGGCATGACATTGTAGAAGATACCAGCTGGAAGCTTGTTGTCAGAGGATTTCTGCTGACTCAGGAGTCTTTACACTCCCAATGGCAATCCTCTACTCTTCTTCTTTACTCTCCAAAAGGCCCCACAAACATTTGGCTGATACTAAGACTAGTCTGCAATTCCTTTCTTGTAATATTTGCTAATTTGCTCAAAGGGTTTATGAAACCTCCTTGGATAATCATTTCAGTAGTTGTTCACTCACTGTCCATGCTGTGAGGTCCTGGCTTTTATTTTAGCAAGGTATTCTCTCTATATCTATATGTTAGTTTTATGAGAATATACTTTTTTTCATAAATTTTGTTCTTCCCTCTCCTACCTTTATAAGACAAGGAGGCATTGGAACCTCCTCCTCCCAGCCTTTTGGTGAGCAGGTTTGGACCATAGCAGGAACCTAGGTTTACTATAAGAAACCAACGTTTGCCTTCATAGGGCTGCCTGACACATACCCACACCAGGCAGAGTCCCTGGTGGCCACAAGGTCATTAAAATAGCGTACTCACTTGCTTACACAATCTGGTCTCTTACTCATACATAGGGCTTGCCATTGATGAGGGAGATAATAATAGCATAGAAAGAAAGAAGGAAGATTACTTAGCAGACTCTTTAGGACCCCCAACACACCTTTATTTCTTAAGATAAGCTCTCTTTTAACCTGTAGGAATGTGAAAATTCCACCCTAAAAGTACACACACTCCAGCAATGTATTCCCAGTAGCCCTGCAGTTCCCCCATCAGAATGTTTTCTGCACGTGCATCTGCTGACTCTTCTCTCACTCTGGCCTGTAGGCGGGTGTGGATGAGCATGTTTACGCTGATAAGACAATGACCTTGTGGAGATGGTTTGTCACCAAGGGCATCATCCCATCTCATCGTGACTGGGGAGGTTTACCGACTGTTGTCTGAGTCTCTGCTGTGGTGTCTGCCCCCGAAATAAAAATCGTGCCATTAACATCTGAATGAAATGGTACATTTGTCATGGTCTTGAAAGGACTTGAAGGTGAACAGCCTTTGAAAAAGGCATTAGGAGTTAATATGGAGAATTAGGCATATCTTTGCTGAATACAGTAAAAGAAAATTAATTTCATCAAAGACGCTGAAGACGGGTTCTTTAAAAAGGCAGGCCACGTATTGTATGCAAGCTCCTGCTAACAAGGTTACAGTTAATAGATTATTGATCCATTTCGTGTTTAGCAGCAAGCTAATTTTTTTCATCAGCTCTGAGATTGGGCATTTGTCGGTTTTAGAGGCCAATCCAATAAACATGGTTCATTTGGTATTACTTTCTAATGTTGAGTAGCATATGTGTTGGATGCACAAAGCCCTGTTGATTGCTATAGTCACCCTGTGCTGGGTATTCCTGCCAGTGTGAGCCCTCTCTTTTCAGAGTTACTTTTCTTTGTCCCACAGGAGACTGGCAAATCCTTTCTAGTGAGGAACAGCTGGGACCTCCTGGCATGGAGATAAGGGTGGAATCTGACTGTATCATCCTCCACTAACACCTGCTCCACTTGACGAAGGTTCTACTATGTGGGGTTTTATTTGATGTTGTGATGAGAAACTGGAAATCACACATGGCTAGTTATCTCCCAGGGGTCCAGGGAGTTCTAATCTTGGAATAATAACAAAAGGGTCATTGTGATAGCATTTAAGCCCTGTAGTTCCTGAGTTTTGAAGAAGATACTAGACTTTCAAAAGGACAGATATCAGACTCCGAATTACATGTGGTGTGTGTGTGTGTGTGTGTGTGTGTGTGTTTAATTTTCCAGGCCTTTGTCAAACTGGAGCCATGCAATTTTTTTTCTGATTTATGTAATAAGGAAATGAAAACTTCTTTAGTGAATGCAATATAGATGTAGTCAGTTTCACTTCCTGTGGAGATGCAACACACGTCCGTGAGGTAGCAGAGAGCAGAGGTCGAGAGTATCAACCTTACAGTCAGGTGGCCTGGGTTCAAATCCCACCTCTACCACTAAGTAGCTGTGAAACTTTGGAAAAGACACCACATAACTCTGTGTTCTTTTCTGAAAGAAAAAAAAAAGAATATTAACTCTTTATTCGTGGAGTTTATAGAACATTAAATGAGGTAATAAACATGCAATGCTGAAACAAGGCCAGAATAAACACCTTGGGAAAATGCCTGGCTTTGCCTCTATATGATTTCATTATTTCCAGACTAATAGTTTCTATTTTTAAATTAATAAACTTTATTTTTAGAGCAGTTTTAGTTTCACAGCAAAATTGAGTAGAAAGTACAGTTTCCATATACCCTCTGCTCTGCCCCCCCCACACACAGCCTCCCCCACTATTGACATCCTGCACCACGGTGGTACATGTGTTATGATTGATGGACTTACACTGACACATTATCACCCAAAGACATTTAGTTTTTTAAAAATGAATTTTCTTTTATTTAAATGTTTTTTTTTTTTTTTTTTTTTTTTCTTTTTTTTTACCATTTTCTTGTTCCAAACTTATTTTCTTGCCTGAGTCCAGAGAGCATTGGGAACAGAGGATTATCCTATAGAAGGGGCATGAAATTCATGCGGGGGGCGGGGGGTGGGCGTGGTCCCTCAGCCCAGCCTGCACCCTCTCCAATCTGGGAGCCCTCGGGGGTTGTGCTACTGATGGCTTAGGCCTGCTCCCCGTGGTTCTCTGCTCTGCAGACCTGCCTGCTTTATGCCTCTGCAGGCCCTGGTGTCTGCTCTCTGTGGGGGCCTGCTTGCCCTTCTTTGCTGGGGCCAGGGGCAAGCAGAGCCCTGCTGTCTGTTCTCTGTAGGGGCCCTGCGGGTGACTTCTTGCCTCTTGCTGTCATGGCTAGGGGCAAGCAGGGCCCTGCTGTCTGCTTGCTTGCTGTGGAGGACATTCCCACCCCACCCCTGGCTGCTTGCGTGTGTGCGGGCTTGAAGTGCCTGGGTCCCGGGGATTTTCCGACCCTACCCCTGGCCGCTCAGTGCTTGAGTGCGGAGGTTCAGAGTGGCCGGGGGTGCTCCGGGACACCAGCTGCTCCAGGCCTAAGCACGGGCCTACAGGCCCAGAGTGACCTGGCTCCCAAAAACGCCTGTCCCCGAGACCCAGGCTGCTTGGCGCCAGCATGTGCGCAAGTGGCTGCTCTGCCCCCAGCCACTTCACACCCTCATATGCAAATTAACCCGCCAACTTTGTCGGGTTAATTTGCATACTCCTGATTGACTGTGGGGTGTCACGATGGTATGGCCAATTTGCATCTTTCTCTTTTATTAGTGTAGATAATGAGACCCTAATATGCAAATCGACTGAACAGCAGAATGAATGGCAGAACGACTGGTCACTATGATGTGTACTGACCACCAAGGGGCAGACACTCAATGCAGGCTGTCAGCTAAGGTGGGTGCCAGTGGGGGTCCCTGATCACCCTGTTCTCCGGTTGCCCCACAGATTGGCCCTGATTGCCAGCCAGGCCTAGAGACCCTACCCTATATATTGGGAATAGTCTCTTAGATTTAAAAATTAAAACCTGGCAAGGCTATTCTAACACTGAAAAAACAGGATAATGCAGCATTGACATGCATGGACTCTGTCTTGCACATTTTGTGGTCAGCCCTGATTCTGACACTTATAACTATGTGACAAAGCCAATTATTTAACTTCTCTCTGCTTCAGTTTTTCCACCCAGAAGATGGGGAAAATGGTACTACTGTCTCAGAAGGATCATGTTATATACTACTTTTTATAATCAGGGCAAAATAATGTAGCTGCCCGTACAACAGCAAGATGCCTTTCACCTATATGAAAGTATGGTCACTGGTGCATGCAGCATCCCCGATCGTGAGAGGGATGTCTGACTGCTGGTTTAGGCCCAATTTTGCCTAAACCGGCAGTCGGACATCCCCGGGGGCGTAGGCCAGGCTGAGGGTGCTCACCCCTCTCCCCACTGTATGAATTTTGTGTACTGGGCCTCTAGCTACCCTAATAATAAAGACACAGTTAAAAGTGGAGCCTGTCCTTTTAGTTTCTGTGGTAGGTAGGTGTACATTTTTTTATATTGATTCGATATTTATATATTCATTTAACTGACATTTAATGGATTCCTTTTGTGTACTAAATACTGTATTCTGTTTGGGGATGTAAAGGTGAATGACATAAACTTTAAATTCAAAGGATTTATGATCTAGTTTTAGAGCTAGTGACTGGTAAGTTACAATCCACAGAGGCACTGGGGGCAAATGAGGTCACAATATTTCATGTTGAATCACAATACCCACTTTCTTAGTCTTCAGCCCTCACCCTGTCCCTAAACCTCTATTTCATGTTGAATCACAATACCCACTTTCTTACTAGTCTTCAGCCCTCACCCTGTCCCTAAACCTTTCCTCAGTTAATTTTAGTTCAAATGGAGTCCATCAGATGTTCATCTACTTATTTTTGCATTTCTAGCTACTCTCTCTACTGAATCAGAGACCTAATTCAATGACTGCTTTCTTGTTTTATCCAACACAGTTTACACTCAGAATGTAGGATACATTGATTGCAAATAGTGATGCCCATGATGGATGCTATCTAACCTGCTCATGACAAGGACTCCTAGTGCACCTTCCCAGATCTCTCTCTTCCCTAATTTCTTTCTCTTTACTTTATGTGTCTGCTGATGTACCAAGAAGATCAGTGCCTGTTTATCATATACAGAGGCTGGTGGTCCCTGGAGTTTCGAGAAAGGAAGAGTATGAGATCAGTAGCAGTCCATAGAATCAACGGAACCCAGATGGTCTTCCTTGGAGGTGGCTGCACCAACTGTTAAATATATGAAAATGTTATGGAAAACACTTTGACCATTGTTGGCACTGAGGCAGTCTATAGGAAGACATTGTATCAGGTTCTAATATTTTTACATCGTGCCTTTCTGAGTTTTCTTTTTTTCCGGTGACTTAATTGGAGTAATGCAGTAGTGTAACAATTAGGATAGGGATTATGACACTGAATCTCAGACATTAATGTACATCTGGAGACCCATCGAGGTCTGTTTTCTGCTCAAGATGCTGTAGCCCTCTCTATAGATGAGACTCAAGGAAAGGTACATTTCTGTGTAATGCCAGGAAACTTGTATCCCCTTGGAACAATTCACCTCCGCACTTTTCAGCTTCCTCTTTGTTTTCCTAGGGATAGAGCTTATTTTACCAAACGCCGGATGAGTTGGGGCTTGAAAAGTGCATGCTGATGGTGATGGAAGGACAGTTGAGTTGGGGTGGTGAACACACAATACAACACACAGGTGATGTGTTATAGAATTGTACACCGGAGGCCTATGCAAATTTATTTAGCAATGTCACCCCAGTAAATTCAATAAAAAGTGCATGCTGTGTTTTGTAGTAGTAAGAAAAGACTAGAAGTTGGTGTGTTTGGTGTGCTAGCCGGCTGGAGAGGGGGTGGCACAGTCCCGGCTCCCTTTGGACCACAGCTCAACCCTTCACCCATTCCCCTCATCACACAGTTGTACTCTCTAATAGAGATTTTTATTGCCACCTAGGCCACTCTGTTTTCCTCTCTGTTGGTGTCCTGAGCTCTTTGCAACAAAATGTAGGTATAGAAGCCCCTCCTTCCCAAATTAAGAGCTCCAAGATGGGTTGCTTTTTGGTTTCAGAAGCTGCCCATAATAGTGACAGTTTTTTTATTCCAGCATGTTGCATAATGATCTTAATTATTTTATTATATTGTTTTTTAAAATATTATATATTTAAAAGCAGTACCTTTTGTACTGTGAATTTTCAGAAGATACATTTGTACCTTTTTAAAACTTTTGTTGGTGTGTGCTCTATATAGTCTATGTGCTGCTTGTCATGAAAATAAACAAAATATGTTTTGATTTTAAAGAGAAAGGAAGGGAAAGGGAAAGGGAGAGAGAGAGAGAGAGAGAGAGAGAGAGAAACATCGATGTGAGAAATGTTGATCTGTTGCTTCCCATACACACCCTGACATGGGACTGAAACCTGGGCATGTGCCCTGACCATGAATCTAATCAGTGAGCTTTTGGTGCACGGAACAGGATGACACTCAACCAATTGAGCCACATTGGCCAGGGTGAAACTTTTTCTTTATAAAAAAAGTGCATGATATAACATTACTCCCACCTTTTTAGCACCTAGGATCTGGGCACAACTCTTCCCTATGCCTGGTGGTCCCAAAATACTGCTTTCATTTATATCTTTAATGGAAGATAAATGGGTAGGCAGACTAGTAATTACTGCCATTAGGAAATAGGCTTTCAAGCTAAAAATAAAGGAAGAGGGTTATTAGAACTGTGCATTTTTCTCGGTATCAATTTCAGACCAATCTGGATAAAGCTCTGCAGACATTACTGTATGGAACAATATCACATTATCTCTAGGGCTGGATCAGGTGAGCTGTCTATAATGGGCCTTTTTCCCCTTCTGTACTCACTTCAAAAATCCTATTGTGATGGAAATGGCCCGGCCAAATTCACTTCAATTGCATCCAGACTTCAAAAGTCATTTCATAACTGCTTTTAATATAGCTATTTTAAAAGTATAACCTCCAGATAAAATTTTCCACCTGTCTTCCTTATAGAAATAGCAATTATTAATAAGGAAGAGATATTTATTTCAATATATTTCTTATCACTTAACATTATAAAATCACACCTGCCTGGGCTGTTTTAAATACATGTGCATGTTTCTATAATTACAAATACACTCCTGCCTTTTTTCTTTCTGCTAAGAAAGATCTTTTGGAAAGCACTTATTGATGGCTTACAATCAAATGTGCAAATAATATGCTTAGATAACATTAACACATCATTAATAGCGTGACAATTTGTTTCCTTTTAAAATACATATGATGGAAAACTTTAATAGCAGAAGTGCTTAATGTTCACCAAGAAGAATACATTTCCACACTAATGTAATTCTAAAATTCCATGTAGCTTGTATATTTCTTAGGAAAGATGGACAGAACCACACTTGTTTAAGAATGGGCCTAGGGCAGTGGTCGGCAAACTCAGTCAACAGAGCCAAATATCAACAGTACAACGGTTGAAATTTCTTTTGAGAGTCAAAT
Source organism: Myotis davidii (assembly GCF_000327345.1). NCBI lineage: Eukaryota > Metazoa > Chordata > Mammalia > Chiroptera > Vespertilionidae > Myotis > Myotis davidii. The sequence goes on along the minus strand of NW_006383012.1, from coordinate 1,790,477 downwards.
TTTTTAAACTTAAACTATACAGGTAGGTACATTGTTATTACCTTAATTAGGGTATTCCTATGCTGGCCTTTGCTAGAAACATCCTCAATCTGATTGAGGTACGTTCGCTGAGGTCGACCCCTTCCAACTCTCCCATCTACACACGTCTTGTATGCTTGTGTCAGATAGACGAGTGTGGATGGGAGAAACAATGTACCTCCCCCACGCTGCGTATCCCGTCACCCGCCCGACCGACCGACACCCCCCACTTCTTCTAATGCCACTTCTTCAAAATAGACTCGCCCAGGCCAAAAGCCAACTTATGCGCATGGGCCACGAAGTTTCAATCGCACTGTATGTGCGTGCCCGCGCGTGGTATTTTGGCCACACTCAAGGGGCCAAAGAGCCGCATGTGGCTCACGAGCCGCGGCTTGCCGACCACTGGCCTAGGGAATTTTCCTTTTGTTGTTTAATATGTATGTGTCTTATGAAGCATTTTTCTTTCTTTTAGAATTGGGAGAAAACCAAGATCCAATGTTATTTCTGTAAAATAATGTGTGTCTTTGAACATATCACTCCAAAAGCTAATTCCATTGAAGGGCCAGTGGGTCTTTTGATTTTGGATAGAGACATATCTCTTTGACCACCTGGGTCCATATGTCAGAGTTTCAGTGGCTGTGTTAGCGAGGTGATGCGTTCTCTGGAGTCCTTGAGGCAATAGACCTGGCTCGGGCTCTTTCTCAATGGGGCATGATCTTCGGTGTTGCAAGCATCCAAACTAGCCCTAGTACCATGTAGAGCAGCTCAGGGTCCTCCCTTTTGAAGAAGGAAGGGTTACTATTGTACAGAATAATGGAAACAGGGCAAAATAGTACTGGGTTCCACCTATTTAATGAAAGCAATAGAGAAGTCTGGGTAATATTTACCATGTCTTGATCATGTTTACTCTTGCAGCTGTAGTTTGATTATCTCTACTGCTTTTTATGCTCTCTCCACTGAGCCAAACCAGCTAGAGCAATACACTATGTACTATTGCTGCTAATGAACATTTTAGATGAATAATGCTAAATAAGAAAGGGTCCTACCTGCCATTAGAAATTCTTTAAGGTCCAGATTCATACTTTGATAATTAAACCTTATATCAAATGTGCATAACAGTGACAGTTTCTTTATTATACTTGCCAATGATGCTATGAATGTCTGTTGATACCCAGGGGTTGGGTTATTCTGGTTAATTATTGTTATTTTATGCTAACATAGCACCTTTCATCCCAAGGAGTTACTAAGCATGGTGGAAACTTTAGCCCCACCAGTATTTATGAATCTCTTCAATTGTTAAGTGAGAAGGCAGTCTGAGATAGATTACCCTGGGTAATTTTAATCAAGAGCTTAATTTTAATGATCTCCTGCTGCACAAATAAAGAGAAGCAATGAAACTAACATTATCAAGGTAAGTCATATGTGTCTCTGAGGAATGTTATTTTTAGCAATGTTCATTAAAAATTTCTGTAGACTCTGAATGGAATAACAGGATGTAGAATAAAACTACAAAAATAGCATAAAGATGTAATTAAGTAATAGGAAGCATCTTATTTTACACTTGTTGACGACTGCTTGGGGATTTTTCTTTTGTTGTTTAATATGTATATGTCTAGTTCTACAGCCAGGTTGAATATTTCTGCAGTGCAGTGCCCACACTGTCCCAGTGATGTGAATTTCTCTATGAGTGACCAAAATTTAATACAGGTTCAAAACTAGCTCTTCTCTAACTAGATATTTAAGAGAATAAATAAAATTAGTTTGGATTAGTGGTAAGGGTTAAAAAGAAATAAAATGTGAAAAGATATGAGGACTTATTGGTACATCACCTCCCCCAAAACTGATTTGGGCTTTCTGAATAAGAATAAAAGATGCTATAGTCTGTCATATCTTAGGAGTAAGGAAATAATGCATTTCAAAGACCTGTGTCCATGTATTTTTCTCCTTAGTTTCTATGGTTGTCAGTTATTCTGAATTTCATGGCAGTTCTATTAAACACTAGAGGCCTAGTGCATGAAATTTGTGCACTGGGGGCATGGAGGTGGGGCTCAGCCTGGCCTGCGCCCTCTCGCAGTCTGGGATCCCTCACTCCTTACCACCCACCTGCAGCGGAGGCAGGGGAGGCTCCCACCACCTCTGCTGTGCTCGCCAGCTGTGAGCTTGGCTTCTGGCTGACAGGTGCTCCTCCTGTGGGAGTGCACTGACCTTCAGGGGGCAGCTCCTGTGCTGAGCGTCTGACCCCTGGTGGTCAGTGTGCATCATAGCGATCAGTCATTCTGCCATTCAGTCGATTTGCATAGTAGGGTTTTATTATATAGGATAATAAGTGATATTCAGTGGATAAATTAAGAACTGTTTTTGGTACCAAATAGGGTCTGCTCCATTGTCTCCATATAATTGAACTGATTTTATCTAGTCTTTCCTTCCTTCCTTCCTTCCTTCCTTCCTTCCTTCCTTCCTTCCTTCCTTCCTTCCTTCCTTCTCCTCTCCTCCTCCTTCCTTCCCTTGCTCCCTTCCTTTTTTGCTTCCTTCTCTCTCTCCCTCCCTCCTCTACTCTCTCTTTATTGATAGTACAGAGCAACATGTCTTTCTGTATGATATGAAATTTGTCTAATATTTTAAATTAAAGACTTTATTAGGCCAAGTTCAAGTAATGAATTGAAAACAGTGTTACAAAAGATTTATAGCTTCCTCATTTATAATTTCCATAAATGTTTCATGATTCCTTATACTCGTAAATACCATCTTGCTTTGACTTCTTGGTCCTAGTGGCCTGGGGATGCATATGTTTTGCCAGCCTGTAGAATGAGAGCAAAACAAAACTTCCAGATCCTCTAAGGTTGGCATCTCCTGAAATCTCTTCCTAATGATGGAGTGACATTTCCCTAC
>NW_006383012.1:1783747-1787558 GCF_000327345.1 Myotis davidii | reverse complement strand
TCCCTACAATGCAAAAGACACTACACCTGTAGTTCTTTCTAACTGGCTGCATTGACTCTGATGCAAACAATTCGTACAGGAAAATTGGAGAATATGAAATGTCCAGCTAGTTGCTAATACAATATGAAGACACAGTTCTGGAGCACACAGGGTGGACTCATTCTTGGCTCTCGTTCTCACCTTTGCCTCCAGGGTTCACTGCTGAGAGGCTTAGAATCTTATCACCTGGATTTCAAATCTTGGCGTCATTGGTTACTGTAGAGAATGGTGAGATGAGATGGTAGGAAAGGCTGTAAAAATTGGTGCGCAGGAAAGGAAAACTTAATCTATCTCTTTCCACCACCACCAGTTTAATAGTTGTGAAGACTGAGCTAAATCTCCCTCCAGTAGCGGCACTTTCTGTCTGGTGGTATAACTAGTCATAACTACTATTTCTGAGTTCTGATCTGTGCTTGACTGGTCAAGCTGTAAACAATTACTAAGTGCCAACTATGTGTTAGCACTTGGGGCTGTGAAAGGTTTTGGGATGAAAAATTTGGTTTCATCATTGAAAGTTCTGAAGTTAGACAAACTTCTCAATCATCTCAGACACTTACCAGCAGTGTCGCCTAGGTCAGATGACTTAATGGTTCTCCGCCTCAGTTTCCATTAACTACAAAAGGGAATAATAATATTTAAAAGTTATTTAACAAGTAGTAAATAAAAGATACACTTAAAAGCACTTGGTAGGGTCTTCAGTGTTTGAGGATCATTAACTGCTATTATTATTATTATGTTAATGAATGTCAACCATGTACTGTGCCCACTGGTAAGGTAGAGTTATAGAGTTGAATGAATACTGGTCTTTCATCTTAAGGACTTCATTGTTCATAATGAGAGAAAGTGACATGAAAAAGGAAATATTTTCATGTGACAAGTGCCACAAGAGAAATGACTACATAGTCCTGTGGAAACACAAGAACATATATAAATAGCTCTTAGTTGCTTAATTGATAAATTTCAGAGAGTTTGGTATGTCAGGGGAGAGTAAGCTCTGTTTGGATCAAAGTAGATATTATGGGGGAGCAGAGGGGTACAGGTAAAAAGTGAGCTTGTTTGAGATCATGGGAAAATTAACAGAATCCAGGATCAATGAGGCTCCTTTGCCAATAAGATCTTTTATCTTGGACACCTCAGTCTTAGAAGGTTGGTCTGTCTCCTGATGTGAATTTGCTAGGTCTCCAAAGGCTTCTCAGAGGTGAGGGATTTGGCTGACATGCAGCAGCCTCTAGGGTATGTCTTTCTAGGGAGCTTTGACTTCACCACGTGCACACAGGATTCCAGCATTTCCTCAGTAGCTCTGTAGGTCAGACTAGAAACAGAGCTAGTGATATCTACTAGACGCTGCTGCCCAAGGCTTTGTGCAGGAGGCACAAAAACAAATGCGATGTGGCATCTGATTCTAAGAAAATCAAAGTACAGATAGGCATTCTATCAGGTGTTCAGATAGCTATTCTCAGATGAATCAGAATTTCACAAAGCAATGAGCACAGGAGGGTAAGGGTTATGAATGTTACTCTTAGACCATTATTCAACTTGGGGTATTTTGTAAAGCCATTCACGATGATGAAGTTTTTTATCCTGGCTCTGCTGTTGGCCAGCTGTGTGACAGTAGGCAATTTAAACTCTCTGAACCTTGGTGTTCTCATCTATAAAATGACACTAATGATAGTATATCCTCATAGGGCTATTGTGAGGTGATGAGATTAAAATATGTCAAGTGCTTATCATAGTGTCTGGTCTGATAGTTATCCAATGAATAATAGTTATTAATTTTAGAGGAAGTCAACTGGTAATCTATGGTAAACATGACAGGGACTTTTAAAAGGATTTCTTTCATGATTGTGAGAGAAGAGGTTAAATAGTAAACACAAAAAACTCCATATATTAATGGGACGAATCTCAGTTTTCAAGTTTGTCTAATGATTCCCAATTTTGCATACTGGAGACCAGCGGTCTCTGTTGTTGACCAGATGGCCATTTTATCCAGTAGCTCTCCTTCTCTTCCCCGGTGGTGCTTTGACATTAAAGCTGATATTCAGAGTAAAGGCTACTTGCTTTTTAATATATTTTCTTATAAATTTATTTCTTTAAAAAATATTTATATATATTTTCATTAATTTCAGAGAAGAAGGGAGAGGGGAGAGAGATAGAAACATCAATGATGAGAGAGAATCATTGATTGGCTGCCTCCTGTATGCTCCCTACTAGGGATTGAGCCCACAACCTGGGCATGTGCCTTTGACCGGAATCGAACCCGGGACCCTTCAGTCCGCAGGCCGTCACTCTATCCACTGAGCCAAACCAGCTAGGGCTATAACTTTATTTCTGTAATCCCTTCTGCCCTCTAAAAGTAAATAATTATAAATTGTTAAAAATTATAGAAAATTGAATAATGAGAGTCTATTAAATTCTCTGTACTCTATGTTACCATGATCTAGGTCTGTGGTCAGCAAACTGTGGCTTGCGAGCCACATGCAGCTCTTTGGCCCCTTGATTGTGGCTCTTCCTAAGCTGTAGGAGTACCTTAATTAAGTTAATAACAATGTACCTACCTATATAGTTTAAGTTTAAAAAATTTGGCTCTCAAAGAAAATTTCAATCGCTGTACTGTTGATATTTGGCTCTGTTGATTAATGAGTTTGCCGACCACTGATCTAGGTGGTAAATGCAAACAGCAAGGTTATATATATCATTAATTAATAAAGAAAAGCCAATGTCTTTCATGATTGTAAGCCTAGGACTATCTGCCACTCCAAGAACAAGACTTTTTTGTTGTTCTTTCTCTGCTGCTCCCCCGCCCCCGCCCCTCCAAAATCAAAGTGAAGTCCATTGATAAACTTCTCTTCCTCAAGAGAAAACTGTTTCTGTTGTGAAAGTGTTAAACACTGTCACCCTTTTGAAGGTGACTGCTATGTGATTAAGAGCCCAAGAGTACACCAGGCTAATTATGCTGTTGGTTTTGTTCCAAAAAAATGACTTATTCTTGCAACTTATTGGAAAGTTTATTGAATTGTTAAATCATGAGTATATTAAAACAAACTGTGATTTTCCTTAGCTTTGCCAAAGCACTTGGGTTATAGAATAAGGTGCTTAAGGTCATTAAAGGCTACAAAATTTGTAGGCTTGATGCTTATTAAGCAAAGCTAATTTGGTTTAAAATTAGCAAAGCATTTTTGCTTCATACTTGGAAGTCTTAGAAAATTAACTCTCATTCTGTGTGAAAAGGTGTCCTGAGTTTGAAAGGAAATGCAGGTCTTGATTTTGGGTGAGAAGATAGGAAATGTGAGGGCATAACATTGTGTCTAAATGGCATAGAAAGGGAGGAAAAGGGGGGCAAATGGGAGCCATCTGTAATACTGTCAACGATAAAATAAAATAAATGACATAGAAAGGGATAGGTTCTTACTTCACAGACCCTGGCTCCTAAAGAACAGTTATCTACATCTGTCAACAGCAAAGCTTTTCTCCTGGTTTCTGAAGGGCTTCCAGTGACTTAAATACTTCATAAAAGTCTTCATTACTAATAAGAAACAAACACTGGAATCTGAATCAATATGTGTTTTTGAAACAGGAAAGCATCTTTTGCATACTTTTGGAGATCCACCATTCCTCTTACCCATCCAAATTGGAAGACCCTGCTCAGTTCCCTTGGTCTCTGTGCTGTTGTCCATGACTACACGGAATCCCAGTCAACTCCCAGAGCAATACTCCACTGAGCACTTGATTCTGTACTAACCCATGGCGTTTGCTTACTCTCTCATGAGGGAAA
>NW_006383012.1:1755207-1764618 GCF_000327345.1 Myotis davidii | reverse complement strand
TGTACCTACCTATATAGTTTAAGTTTAAAAAATTTGGCTCTCAAAGAAAATTTCAATCGCTGTACTGTTGATATTTGGCTCTGTTGATTAATGAGTTTGCCGACCACTGATCTAGGTGGTAAATGCAAACAGCAAGGTTATATATATCATTAATTAATAAAGAAAAGCCAATGTCTTTCATGATTGTAAGCCTAGGACTATCTGCCACTCCAAGAACAAGACTTTTTTGTTGTTCTTTCTCTGCTGCTCCCCCGACCCCGCCCCTCCAAAATCAAAGTGAAGTCCATTGATAAACTTCTCTTCCTCAAGAGAAAACTGTTTCTGTTGTGAAAGTGTTAAACACTGTCACCCTTTTGAAGGTGACTGCTATGTGATTAAGAGCCCAAGAGTACACCAGGCTAATTATGCTGTTGGTTTTGTTCCAAAAAAATGACTTATTCTTGCAACTTATTGGAAAGTTTATTGAATTGTTAAATCATGAGTATATTAAAACAAACTGTGATTTTCCTTAGCTTTGCCAAAGCACTTGGGTTATAGAATAAGGTGCTTAAGGTCATTAAAGGCTACAAAATTTGTAGGCTTGATGCTTATTAAGCAAAGCTAATTTGGTTTAAAATTAGCAAAGCATTTTTGCTTCATACTTGGAAGTCTTAGAAAATTAACTCTCATTCTGTGTGAAAAGGTGTCCTGAGTTTGAAAGGAAATGCAGGTCTTGATTTTGGGTGAGAAGATAGGAAATGTGAGGACTGGCATAGAAAGGGAGGAAAAGGGGGGTGAATGGGAGCCATCTGTAATACTGTCAACGATAAAATAAAATAAATGACATAGAAAGGGATAGGTTCTTACTTCACAGACCCTGGCTCCTAAAGAACAGTTATCTACATCTGTCAACAGCAAAGCTTTTCTCCTGGTTTCTGAAGGGCTTCCAGTGACTTAAATACTTCATAAAAGTCTTCATTACTAATAAGAAACAAACACTGGAATCTGAATCAATATGTGTTTTTGAAACAGGAAAGCATCTTTTGCATACTTTTGGAGATCCACCATTCCTCTTACCCATCCAAATTGGAAGACCCTGCTCAGTTCCCTTGGTCTCTGTGCTGTTGTCCATGACTACACGGAATCCCAGTCAACTCCCAGAGCAATACTCCACTGAGCACTTGATTCTGTACTAACCCATGGCGTTTGCTTACTCTCTCATGAGGGAAAATTTGCCTTCCCAAAGGAATTTCAAACTCCTCAAAGTAGACACAGGGATGCCTCCAGATGGCTTGACCAGACCAGATTTTCACGAAAAGATCAGGTATCCTTGCAACTGTCCAAGAAACCATTCTCTTTTCTGGCCTCCCTTTTCAACATTGGTGCACTTAGTAATATGGTGGCTGGATTAGTGATATTTCCTAGGCCTAGGGGCCCGGGCCAGACTGGGCTGAACCATTTTGCAATTGAATCTAAGACTTAAACCTCACTTAAGGTTTCATGCTAATTAAGTGAGCTAACTAGCTCCAGATTTAAGAGAGCAGACAGAGTTAATGGGATGAAACAACAGCAAGGAAAATAGAATTGTTCTTTCATTTTATTGTTAGGAGAGGGGGATGCTGAAAGGGAGTAGAGAGCCGGGAGCGTGGAGCAAGATTACTGGAGAGGATTCATGCATGCCTCCCCAGTGGATGCAGGTCCTGCCAAGAATTTATTTGCTTGGGACTTAAAGAAGCTCCTGAGAGAAAATCCTGCCTAAGGGAAGAATTGTCTGGTGATGAAGGAAGCTTCCATTGTTGGAGGTGAATGACAGTTCTGTATATAGAGGCCATTACTTAACTTTCTTTGTCTTTTTCTTAAAATATATTTTTATTTATTTCAGAGACGAAGAGAGAGGGAGAGAGAGATAGAAACACCAGTGATGAGAGAGAATCATTGATCAACTTCTCCGGCATGCCGCCTCCCCCACCCCCCCCACCCCTCTGCACTGGGGATGGAGCCCACAACCCTGGCATGTACCCTTGACTGGAATTGAACCTGGGATCCTTCAATCTGTAGTCCGACACTCTATGCACTGAGACAAACTAGCCAGGGCAGCTTTCTTTGTCTTTTGAGTCAACCCCTGAAGGGAGTATCTATGAGGTCACTGGGATGTAAAACAGAAGGAAACTCTGCACGGGCCTTGTGCACAGGAGCATTCTTTGGGTGTCCCTATAATAGGGCGTGGCCCAAAGGAAGACAGAAATCCTTCCAGTTTTCACAGTAATAACTTACCACTTACTGCTTCACCTAATGTCTCCGCTACAGTAGGAAACAGAAGACTTGGTAGTTCCTAGTGGACACCCAGCTGGGAACAGAAACATCGGAAGGGTGTAGAGAAAAAAGAAAGACTTCCTCAGAATTTCTGTTCACAGTTGTCCTGTGAAATATATCTGTAATTGCTGGCTGAGGCAAGATCACTCCTTTTATGTTTTTGATACATCACTCAAGATAACTAAAATCCAAGCAAATTATAATTTACTATTCTCTCAAATTACCATGAAAACAAAAGACTTACATTTTCGACAAACAACCGAAGAGAGTTGTTTGGAAATGTAAGTAAAATCTGCCTAATAAGTATGTTTTTTTTTTTCTGTTCAATTTATCCTCCGTTGTTCACCCTTAACTTCCTTGCCTTTAAAGTTATTTATGAAATAATAGGCAATACTGTTTTCCCTGTGGGGAATACATATTTTACCATCAAAGTGGAGGATTGAGTGGAGGACTGGGGCCATTCTCAGTTCACTCTAGTGGGGCTTAGCCAGCTCTAAGAGAAGTGGGGGATCTTAACATATTATGAGCTGGTATGTTTAGATGAACCGTGTTGTGTAAGTATGGCATTCATGGAGTTGAGCTCTTAAGATGCAAATAAGTTGTTCCCTTATAAAAAGCTGTCTGTGGTGGAAGGAAGGTGTTTCTTTTGTTGTAAACAACAAGAGAAATGAGAATGAAAAGAGAAAACGTTGTAATTAAAATGTTTGAATGAGAGCTGAACATTGTTCCTGGCGAGGCATTTATCCATAATGAGGTTAAACATTAAAAAAGTCAAACGGGAAAGGAATTCAGGAATAAAATGAAGACCTTGCATGTTAGTTAAAGAGGAAGGGAGCTTTCTCAGAGTACGGTGTTTTCTCCCCCTCCATAAAAAGAAAAGCCAGCCTTGAGCCTACGTGATTTGGAGGTAATTGTGAAATGGGTTTAAGTGATGGAAAGGGGAAAATCACCAGGTGATAAAGAAATGGATATGCTGGTTGGGCTGAATTCTGAGCAGTGTGAGTTGTGTGGATGTGGGTGGATGGAATGAGCTCAGTAAAGGGCAGTCAGAGAGCAAGAAATGAGAATCCTCAGGCACTCATCAGTGGTTTCTTTTTTAAAATGTATATTTTTATTGATTTAGAGAGGAAGAGAGAGGGAGCGAGAGATAGAAACATCAATGATGAGAGAGAGTCACTGATCAACTGCCTCCTGCATGCCCCCTTCTGGGGATCAAGCCTGAAACCCAGGCATGTGTCCTTGACCTGAATTGAACCCAGGACCCTTCAGTCCTCAGGTTGACGCTCTATCAACTGAGCCAAACCTGCTAGAGCCACTCATCGGTGGTTTCTAGTGAACCTCAGGGAAAGTTGTGAACTCCCCACCCCCAGCCTGGACAGTAAAGTGATAAAAATAGACTTTGTTCAGGATGACTGCCTTAGGAGAAATGAGACCTCAGTATAGAACTGGGCTCAAGTTTAAATACAGCATGGGCAAGTGGGAATTTATAGCTTAGGAGCATGGTGAGGGTCAGTGGGTAGAACATTACACATCAGAAACATCAGGGGTAAGGAGGATTCTGGCTAAACTGACCTCAAAGGACTCTGGCTGAAGACAGGCCAGGGGGATCAGACATCACCTGGGGATGGTGGAGGATGGTGAACCTGATAGATGTCAGGAGTGATCAGATGTAGAGGATGGGGGATTCTCATTAAACTAACTTAGCAGGGTTCTTGCTAAAAGCAGGTTCTGTAAAGGAGTGCTCAGATGGACGTAGGAGGAAGTTCAGGAGCCTGAATAAAATTTGGTCAAGCAAAGAGTCTTTGTCAAAGCTTTATGTGAGTGTGCACTTGTGTGTGGCTGCCTGGGGTAGGAGGGTGATACTCTGGTACTGGGTGTCACCACATCTCTATTGTTGGAATTGAAAGATGGAGCTAAGAGGGAGTGGGGAACTCAAGTGTTGGTTTGTCATGGCCAAAATGTATTATTGTTGATATTATTGCTGATGGAGGGAGTAGAAAATGAACCTGGAACAACTTTTTGAAACAGAAAGCAAGGAAGCAGTGACAGGTTAGGGTGGCGAGTGGGGGTGGTGTGGGGGGGTGGGGGAGTTCAGATCAAATGGATTATGAGTTGGCTTGAAGGGGCCTATGTTGGTGAAATTTGAAACAGTGATGAATTGAGATAAGCCATATGTAGGTATTTATTACACTATTTTTTCAAATTTGTTGTGAGCATAAGCAATTTCAATACTCATCTATTATTCTAATCACTAGTCAGGGCATAAAGTTCTGCATATCTTATCTTCCTTGTCATATAGATATAGATATATAGATTATAGATAGGTATAGATATCGATATATCAATATAATCTTCTTTAGGACACCATTACAGTCCCATTCTGTAATATTTAAATCATAAAGAAAATGTAGCTGTAGACAATAGGAAGAATCTGTTCTATGATAGAAGCTATTCTTTAAAATTATGTCCAATTATGGAAGCGTACATCTAAGAAATATGAAATTCAAAATGAGAGAAAACATATCCTTGTAGAGATCTCTCCAATTTCATTGAAAAATGCCTAGTATGGGTTTTCCCCATGGTATCAAGACAGAAGCACTTCCTGCTCTGTTTACTGAAAGAAAAATGATTTTCTATAATGAAATCAGCCCCCAAATGGGACTAATGCTGATGAGTTACTACCCTAAAACAAAACCAATCATAATCCCTGAAGTTTTACTTTCCAATTCTCCAGTATTTTCGAAAAAAAAAATTAATTTTACCCCAAGACAGATGTGTTACTATTTAATAAAACAAAGCCACATGAGTGTGTCAGTGAAAAATAAGGAATTTATATAGAGCCCTCTGTATTTGAATAGGATCACTGAATTGAATAGTGCTTACTCCCAGCCCTGAAAGGTAATGTGGAAGAGAAAAAAACGTTTTTGGCCAAAGAAACATGTGGCCACTGAACTATAAAATATCCAGTGAATCTGTGTTAGCAAGGGTCCAAACTCTCATTCTTAGAATGGTTGTCTTTGCAGCTACTGATGGACTATAAACATATGTTATGCCAAGTAATCCTGGAATTTGACAGTGTTATATAGTAATTTATCCACCAAAGTGCTCCTAAAGCCATGGAGCATATAATGCAACAAATTGGTTTTTCCTATGTTGATCCTCCTGGGTAATGGTTCTAGAGTGGGAACATGACTCAAAACGGTAGAATTAGGGTTGGGCCTGACATTTGTGCTAAAAAAAAATAGGAAAACAGTGTTTTTAGTCATCAGAATAGGCCAGACTCTGCTGCAGAAACAAATAATCCCTGACAGCTTAATTTCTTGCTCACATCGAGTCCAATTCAGGTCGGGCAGCCCTCTGCAATGTTTAGATCCTCCTGAAATGCAGGACCTCTCTAACAGGACGCAGGCCTTTTTGTATTTTATGAACACTCTTCGAACAAGATGATTTATTGAGCTGTTTTGCAGGATTTTGTCATTTACCAACACCCCTGCCAGCTGTAGTGTCTTTTTTTTGTGACAAGTTCAGGCTGTTCTCCCTTATTGCAGCAAACTCCGAGTCCTGATATTTTCATACAGATTAGTCTTGTCATATCAACTCGATTGAACATTATTTGAAAATAGAGTCCTGTATCCCCATAGACATAAGTACAGTGTAGGGGACATAATCGTTTCTCAGACAAGATTTCTTTTCTTTTCTTTCTCTTTTTTTGAATCATCAGTTCTCAGGGGTATCTGGCATTGCAGGTCTTTCCACTTTATGTACTCAGACATTTTATACAAAAGGAACAACAAAACTCCTGAATTGTGTCTATAAATCTTCCTATTCCTTTCATCTTTGTGACTAGCCAGTAAAGGGGCTAAGTTGTAACATTTCAAGTCATGGACTTTCTCTGACCTTGCCATTCATCGAGGTGTTTTTCCGAGTCCCACTCTGCCGGCTCACATCACCACTGGCAACACCAGTTGTGTTGAATTATTTTATACTTTGCTGCATTTCCACTCCCCGCGTTGCCTCCTGAGGAGGCTGAGTGCTGGTGTGCCGAGTTGGGTGTCTGAGAATGGGTTATTGTTCTAGTACCATCACCTGAGGTCTCAGGCTTTCGGGAGACAGGGACTGGCTACCTGGAACCGAACCTGCTCACTGAGGAACATCAGTAAGCAAATAAATGGCAGTGAGTCATCGTGTAAAAACCAATTATGCTCTGCTTGGCGTGCCTTCTAGAACCATTTTCGAGCAGGAATTTCTAATCTATGTTACATTTGCACCTTAAAATAAATGAAAGTAGAGGTCTACGGATCAATATAGGTAAGAGAAGATTGACTCAAAATAATTTTTAGTCTTTAACCTGGAGCGTGCTCTACGGTTCAGTAGGGTTTTAGTGTATTTCCCTAGTTGCCAAGGGATTTTATACCATTAGACATCTTGAAAGCAAGGAAAAATCAGGCAATGTTTCTCCTGCTGAGTCATTGAGGTAGCCCCCTGGAGGCCTTTGTCTTCAGTTCTGGGCAAAGAAAAGCCCGATTTTTGAGAAGCTTTTATGTGAAATTGGGTCTGTTTTGCCTGGCGCAAATGACATCCTAAAGTGGCAATCAGCAGAGTGGTCAAATGGGGGTTCTTTAAAGGCCAAGATCTCTTGGAAAGAGGAAAACTTGTCGGCCGGAAGAGTCCTGAGTAAACTTCAGAATCACCCTAGGTTTTATGTTTATTTTTTTCTCACTCAAATAATAAATGAATTGACCCAACTGACACACGTGGAATCACATATCCAAGTTCCCAGAACTTCCCAAGTCCTTTCTCCTTTGTCTGGACCCAGCAGTCCTTCCTGCAGTCGGTCCAGTGCTGGCCTTCACCAAGGCACTGTTGCTGTCCTGGTCACCACTGCTAGGTCCTCCTGGGAGCTCGTGGTACTCCATTCATTTCAGTATGCAGCCCTAACCGGTTTGGCTCAGTGGATAGAGCGTCAGCCTGTGGACTGAAGGGTCCCAGGTTCGATTCCGGTTGAGGGCATGTACCTTGGTTGCGGGCACATCCCCAGTAGGGGGTATGCAGGAGGCAATTGATCGATGTTTCTAACTCTCTATCCCTCTCTCTTCCTCTCTGTAAAAAAATCAATAAAATATATATTTAAAAGAAAAAGAATGCAGGTACCCGACACAATCTGTTAGTCTTGGAGCCACAAGTTCTCCTGGCTTAGCCTGGCACAGTCTGAAATGTTTGCCTCCAAAATCAAGGTCAGGAGAAACTCAGATATGAGGGTCAGAAAATGACAAGGGATGGGTGGAGAAAGATAAAGAAGAGGAGACAGACGCCCCCCTAAAGTTGAAAAGCAGAGCAGACAGTTGAGTATTTTAAGACCGGAGAAGATTGGAATTTAGGTGTGGAGAAATGTGAAGAAATCCAGGTTTACTATGCTGTTTAATCCAAAGAACTCTTCTGGCCGAGAAAAGTATGATGATGATGATGATAGTGGCGATGATCATAGCAATAATTAATATTTCTGAGTAGTTATTATAGTGAAGGCACAGTTTAAAATTTTTACGTATATTTCTAATCTTATACCAAACGTATAATATGCTATTATCCTGTTCCATAGGAGGAAACAGGCTCAGAAATGAGAAGTAGCTTGCCTAAGGCCACCCAGATAGTAAGCATAGAGCTGAGATTCAAACTTAATTCTGACTTATCTGTGTCTTATTTTTTCTCAATTGTTTTAAATATTGGAGTGGACACTGTAGGCACTCTGCTACGATACCCCCTGGTCACCCTTATCAGTTCTTTGTGCATAGCTATTATCTTCTGTGTGCTTTTCCTAAGAACTTACACCTGCAACTTTCCTTAGAGGACTACTCTTAGGCCACTGGAGCCTCTTCTACCAGAGCAGACTGCACTTAGTAATTTACGGTCCCTTGCATGGCACAAACCACTGACTAGTGTGGCAGTATGAAAGCCCTGCGCATTCGTGTCAAGTTGGGACAGTACTTAAACTGAAAAACTGTGTCAGAATTGATCCTTGCGGGATCAAGAGGGGACTGGGACTTCACCTGAAATTATAGCTTTGCTTGGCCTCTTCCTCCTCATCCTGCAACTCCCATTTCTTTACCAGTTTCTTCTCATAGTGTTTATTAGTCAGTAGCTAGTGCACCAATTCTTGTCTCCATATCTGTTTCTGGGGAATCTAAATGAAGACACATAAGGTTTGGTTTTGCTCCAAATTTGATCTTGGAAAAGAAGCAATTTTAATAACGGGGATTATGTAATTTTAATTGTCATCATCTAATAACGAAACCTCAGAAACGATCCTAATAGTTTGGATTAACACCCTAATTACCCTCGTTCATTCATTCATTTATTTATTCATGAATTCATAATTCAGTCATTCCTTAATTGGTCAAACATATATTTCTGCCAAGCACTGGCATCTTTTCAGATGCTTACAAACGCACTTTATGTAGAGAGGAAAGAGCAACCTCCTTTGCATGCGCTAACAAAACACACCTGACTAGAGAAGGGAAAGCAGGCGAAGAAGATTTAGTGAGGTGAACTTCTTTAAGTCCCGCATTACCTGGTCTATTATGCCCAGTCTAATTTTTCCCAGGATCGAGTTTGGAGATTAGAGCTCTTGTTCATGGCTGAATTGGTATATAAGTCAGGGAGTCAGAGGCTGTGAGTGGTGGCCACAGGATTCAGGGTAGAAACTGACATTTACTGGAAGTTGGTTAAATGTGTTATATAGTCCTTGAACCACCCACTAATCTCTATAATTTTTGGAAGATGATGATGGGAAAGGGGAAAAATCATAGAAACGACATCTCCCATCTATGCAAAAGAATCAGGGTTGGAATGTCTCTGTACATGAGATAGAATAGAATTCATAAAGTCCATGGTGAGCCCAGGATTTTGAACTTGGGTCTCTTCAGGCTGGATTGATTGCCTATGAACATTACTCCTGTTCAGTGAATTCCCTGGCACTCCCCCATCTACTCAGTTTATCTCACTGGTCCCATTTTTTTCCTCACATAAAGATTTGTATTATTTGCATGTTCTATTCCTTATAACAAAAATAGGAATTTGAGACTGGCCTGAGAACAATGGGAAACCTTTGCAAAGTTTTTGAGG
>NW_006383012.1:1754437-1755029 GCF_000327345.1 Myotis davidii | reverse complement strand
GAATCTGTAACCCAGGGAATTGAACCAGCAACCTTTCAGGCTTGGTACTTTTTTTTTTTTTAAAGAACCAATGTAAAAAAGAGGGACTCAAATTTTGCATCTGTGTAAGAAAGAAAGAGTTTTAGCATTTGTAGAAACACATTTGAAAGGGTACCATTTGGAAATACTGCACAACATGTCTAGCATGAATCCTGGCACACAGGGCAGAATAAAAGTGCAGAAGAACCTCTGGCCAAGAAGACTCCCCAATACAGATCCCTTGCTCTAAAAAGGTCACATGAATTTGCTCTGTGTTTCTCTGGTAGAAAAGCTGGGTTAGTAGGAATTTTTATTATTCCTTTGTATTTCAATAAGAAAAAAAAGAAGACAGTAGTTTGTGCAAATAGGTTTGCACCTTCAAAAATACATTAAATCAAGCTACATAAATTACGAAACAGTAATTGTCATTGTTCTATTTGCTCTCTGTGTAGAAAATCATAATCTTCATAGCATAACTATAATAATGGATAAAGGCTATGAAAGAGAAACCATTTCAAGGTATTACACCCCACATCGGATCGAATGTAATTTACATACTATACAAGTCATCTAC
>NW_006383012.1:1753395-1753644 GCF_000327345.1 Myotis davidii | reverse complement strand
CATCTACTCAGTTTATCTCACTGGTCCCATTTTTTTCCTCACATAAAGATTTGTATTATTTGAATGTTCTATTCCTTATAACACACACTGTCTCTCATTCAGTAACCCTGATCTGTTTACATTCTTCATCTTCTAATCCAGAATAGGAACATGTGCAATGTTTAACCAGAAATATGAAAACAAAATTCCAAAGAATTACATCATCATGCTGACTTGAATATTGTATCAAATATGGTCTTGGTAATTTAA
>NW_006383012.1:1744773-1753093 GCF_000327345.1 Myotis davidii | reverse complement strand
TTAAAGAACCAATGTAAAAAAGAGGGACTCAAACTTTGCATCTGTGTAAGAAAGAAAGAAAGTTTTAGCATTTGTAGAAACACATTTGCAAGGTATATACATAGCAGTGGAGTGGCTGCTGGGCCGTATGTAACACTTTTTAACATTTTTGAGGAATTGTCAGATTGTTTTCCAAAATGGCTGTCCCCTTTAGCATTTCCACAAGTAATGCATGAAGAAATGTGTTAATTTCTCCACATCATCACCAGTACTTGCTTTTGACAATCATACATTAAATCAAGCTACATAAATTACGAAACAGTAATTGTCATTGTTCTATTTGCTCTCTGTGTAGAAAATCATAATCTTCATAGCATAACTATAATAATGGATAAAGGCTATGAAAGAGAAACCATTTCAAGGTATTACACCCCACATCGGATCGAATGTAATTTACATACTATACAAGTCATCTACTTAAAGTGTACAATTCAGTGCTTTTTGGTATATTCACAGGATTGTGTAATCGTTGCCATAATGTAAGTTTAGAACATTTTTGTCCCCTCTAACAGAAACCTCACATCCATTAGTAATCAATCTCCATTCTTCTCTGTAACAGTTTACCAATCTCCAAGCAACCACTAATATATCTCTAAAATATGCCTATCCCTACTTCATATAGATGATATCGTAGTATATGTTTCTTGTGATTGGTTTCTTTTACTTCTTTCACTTAGCATAATTCTTTCATGGTTCATCAATGTTGCATATATCAGTACTTCATTCTTTTTGATTGCCAAATAGTATTCTGTTACATGGATATACTGTATTTTGTTTATCTACTCATCAGTTGATGGACACTAGTGTTTTTCTACTTTTTTGGAAATTATGAATAATGCTCCTCTGAACATTCACGTACAGGATTTTGTGTGGACATGTTTTCATTTTTGCGGGGTATATACATAGCAGTGGAGTGGCTGCTGGGCCGTATGTAACACTTTTTAACATTTTTGAGGAATTGTCAGATTGTTTTCCAAAATGGCTGTCCCCTTTAGCATTTCCACAAGTAATGCATGAAGAAATGTGTTAATTTCTCCACATCATCACCAGTACTTGCTTTTGACAATCATTTTTTATGATAGTTTCCTAGTGGTTGTGAACTAGTGTCATAGTGGTTTGGATTTCTATTCTCTCAATAATTCATAATGTTCAATTGTCTCCATGTGCTGCTTATTGGCCATTTGTATATCTTCTTTGGAGAAATAACTACTAACAGTTCTTGTTTGTTTTTTAATTGGGTTATCTGCCTGTTTATTATTGAATTGTGAGAGTCCTTTATATATTCTGGAAATGAGTTTCTTGTGATTTGAAATTTTTTTCTCCCATTCTGTGGGTTGGATTTTCACTTTCTTGATGGTATTATTTGCTGAAAGTCCCCGAAGGTGTTTTTGGTGTCCCTAAAGGGAGTCTCATGTGAACTCATGAGCAGGTCTTGGCAGATGCCACACAATGTTCACTGAGCTCTGCTGCTCCAGCATTCATTCTATGACTTCCTTGGAAGGATCCAGTCTCGTCCAGTGCTCAGTCTCTCACTGGGCATCCGCCCTGATAGCCTGGATCCCAGAGCTTCGTGGATGGCCCATGCTGTGCCATCTGTGAGTTCTCGTCCAGGAATTTAGTTTTCTAATCCACCTTTCCACCAGACATTAAAAAAAGATATCTGTGATTCTCAGCAGCAGCCCAAGACACTTATGGAAGAAGAAATGAAGTACTAGAGCACTCTAGGACTCAATGCAATTAGCCAGGGTATGAGGAGCAGGGCTGAAGCAGCACGGAGGGGCTCAGGCCCACCACTGCCCCTTCCACAGCATAATAAATTTGCTCAGATTCATAACGAGCTTGCTTTGCTTCCATGCCACGTGTCTCTCTGGGAAAGATGCAAAAGACTTAAATGCTGAGATTATCAGAGTGAAAAGTAGACATCTTCCAGAGAATGAAATGATGCTCCTTTTAGATGTGGCCTAAGTTTTATTGCAACCTGAGAGCTGTTGCTCATTTTCTAAATGTCAGGGACAATTCAGGAAAAAGAAAGAAATAGGTTTATTCTAGATATGGGTAAGGAGCAGGACAGGTGAGGTAAAAGGGCCCTTGAATGCTGATCGCTTTCCAGGACAAACCTGTCAGACCATGACCATGTAGGCAGATACCACATCTACTTACCTTAGTTGTTTAGAGAGCTCGCAGCCAGGTCATAAAAGAAGTAGAGGACACAGCATGAAGTTTTCACCTCATTCCAGGTCAGGGAAGCTGAAGTGAGGTGATCTGTGTTTTAAAGTTGACTCTGGATGTTGTATGGTGAGATGGGAGGTCATAGCCCTGGATGCTGAGTAGCTCCCTACCACCATGGACCTTCAGGACCCAGGTGTGTGCATGTGTGTATATATGGGTGTTTGGGGTAGAGAGCCTATTTAATGAAATTGATACCGGAGCCCTCATTCCAGTGCATGGAGAAAATTGGGATAGTATTTAATACTGGAATAGTATTAAAATAACCAGCAATTGACTTTGGCTCTTCGTATTTGATTTAATACCTCGTATAACAAGGCCATACCATGCCACGGCAATGAGGCCCACTGTTCCATTTGCAGGGTTGGGAGGGGTAGTTGTTTGTGGCGGTCACCTTCAAGAGTGTTCCCCTGAAGCGGCTTACTTTAGTGGTCGCAGTTGAGAAGAGAAAATGAGAGACTATGAGACATGATCACCCTATTCAGCACTCATATGCCTTCTACTGATTTATAAACATGCCTCCTTTACCCGTGAGGATTGCAGACAGCACTGATCACACTGCCTTTGGATGCGCTGACTTCTAAGGATTAGCATAGACACTCATATACAGTTCCTTTTATTTACTAGAGTCAAAATAGCATTCCCAGAAAAAAAAATGGGACATGTAGCAACAGTCCTTTGAGTGACAGATAGCATTTGGGTTACCCTTTGAGTAATGTAGCTGCAGCTACAACCTCTTCCTTATCCAGTAAAAGAAGGAGCCCCATTTGAATTTTTACCATGCTCTCTACTAGCTTGTGATCTGAGAGAGAGCTAGATGTAAAATAAAAATGGAGAGCTATATCTTTTGAAATAAGGAAACCCTAGAGGGAGGGAAAATGATTTAAAAGAGAACTGACGTTGAAAAATCACAAAATCACACTGGGGCTGAAAAATTTATGGATTTAGGGGAAGAGAGCAATGAATATGTGAGTAGTTTTCTATTCTGAACGCTTCGAGATGCACATATACTAAATCTCCAACCTCTTTTTGTTCTCATGCAAACCCCAGGGATTCTTGTCAGAGTGGACGAAAAAGTGATAAAGAATGTCCTTAGGGAAGAAACAAAGCCAGAAAAAGAGGATGAGTGATGCTGGGCACATTTTTTATGTGCAAGAGGGTGCATTTTCCCGTGGAATGTTGATTAGCCGATGGAGAGGATTTGACGTCAGAATCAAGTTATAGGAGAACAGAAACTGATAACCATGCCACATCCTGATGCTGGTGGTTGGAGCCTGGTAGGTTGTTTTAACTGCCTCTCAAGACACAGTGTATCCCAGGCCACCTGCACATGTTCATTAGGGACATGATTATTGGAATAGTTCATGGACTGTCATGTGTGGAGAGAGATGGCTGGCTGAACTCTTTCCAATGATTTTTACAATTAGGTCTCATTATGGCTTGATATTTTTTAAAAATATGGTATTTATTCAATACTGTAATCAATAAATACAGCCCTCTTCAAATGAAATCAGAGGAGGTTTTAGGTAGAGACACTTTTATAGATTCTATAAGGCACACCATCATATACGTAGTAAATGTTTATATTTGTATAGAAACATTGATCAGTATGGTGTAATCATTGTTATATTCACAACCCCATCTCATTTCTTTATCCCCTAAACAAATTTCTTACAGCTTTTCCTCAATGTTATGCTCCTTTGGCCATTTAAAAAGACTTCCATTCTTTTCAGTGTTATCAAACAGATTCGTACGCCCAATGTTATGATTCCAAAGTTTCTTTGTATGGTGCAGTCGCATACTTTCTGTGTGGTAAGGAATTTTTAAATACTGTTATTTTCCGAGTGGGCCTTTTATCACGGGGATCACAGTACTAGAGAGCGGCAGAGTAATAGGAACAGAGAAAGATGAGTTGGAAAGCAAAATGCTGGCATCCATTGGATGGGATGTGAGAGGAAGTGGCCCCAGGAATTCCAGGAAGACGAAAGGGAGGTTCTCAGGTGGGCACCACATCTGTCAAACAGCAGGTTCCACCGGCCTGTGGTCTGGCTTATTTAGAACCAAAGGCAGTTCTTTGCTTACACAGTGACGAGAGGCCGGGGTGGGGAGAACACGAACGCAGACGTGCACATGTCTGTAACCAGCACTTACAGACCACGAGGTACGGGTCAGGCCCCTGCTATGCCTTGTACAAGCCTAATGTTGTTTAATATTCACTACAACCCTGTGCGGTGGGTACTGTTGGCACTGACATCCTACAGATGAGTGAAGTGAAGCTTAGAGAAGCTAAGTAAGTGCCCCAAATTTCACACCTCGAGAAGGCAGAGGTGGGATTTGGTTTTATGTGACCAGAAATATCTTAATTATTGAGCGAAACCTTAGAGAGTTAGCATTAATAATTGCCTCTTGCATTTTTGAAGTGAGACCTTTGTGCAGTGACCAGGGAGTAGACCTCAGTCTTTGAGAGCTCTTCTACTTGCAGTCAGTAGTGAGCGCCCATACAGTGAACCAACAATCCTCCAAGTGGACTTGGCTGGGAAATGTAGAGGTGTATGTAGCAGTGAGAGAGCCAGGGATGAGAAACAATGAGCAGTGTTGATACAGAAAGGAAGAGGTTTGTACAGAGGACTCTTAATCTCTCTTGCTTGAGGTTGAAAAATTTACAGCACGCCAGACTATTATTCTAAAACAAATGAGTGACAGCAGTCATCGTTCACTTCTTTTGTCATGTTTATGCCCGGGGATTAAATATTTGATCATTTTTCTTTCCATGGTCATAAATAAATGGACAAGCTATTGAGAGCTACAGTATCTACGGGTGTAAAAGTAAGAGAAACAGAGAGTGAGAAAAAGTTGAGGGTCTGGAGATTTTTTTCTTCCTTTTCCACACCTGCTATGTCATCCAAGTCAATCTGGTGCCAAAAGAATTGAGTTATAGTTGAGGACAAGGAAATCTGTCAGGAAAGCAAATGCACCTGGCTTTGTGACCTTAGACAAGTGGCTTAACCTCTCTGACCTTTGGTTTCTTCATCCGTGAAATGCAGAAAACAATGCATAGCTCATGAGATAGTCATACCAAAGGTCTCTGTTGTGAAGCAGCATCTGGCTTTGTTGATCAAGGTGGGTGTTCAGGGAACACTGGTTCCCCCTTGCTCTCTGTTCCATTCAGGACATGGCTCTTCTCTCCTGAGGTGTGGTCTGACAACAAAGACCCTTCCCTGTAATTACTGTAATATCACACCTCTTTAGAGATGGTAACAGCTCTGAGGCAGCATCCTGCTGCTGAATCTTTGACATTAGCAAGCGATTTCTGTTTTAATTTTAAGGGCATCTTGATGTCACTAAGGGCTTTCTAGAATACCTTTCTGGGCACCCAGGGGCACAGTGACATCATGCCCAGCCACAGCCTTTGGTGTGATGATCTCTCCTGCTGCCCCTAGTTGTCCCAGCCTCAGCTCTCAGAAGCCCAGAAGCTGGAAGGAGATGTGTACCATCTCCTGGGGATGGCAGTCACCCAGGGGCAGGGCCAACCTAGGTCTCAAAGACTGGCTTCCTCCTTCAAGGAGGTGCCCCTGACTCTGGAGGGAACTTCTAGGCCCCATCAACAATATCCAAGAGGGGTCTGGTGCTGCCCCAAAGGGAGCTTCTAGTTGGTGATGGGCAGGGGATGGTGTGATGCCAAATCCACGTGGCCAGTTGGGGCTGGGGAGCCTTTTCTGTAGGGAGGGCCTTTCAGCCAAAATCAATGAAGAGGGGCAGGTATTGCTTTGCTTATATTTCAGAAAGCCTCTTCCTGGACATGTCCTTTCAAAGAACATAGAATTGGCTGCTGATGTCTAAGATGAAACTCCATCTCTGTTGAATCTCTGAAATACAAGCTATTTGGTTCTGCTTTTAAAATCAGTGTAGATGGCAGCATTTCTGGGGGTGTTCGCTCTTTTGAGACTTTTTGAATCTGAGAAGGTTATTAGTAAGAGCACTTTATACGAAATCATTTGCTTCCTATCACTCAAAAATAGGGCTGTAGAAAACGAAAATATCATTATTATTCTGTTTCAAAACAGGACTGGAGAATATTCAAAGCTGAGAAAGGCCCCCCCCCCCCCCCCCCCCCCCCCCCCCAGCCCTGAGACCTGCAGTTCCTGACTGTCCCTGAGTTTAGGAAGGATCAATGTACAGCCACAGACGCAGCCTGATACCCACCCAAGGACAGAAATCCCAAGCAGGAGCTCGTGCTGCTGCATATTCATGGATGCAAATCAGGCCCCAGGACTCCAGCTCTTGACTCTGAGATGCACATTTTCTGGAATGATCTGAGTTGCCTGCAAGTTTGTGCAGATTATATTAGCTAAGAGGGAAAACAGGCAGGAGCATGCCCATCTGAGAGGTGGATGCTTCTTAGAGAGAAGACCTCTCACTGGGATCGGGCAGGGCCTCAGCAGCAGAAGGGAGCAGGGTGCCCTGTGCCACAGACTCTTAGTGAGTCACCCACACCCTTGGATGGTAGTCACTGGCGTGCGGCTATTTTAGTCATGGCTGTATCTCACTGAGTACCCATAGAACCCAACAATTGTCCCAGGGATGCCCAGAGTCCTTCTTCCTTCCCCATCCATTTGAAAGGCAAGGAAGATTGGCCTGTAAGATGTTAGCTGACACAGAACCCTGAGATGTTGTTGGAGCGGGGATGTGCACGCAGGTCTGATTGGCCTCGGAGTTCACTAAAGCATAGAACTGTTAGGTGCTACTGTTTCTCATGACGAAGAGGGTTGCAGACTAAAACTGCATCACCTTGCAGAGCGTGGTGTGATGTGGGCCACTGGCACGTGGTCAAAGTGGACTCGGCTTTCCTGGCTGCCTGGAAAGTGGATACTCTAGGGAAGGAGATGTTATCAAGGGACCAGGGTCACCGAGTGGTCCTTGCAATGTCTGGGTTGAACAACTCAGAAACTCTCCATGTGGGAATATTCACCATTTCTTTCCTGAGCAGATTATTCAGTAAAGTAAAATTCAGGGGCAAAGAGTGCAACACGGCAACACCATGCTATAGCTATGGCATAAAGTGATTCCCCTTCCTCATTAATTCCAGTACTTTTCTTCGGGACCTTAATTTGGATTTAGGCTTTTCCCATTAGCTACATAAATGGGATTAATGACCTGATTCCAGCAGAGAACATAAGGTACTTAAGGAACTGTTGTGGCCAGATGATGCATTATTATTACCAGTGAAAGGTGGAAATATTAGCATTTCTATGGGTCTTTATTTGCAGAGACTATCCTGCTGGCTCATTCACACACATATGAGAATCTGAATGGTCATTTGGTGCTCCTCCATTTGTCACGCTTGCTTATATATATGCAACGTTAACATTTTTGTAGTACTAAGGGCACATACTGTCCACGGAAGCCCGCAACTGCCTGTCCTGTGTGGTTCACAGAACGTTTGCCTCACCTGCTGAGGATCCGGAAGGAGGTTGTCCACCTGCAGCGGCCACTCCTGGGACATGCGGGTTCAGGGACTCTAGAATCAGTCTTCTTTGGGGGAAGGTTCAATGATGCTTTTTCTAGCTCACTAGGGACATTCTATTGGGGGAGGGGGACAGCTTCCCCACTGAGCAGCGGGGAGTGGGGGAGTTGGGGTCGTAACCTTTACTTCTAGTCTCACATTTTTAAATGCTATATTAGCTCTATTTTTCTAGTTTTTAATGAATTAAATTAGCCTTAGCCTTTTATTATTATTATTTTATCTTCAATTGACCAGAGTAGTAGAGTTTATCTGGGGTAACACGGGGTAGAAGTGGGTTTCCTATGGGCAATGTTTTACATCACTTCACACTGTAATGTCATTTTTAAAAATTCTTTATTGTTTGAAGTATTACATATAGTATTACATATGTCTCCCTTTTCCCCCATTGCCCCCCCCCCCGACCCTCCGGCACATGCCCTCACCCCGCTAGTGTCTGTATCCATGGGTTATGTTTATATGTATGCATACAAGTCCTTTGGTTGATCTCTTACCCCCGCCTGCACCCTCCCCTGCCTCTAAAGATTGATGGAA
>NW_006383012.1:1741214-1744168 GCF_000327345.1 Myotis davidii | reverse complement strand
ATATCATTGGCAAATATGTTCTCCCATGCAGTGGGTTTTCTTGTTTTGCTGATGGCTTCTTTTGTTGTGCAGAAGCTTTTTATTTTCATGTAATCCCATTTGTTTATTTTTTCCTTAGTTTCCATTGCCCTAGGAGCTGATATTTTTCTACCTATGGATTCTCCTAGGATTTTTATGGTGTCCCATCTTATGTTTAAGTCCTTTATCCACTTTGAGTTTATTTTTGTGTATGGTGTAAGTTGGTGATCTAGTTTCATTTTTTTGCATATATTTGTCCAATTTTCCCAGCACCACTTATTGAAGAGACTGTCTTGACTCCATTGTATGCTCTTGCCTCCTTTGTCAAATATTAATTGAGCATAATGGCTTGGGTTGATTTCTGGGTTCTCTGTTCTGTTCCATTGGTCTATATGTCTGTTCTTGTGACCGTTTTGAGAACAGTGGCTTTGTAATATAGCTTGATATCTGGTATTGTGATCCTTCCAACTTTGTTCTTCTTTCTCAAGATTGCTGCAGCTGTTCAGGTGTCCTTTTTTTCCATATGAAATTTTAGAGAGTTTTTCCTAGGTCTGTGAAATATTTTAATGTAATTTCTAAGACCTCTATTTCTTGCTTAACAAGTTAGAAGATGATGATAGCAAGAACAACAATAATAAGACACTTATCAAAAAGTAGAAGATAAATACCATCTGATTTTACTATATATATATTTTAAAAGCAAACAAACAAAAGAATCCTTACCTTCAAATAAATGTTAATTCATTCATTCCCAATAAGGATCTGACCAATAAAACTCTTCTGCCGACCACTTTTTCCTTTGCCCCTTCCCATTGGCCAATCATTCATTGTTTCTTTTATCCAGGTACCAACACCTATTACTTGAAACTTTATTATATGGTAATTTTATTATACCATAAATAGTAGTTTGCATTTTTAATATTCCCACGCAAGTGTAAGCTCTTTAAGGAAGAAACATGTTATCTTCTTAATTCATACAATTCTAGATTGTGTCACAATGCTTAACACAGAATGTGTCCTAGATAAATGTGTATGTTCAACTGAATTGCATCGATATAATTTTTTAATTATAGAGGTAATACATGCCATTGTAAAAAAATCTTGAAAAATAGAAGCAAATAAAAATAATTTGTAATAAATCCACTAAAGATAACCAGTTTTAATATTTTTTTAAAAGCAGCTCTACTAAGGTATAACTTATATATCATATAGAGAGGCGGTATAGAGTTCAATGAGTTTTATTAAATTTATACCATTTTGAAACAATCACTACAATTTGGTTTTAGGACATACTCACCTCCCCCAAAATGGCCTTGTACTCATTTAAATAATATTTTAATGAGTAC
Source organism: Myotis davidii (assembly GCF_000327345.1). NCBI lineage: Eukaryota > Metazoa > Chordata > Mammalia > Chiroptera > Vespertilionidae > Myotis > Myotis davidii. Next base: position 1,742,804 of record NW_006383012.1, on the reverse strand, counting down.
ATTTAAGACATCTTACTGGCTATCAAATTCTATGTAGAATTTTATACTTAACAATTATTTCCTAATATAAATATTTCCCCAGTGTAATTAGGAACATAAAACATAGTCATTTGAATCTCTGCTTTATAATCTGCTAAGAATGTGTCCCAAGTCACCTTATTGATTCTAATTTTATTCCAATGTAAACTATAACGGAGTAGACAGAGTTGTGTATAATTTTCTGAAGTAAAAAAAAAGCTTTGGTAGTGATTTTTATTGGGAGAATCACTGGATTGTGACATATTACATATCATGTGATTGTTTTTCAAGGATTACCAACTTTGTTTCCCCAGAACAGCATGTGAATGATTATTGACATCTTTAAGTACACACAACCTCTTTCATTAAACACAGTGATACACACCTTTGCAGATTTGAAGGGTGACTCCCGAGAATATGGGTTGTGTATTGGGATCCGGGCTGATACGTAGTTTTGAGCAGTTTGCATGCTCCTGCATCAGACAGAGCTTGACACTAAGATCAGCCTGTGTTCAACCAGTCAAGCCCCACACCTGGGGCTACCACTACCCAGGGCTCTCCTTTCTGGAATTGTGCCAAGGCACGCTCTGCTCACCACACCACATGCTCACCTGGTGAGGGCTCTTTGTCTAATTAATTTAGGGGTGGGGAAGCTTTTTTTCTGCCAAGGGCCATTGGGATATTTATAACATCTTTTGAGGGCCATCCAAAATTATCAACTTAAAAATTAGCCGGTTATATTCGGTCAAACATTTAATTAACTCACCCCGAATGCCTTGGCAGGGCCAGACCAGATGTTCCCCACCCCTGAAAGGCTTCCTGGAGCCCAGCTGGGACTTTGATTGATTTTTTTCAGAACGAGGCACCTGCAGTCGGAGTCTTTGCTTCATTTTTAAATGCTACTTTGTGGAATAGCAAAACTCAACTGTGGAGGCCAGGCTGCAGAGGACTGGGCAAACACAGCCATCTGTTTGGGGAGCTTGAAAGGTTTTGACTTGGTAGTCAACTTTCTCTGCAATGGACCTGCCCGCCTCATCTCTCACTCCCGTTCATCTGGGCTCGTCCCTCCTGCCACCCCCTACCCACTGCCACCTTCATGCTGAATTTCCTCCCTCTACTGCCCATCCAAATATCCTCATCCTTTAAAACTTGTCTCACCATCTTCTTCAGATGTGCATTTTCTCTTGTTGCTACACTTCTTAACTCTCCTTGGTGTACAGTTATCCTAATTAATTATCCTATCTTTCCCTCCTTTTAAAAAATTCTTTATTGTTTAAAGAATTACATATGTCTCTGTTTTCCCCCATTGACCTCTCCCCCAAGCTCCCCCCACCCCCCCCCCCAAGCATATGCCTTCACCCCTCTTCTGTCTGTGTCCATTAGTTATGCTCGTATGCATGCATGAGTCATTTTAATTTTTGTCATTATATCATACTAGAGGCTCAGTGCATGAAATTTGTGCATTCGGGCAGGGAGTGGGTCCCTCAGCCTGGCCTACGCTCTCTCGCAGTCTAGGAGCCCTTGGGGGATGTCTGACTGATGGCTTAGCCTGCTCCCTGCGTGGACATACTC
>NW_006383012.1:1730177-1741075 GCF_000327345.1 Myotis davidii | reverse complement strand
GGGGGGATGATGGCTGTTTGCAGCTGGTCAAACCATCTTCAGGGTGGGCGTCCCCACTAGTGTGCCTGGCCAGTCTGGGTGAGGGGCTGAGGGCTGTTTTCAGGCTGGCAGGCAACTGAAGCTCCTGGCCTCTTTTTTTAATTATTATTATTCTGGGATTTATTTACCTTCTATAGCTGTCACTAGAGCTGAGAGCCAGCTCCAGCTCTCAGGCTGTGGCTGGCTGAAAGCAGTATCTGGGTTTGTTTAGCTTCTATAATTGAAACTCTGTTGCCATCACTGGTGCTCTAAGCTCTGAGCCCACAGACGGCTGAAAGCAGGTACTTGGGGTTTATTTAGCTTCTATAATTGCAATATTGTTTCTTAGAGTGCAGCTCAGAGGCCGGCAGCGGCAGGCAGGGAACCTTGGCTTTCTCCATCACTGGAGCAAGCAAGCCTCATGTTTACTTCAGCTGCTTGGCTGCCGGCTGCCATCTTGGTTGGCAGTTAATTTGCTTATCACCCTGATTAGCCAATGGGAAGCGTAGCAGAGGTATGGTTCATTACTATGTTTGTCTATTATTAGATAGGATGGTAGTTAAGTGGGCATGCTCTGAAGTTGGCTGGGCATGAAGTTGACTTGCTTGATTACTTTCACCGAGAGGTCTTATAATGTTTCCGAATTGCTCCGAACCTCAGATTTTTATGTGTGTAAAATAGAAATAATTATAATGCCTAGCTCTTTGGATTGTTATGAAGATCAACAAGTTTATACTATTTTTTGGAGCAAAACCTAGCAAATGGGTATTTATCTTTTATATGAATTATAGTTTTGCCAAATGTATTATATATTGTTTGAAGGCAGCAATTATATCTTACATATCTTTGTATTCTCAGAGGCAGAAATGAAATAAGCTATTGCGTCTACTTCCCAGCCAAATGAAAGTAAGTTCCGAGAGGTTGTGACTCACTAGCTGTAGAGCTGACATTAGGATGTGGGTCTACTGGTTCTTAGCTCTGTTCCTTTAACTTTTACCGTTTTGTCTGACATCAATGATGTTATTTTTCATAATGCAATAGTAATAATATGGATAGTCATAACATATCTTCAAAGTGTGTTTTGCACTATATATATATTTGTGCAAATAAGCCTGCTTATACATGAGATGTCATGCATTTTATATTATGACCTAGATAATTTTCTTCCCCTTTCCCCTCAGGCATCCTATCCCATCACATGAAATACATTTAATTGCTGTTTTCTAACTTTAAATTTTTCAATCAAAACAGTTCTAATTGGCTATAAACATAATCGTAACTTCAGTTCACCCATATTGTTAGAAGAGCTAATTGAACCTGCAGAGCCACTAGCTAAATACATTGGTTTATGCAGTGAATTTAATTTTCTCCAAAATCAGCCCCTGCAGGAGCAGTTGAAGGAGATAGGAAGGAGTGAAGATTCTGTAAGGAGCTTCAAAAGATCAATTTGGTGTCATTGATGTGCTCTCGCTTGATAGAGTTGGAAAAAAAAATCATTACTTAAGTGAAAAAATAATATAATGTACACACATTATATTACTTTAAATTAGAAGAAATAATAAATTTCACGTTGCATTGAGCTCAGCCAAAATCAACTAGGATGGAATTCCCGTCCTCCCTGTCATCTCCCTCCAATATCCTTCATAATTATTGTCTTTAAGAGTTTGGAGACTTCGGCTTTTTTCTTCTTTCTTTTCCTTTTCTCCTTTGCAATCGTTCTTGTATGGGCATACATGTCTCTTAGAAAAAAACCTCAACGCAAAACCATATTTATTTAATGTGATTTCAGTAATAATAGACTTCTTAATACTTATTTAGAAGTTTATTTAGACTTTACTGACATGGAATTTGTGCAATTCAGACTAGTTACCTGGTGTATCTTTGCAAGTCAGGATATCTTTTCAAGCCTCGTCATTTTTCAGCTGTGAAGGGTGAAGGTTCACATCAAGTTACCTGAGAATGTGTTGCTAAAGTACTGCACAAATGTGAGAAAAGAATGTAGGGAATTAAATTCAAGAAACAATGATTACAAAAGTATGAAAAGGGATATTGGTCTTATTTGTTTTTAAGACTGTTTGCAGCCAGTCTGGAAGTATTGTTCACAGCCTAACAATTAATATGCTAATATAAAATCTTCATAATGAGTTTGCCAAACACGGTGCTCTCCGCGGAATATTTTTCTTTAACATTTAGTTAATCAGATTCTAGTTATTGTGCCTTTTAAATAGGCCTCATAAGTTTTGCTTTTCATAAAGTCAAAATGGTGGTCATTTAGTTAATGCAAATTTGTGAGCCCTGCTTATTGCTTTCTACATCTCAGTTGTCAGGTCTCAGATTTGCAAATCCAGGTTGAATTACAAACTTCCATTGCCTCGTAGAAAGAATGTTGCTTTTGGTCACTATTCTGAACTTCCTGGGATATCCTTAAGCAGAGAGAAACAACGGTCAGGTCATTGCATCCTCACTCCTAATTCATTTTCAGCACAGCATGTTAGGGGGCAGCAAGTGCTATCACATATTTTGCAAGCACTCGAGATCTTTCCTTTGTACAGTATTTGGTGGCTTGAGATTGTTCCTTAGCATAGTATTCAGGGCATGTCTCAGGGAAGAATCAGTAACCCTGCCGCTCATCTGGTCAGCTTGCTGTGGGGTTATTGGTCTGCTTTGTGTAACTAATGCTGATGCTAACTCCCATCTTCCCAAGGTCTGTACCCAAACATGATTGCTAAGATTACACTCATTGTGCTACAGGTTGCATGGGATAGACTAAAGGAAATCTTTAATTACTAACAATGTGAACTGTAATTGTTATACAATTATTTAAGGGGCTTAGATTTCCAGAAGAGGAGATGACTTGTATGCCTACTATAATTAACAAATAAAAGCAGGATCTGATCAAGGGAGATAACATGAATCAAGCTGTCAGTGGAGGCCGGAAATAGATCGCCGAAGTGTACGATACTTGGGGAAGGCTTCTTGAGTTAGGAATTGGACCATGAGGGTCATGGCCTCTGCCAGCCCATAGGGTGCCTTTTAGCAAATTAGGAAAAGGCTCTCCCTCCAGCCTGACTCACCACCATGGATTCAGGGAATTTTGAGAAGAATGGGACTAGATTTCAGACCCTATTGACTCCAGTTAAGAGCTTTTACCCAATAAATCTGCACAGGCATTTGTGGGATGCTTAAAAAGACCCTCAATCCTCAGCCTTTGGTATAAACCTATTTTGGCTTAGAGCTCTCTCTCTCTCTATTTACCAAACTCTTTGCTGTGACTTTGTAATGACCCAAGGCATCATGTTATACCCACCAAGACAACTCGTCTTTGAATCAAGCTTCCTGACCCTCAGGAAATGGTTTAATCACTTCTGCTCATCATGGTTTTTGTAATATCCCACATACATGAGAACTCCTGTGAGGCATGGGGGTTAATGGGTAGTGCTGATAGTCGTTTATAGGGATAAAATAATATTGGGCAAGAAGGGCAAGTGGCTGGCTTACATTCTGTTTTTGATTGAGCAGGAATTTCTAGAAGAAAATTTGATGAGTACCAAAGGGAAAACTATAAACAAGTATCATTTATGAATATTGATGCAAAAGTACTAGATAAAATATTAACAAACATAATTATATAGCACATTAAGAAAATAACAAGCCATGGTCACATGAGATTCATTCAATGAATAAATGATTTGCTCAATATAGGGGTATTATTAATATAACATTTCATATAAATAGATATAAGGGGAAAAATCATGTGGTTATCTCTAGGATGCTGAAAAACTTTCCACAGAATGAAATATCTGTTTCTGATGAAAAACATAAGAAATTATTAATTAATGAATAAATTCTCAAGGTGATAAAAGTATATATGTTAGTCCTAAAGCCAGCATGTTACTTAAAATCTAGTAGACACTAGAAGCATTTCTATTAAGATCAGGAACCTGGCAAGGATGTCCATTTATCTTTATATATCATTGTTTTAGAGGCACTAAGTTAATTATACATGAGAATTCAATTAAAACAATAATAAATGATCAAGAAAGAGGAAGAAAAGTTAAAGAAGACCTAAAAAATGGAGGCATATGCCATTTTAATAAACTGAAAGGCTCAACATTATTAAGATGTCAATTCTTCCCAAATTGACCAAATGATTCAATGTAATCCCAATTAAAATCCCGGTAGGTTTTTGCAGAAAGTCATAGATGTTTCTAAAATTTATTTGGAAACAGACAGGATTTTGAATAGCTAAATATTTTTTCTTAAATTAAGAAAATTGGAGAACCTAAACTACTTGATTTCTAGTCTTTCTGTAAATTTTAAGTGTATAACATTACTGTTGACTCTACGTACAATGTTGTACAACAAATCTCTAAAGCTTATTCATCTTACTCAACTGAGAGTTTATGTCTATGGATTAATAACTCCCCATGTATCCCTCCCTCTAGCCCCTGGTAACTACCATTCTAGTCTCCTGGCAACCACCGTACCAATCTGCTGGTGACCATCATTTTAATCTCCAGGTAATTAATTCTTTTCAACAAATTGTGCTGAAAAAATTTGATCAGACATCCATATGCAAAAATACTGCATACCTTTCCCTAACACTATATACAAAAATTAACTAAAAATAGGACATAGACCTAAATATAATGGCTAAAACTATAAAATGTCTAGATACATACTTAGGATAAAATGTTTGTGACCTTCCTTGGGATAGGCAAACATTTCATGAACAGGACAGAAAACACATGAACCATAAAAATGTGTTATATTTTAAAATATGTTAGATTTGTTTTTCTATGCAAACTGTTATAAAAGGAAAGTAGCACCCGGCCACGGCGGCTCAGTGGCTGAGTGTCTACCTGTGAACCAGGAAGTCATGGTTCGATTCCCAGTCAGGGCATATGCCCAGGTTGCGGGCATGATCCTTAGTGGGAGACATGCAAGAGGCAGCCAATCAATGATTCTCTCTCATCATTGACGTTTCTCTCTCTCGCTCTCCCTTCTTCTCTGAAATCAATACAAAATATATCTTTTTAAAAGAGTGAAGTAGCAAAATGTGATGAGATTTTCAAAAGACAAATCTGTAAAAGGCCTTGGTTCTTAGATGCTCAGAGAACATTTAAACTCAGGAATAGGAAAGCAAACAACTGAATAAAGAGTGGGCAAAGGATTTAAAAAGACAGTTCACTAAAGAAGGGATAAAAATGGCAAATAAGCACTTTAAAGAAAGGCTCATTATCATCAGTCATCAGGAAAATGAAAATTAAAATCAATGTGATACCACTACACATCCACTAGAATGGCTAACATTTAAAATACTGACCATATTAAGTGATAGTGAGGCTGTGGGGCAAATGGAACCCTCGGATGTAGCTGGTGGGAGTGAAAAATGGTACAGCCAGGTTGGAAAACAGTTTTGAAGGTTTTAATGAAGTATCACATACACTTACCAGATGGGTTTCCCATTCCATTCCAATGTATTTCCCTAAAAGACCTGAAAGCTATAAGTACACATATGCTTGTAGACACATGCTTATAACAACTTTAATCATTACAGCTAATTATTGGCAATGGCTCTCTGTCAACTGGTAAACGGATAAACAAATTTTAGTTTATAAAAATAAACTACTGCAATACTATATGCAGCAACATGGATGAGTCTCAAAAGCATGTTAAGGGTAATGAGCCAGATAGAAAAGTTTACAGATTTATATATTAAACCAATAGAAAGTAGATCTGTGATTGGGATTTGCGTGGGGGAAAATTACTGGCTACAGGAAAGAACTTTTGGGGGTAAAAGAAATGTTCTGTGTGGTTACTGTGGTGAAGGTTATGTGACGATGCCCATTTGCTCAACCTCATCAAACTGTTCACCTAAAATGGGTGATTTTTATGAGATATAAAATATATGTCAAAAGCTGGTTATTGGAAACATTCTTTTTACTTATAGAGACAAAGTAATATGCAGTAAAAAAAAGCATGGCAGATAGAAATCCATTTTATGGCAAAATAAAATGACAGTTGCTCTGTAGATATGGGATTTTATTTTAAGAAGGTGGGAAGTAGATGTGATATTAGCAAGAAGAGGGTGATGACTTATGTATGTGAAACCCGCTTCAGACAGCCCATCGATCCCCTGCTTATTAGTATGACTCACCGAAGGCAATTGCCCATGAAGAAGGTACATTATTTCTTTCAACAAATTCTCTATTTGTCATCATGATACAGTCACGTGCCACTTAATGATGGGGGTCTATACTGAGAAATGTGTCCTTAGGCAATTTCATTACACAAACACCAGAGTGCATTTACACAAACCTGGGTGGGATAGCCTTCTATACACACCCAGGCTGTAGGATGTAGCCGACGGCTCTTAAGCTACAAACTTATACAGCATGTTACTGCACAAAACAACATGAGATTAAATCAGGCACAAGAGAAAATGATGCAATCAAGAGATGCAGTAAACACAAGATGTATGAAGGCTTTGCTAGCGAGACAGGGAGTACTGTTTTAAAGCAAATGTGGGTGTTTTTTTTTTGTAAATAGAAAGAGTTCACTCTAAAATAATGATAAAAAGTATCTGTTAAACACATAAACCAGTAACATAGTCATCGATGATTAGGTGTTATGCGCTGTACATAATTGTACGTGCTGTACTTTTATATGATTGGCAATTCAGTGGGGTTGTTTAGATCAGCATCACCACAACCATGAGAGTAATGTGTTGTGTGATGATGTTAGGATGGCTGTGACATCATTTGGCTGTAGGAATTTTTCAGCTCCATTATGATTGTATGGGGCCACCATCATACATGTGGTCCATCATTGATTTGGCACATGACTGTATTGTTATGCTGACGAAGCCCCAAAATTATTGCTGAAAAGAAGCCAGAGAGAAGTGAAGATACACTGGGTGTGAAGGTGATGTTGCATCTGGTGTTTGAGTAATGGGCAGTACAGCATGGTCACCAGCATTTCTCCGCTCCCCCAGATGTACTTAGGGAGACATTCATTAGCATGTTTGCCTTAGGGCACCCTACACAGGTTCGTTGAATTGACATGGATAGCTCCAACATTCTAGATACTTTATAATTATTCTTATACTAAATCTATGATATGGCTATTATCCACTTTCTATAAATAATAAGAGAGGCTTGGAGAAGTTTGAGAAGTAGGTTACCTCCAACTAGATTTGACCAAGAAGATATTCAAATTCAGTGATTTTCCTAAAGTCCTTATCATCTCCACTGCACCAAGCAAAAAAGTAAGAGAAAATACAAAAGTTGGAGGGGAAATGTGTCACTGCGTATGGCTCTCTGTCTAATAACCTCTTCTCTCATCATCTGTTTTTTGTCTCTGTCCCTGTGTCTGTCTTGGTATCTGCTTTTACTGTCTCTCTGCTGCATGGAAATCTCTGCAACTACCTGTCTCTGTGTGAACGCCTAGATGGACTGTTACCAAATATAAAAAATCTTTTGGGCTATTCAACGTTATTAGAAGAAAACTGAAAATTGTTTTTGGGAAAAACATGTATCCTTCTGGGGGGAAACGATTTATCTTTAATTTAACCATATTAAATTTCAGGTTAAATAATGCTTCTCCAAATCTGCGTTACTGAAAATCATTAGCTATAGGAAAGCCTATATTATATATGATTCAAAAAAAAAAGTCACTTGGAATAGGTCTGTCATGCCTTTCCCTCACCTCTCTGGTCTTATCATTGGTGTATAAGGTCTCTGCTCTTCTGCCTGATGCTTTCTGTGGAGGCTGGGCATTGGGCCTGGGCAATTCTAGAGGATTAAGGACACCTTCCATGCAGAAACCCATGAGAGTGTTAGTGTATCAGTGGTCTCTTGGTCCCCCTTCCCCATCCCTTAGCAAGGGGTAACTCTCAAGAAATATGTATATTTTTTATTTTGGCTTCAGACCTTTTCTGTGGAGTTACCCATGGTGGGAAGTTGCTTGAAGAGTCACCCTTTCTCAGTCTCCTTCCTGTACCCAACTCATTTTCCTACCCCTCACTTTGTGTTTTCTGCGATCACCTCCCAAGAAAGGATGGTCACTAGTATTCTCTCCTCAGGGTCTATTTCTGGAGAGAACCAAACTGGGTCTTCTAAGATAGAAGAGGGTGTACAAGACCTGAGAGCAGTGAGGAGCTGCCTCACTGGATCATTAAATTCTCCCAGTGGTGTGTGTGTGTGTGTGTGTGTGTGTGTGTGTGTGTGTGTGTGTGTGTTTTGGAAATGCCTTAGGAAGCACCACAGTGGAGACCAACATGCCTCCTCTAATTACTCCACACAGCCAGGTTGTCTTCTTGGGTTGGGACTGATGGCTTGCTTTGTTTTTGTTTGAGAACCTGATAAAATAATAGGCTTAATATTATCATGTATGAAAAATCAAAACATTAAACACTAGAAGGACACCCAGAGCTGTGTGCTTGTTGCTCCTACCTTGAGCAAGGGACAGCCCAGCCAGTTCCTGTCCCTTGCTCCCTCCAGGCTACTCGACTGAGAATAGCAGGGAGCAGCCCTCTCACTGTTTGAATAGTTATTGATGTCTCCCCCTCCAAGTTCTCCAAATGATTATGATTTGAATATGAGGGTGATGTAGCTCATACTCAGTGTATAATGGTTAGTAGTCACGCTGATTGCATTTGAATGTAGACTACGATTTATCTGCCACCTAATCAAGTGACTTAATCTTCCTAAGCCTCAGTAGTCTCACACACCAAAAGGGAATAATATTAGGAAACATCCCATATGTTTGTTATAAGAATTAAATAAGAAGTGTAGACTATTTAACAAGTGCCTAGCATTTATTGAGCATCTGTTAAGGCTAACTGCTAATAATTCTCCACATTAAGGCCAACTGCTAATAATGCCCTATCACCCATCCCAGCATTTTCTTCAGAGGTCTCCGCATCTCTCACCCTAGAAATTTGCTTCCATTACTCACTTTGGCTACCAAGGCCTGAGAGGTGACAGGCTGTGTTATGAATGATTTTCTTTCATTTAGCTTAGATCAGCGATTTTAACCTTTTTCATATCATGGCACACATAGATTACTAAAATTCTGCGGCACTCCAAAAAAATATATTTTTTTGCCGATATGACAAAAAAATTAGTCTAATTTTGATTCATTCACCCCTGCAGCTATTGCTGTGTTGACTGTTGTCATTTTTGTTTTTGTTGTTAATCCTCACCTGAGGATATTTTTGCCATTGATTTTTTAGAGAGGATGGAAGGGAGGGGGAGAGACCGAGAAAGAGAAACATCAATGTGAGAGAGATACATCGAGTGGTTGTCTTCCATACATGCCCCAACCGGGGCCGGGAACCGAGCCTGCCACCGAGGTACATGCCCTTGACCAGAATGGAACCTGAGACCCTTCAGGCTCCAGGCTGACACTCTACCACTGAGTAAAACTGGCTAGGATGATTAATTTTTTATTTGACAATCTAAGGCAGTGGTTCTCAACCTTCCTAATGCCGCAACCCTTTAATGCAGTTCCTCATGTTGTGGTGACCCCCAATTTCATTGTTACAAATGGAACATAATTAAAGCATAGTGATTAATCATAAAAACAATATGTAATTACATATGTGTTTTCCGATGGTCTTCGGCGACCCCTGTGAAAGGGTCGTTCGACCCTCAAAGGGGTTGCGACCCACAGGTTGAGAACCACTGATAAGGGAAAGGAGGTCAGTACCGCTGATTAAATAGTCAGGTATTGCACGTTTTAATGATTCTTGGGGCACAGCAGTTGAAAACCGCTGGCTTAGGTAGCTGACAGTGTATCTCATTAACTTTTGCTCCAGTGTCTGAGACTGGGATGTTAGATAAACTGTTTGTGCTCTGTGCTGGCGCTTATTTTTTAGTTGGAGATATTTCTTTCTAAACTGGAAAATGGTGGAAGAAATAAAGCAAGTACTAGGGGAAATGAAAATCTTAAAAGTAACGTGGAGAACCTTTATCTCGCCAAGTGTCTCTTTCTCTCAGTGTGTTTTGACTCGGCTAAGAAGATTTACTGTTCTCTGCTCCCTAAAAAGATCCATCTTCAGAAAGAGTGGAGGTGACAGTACTATATAGCAGATGGTGAGCGTACTGACTACACTTTAAAAGAGACCCAGCCACCAATGTGACAGGGGACTTTGCTTTTGAAAATAAAGAGAAACCCAGCTGGATTTGGGTATGTAGATTCCCTGAAGTGCTAAAAATGCTACTTCATGAAGATACAGAATAGATTCAAGTTTCTCCACAAGGTTTGCTCTTAGAAAATATATCCCTGTCGCTGGACAATTTGAGTTACTTTTAGCAAAGTTAGATTCAAGAGTAAATTATCCTGTTCAGTGTTAGCCTGGTACTTGCAAAATGTTATAGCTGAAGATGAAACATGTCTATAGGAGGGAGTGGCATTCAGAAAATTAATGAATTGAGGGAGATAGGAATTTATAATGAATTAGATTCTGCTTTGACTTATGTTGTGAAAGGTAATTAATCTATGTTTTGGATTAGTTGTGGAAACATAACCTAAGTGGATTCCTGTTGTGAAATGATAAAAGGGATGAAGTTAATGGACAAATGGAGGAAAATCAACATTTTTAATTAAATAGTGTACACTTAGGATTTAATGAATGCAAACCTGTCACTAATATCAAATGGCCTGTTTTGACGGATTATACTGTGACCAATGCATTTGCTCAGTTTTTATACTCCAGACGTGAGTCATGAGATTTTTGCTGTGACCCGTTTTGTGATGCATTTGTCACCAATCTTGGTGTATTAAGGATGAAGCTATTGAGGGTGTGTATAGGTGTGTGAATATGTAGGTAGGTGCTCACACATTCTTTTTGTATTGTTGTCATAATATTCTTT
>NW_006383012.1:1690685-1729282 GCF_000327345.1 Myotis davidii | reverse complement strand
GGGCTGTGGATGTGCAGGCAATGTCCTTGCTGATTCTGATATGGATCTTTAATGCCAGCATACAGGAACTGGTCAGTGCCAGCCACATTTCTGCAGTAGGGTGATCTGCATCAACCAAAGTCGTGGTCAAGGCCATTTCTTATACAAGCAGGAACTGGAACTGCTGATGCCTGCAATATGCTTATAAGGAAACTGTCAGTATGTGAGTTCCTTTTATCCGTTTGTTAGTACATTTTATTCTAATTCTATTTCATGGTTAATCAGAGTAGTATAAAGTTTTTATTTCCTATTATAGCATTTCTCCTGGCCTCCCTGCCAACACCTTAGCTCAGGAAAGATTCAATGCAAGTGTGAGACCAGGATAAGACATCTGATTAATGCAGTTGAATTTTCACTGGGTGTGATGCTGATAATGGACACATATTAAATTCGGATATAGATCCTCTCTGCATCTCCCTTGGCATCTGTGGTGCCCATTTGTCTTAGTCTGTTTGGGCTGCCATAATCACATACCATAGACTGGGTGGCATAAACACCAGAATTTGTTTTTATAGTTCTGGCGGTTGGAAGTCCAACATGAAGGTGTCAGCAAGACAATTTCATTCTGAGGCCTGTTCTCTTGGCTTGTGGATGGCCACCATCTCACTGTGTGCTCACATGACCTTTTCTTGTGCACATGTGAGGAGAGAGGGAGTAAGCTCCTATGTTCCATCTTATAAGAGTACCAGTTTCATCACAAGGGCCTCACTTTTATGACCTCATTTATACTAATTAACCCCCGAAGGCTACATCTGCAAATATGATCACATTTTTGCTCAGGGCTTCAGCATATGAATTTTTTGGGAACATTGACATTCAATCCATAGCACCATTATTTGCTTAGGAAGCCTTTATGGGCCACTGCAGGGGTCTAAAAACTAGACTCTGCCCTGGGACTGTGGGGCTTAGATATGGCAAAAGTAGAGGAGGGTTGGGAGTGGGACTTGGATCATTAAAGAAGTGACTCATGGAGCCTTAAAACAGTCATCTTAAAATTATTATTTTCTTCTGTAAAACTGTTAGCCTGAAATACAGAATTCTAGAGGAAATCAGATTCCAATTAGAGGAGGTTAATAACTCATTCTGCTTCCAAAGAACAGAGCACTTACAAATAACTCTGAAAACTTCATTACCTGACAGTTCAGAGAGAAGCTAGTGAAAAGCTTATTTGCTTCATTTGTCACTCATGCCTCCCTCACCTTCTCTGCTCTGTTCTCATCTCTCTTCTCCTCCTAATTTGTCTTTCCCTGACCCTTCCTCATCTCACTTCACCTGGCAGGCTTCTCATCCTTGATTTGAATTACATGTCATTGCTTTCCAGAAAGTGATGGCTGGTTTTGGTTCTAAAACGAAACTTTCTTTAGCATTTCCAGTTGCTTCTGCACCTTCAGATGAAGCTCCTACAGGCTCCCCTGACTCAGCACATCTCAATGAACTCTTCCCAGTCTCTCTCAAAATCGCTGCTATTTCCATATTTGTCATCTCAGTGAATACTATCACTTTCTCATTGGTCATATATGCCAGAGTCTTTCTTTCCAGTCTCACTCTCACAGCTCCTGCATCTCATTTCTCATGAAATTATATCAGTTTTAGATTCTTAAGACCCCTGCTCCTCTTGTCAAGCTCACTGTTTAAGTCAACTCATCCCCACCCTCCCATTTTTCTTGTCAGAATTAATACAGTAGCTTGCTAGGTGGTCTTCTGCCTCCAGCCTTGCCGATTTCCAATCCATCTTTCACAACTTTAGTATGATTTTCCTAAAATGTAAAATGAACGTTTTTCTTTAGCTATGGCATAGCTGGGATGGGGTCCTGAGGGAGGAGGGAAAAAGAAGACACAGCAATTTTGAGGATTGAGTTGTGGCTCTTGATGCTCTTCATTCTGCAGATCAAGAAGTCAGACACTCACAGAGATGCTCCTGGCTCCTAAGGTGATCTGTTTAAGGAAGTTCAAAGCCAATATTTTTTGGAGAGGCCAAAAGGATTACTGGCCTCATCTGTGACAAAACATTCTTTTGAACAGAACTATCTCAAGATACACCAGGGAGGACGTGAAATCCTCATCAAATTCAAATTCTCTTGTACTGTACACAGTGTCACCTGGGCCACCATTTTTGATTCTTCAAAAAAAAAATTGCTGTGGAGATTGTATAAGATGCTCCTCCCTGCAAATGTGCTGTGGAAGTTAAGGTCTTTCCTTGAGAATTTGTATCCCCATCCAACTGTACCTTTACAGGGTTAATGATGCTTCACATAGAAGAAGAATGGATCTAACTTTAATAATACCTAGCATTTACTGAGCATTTTTCAGGTGTCAGACCCTATGTGTAGTACTTCACATGCCTTGTCACATTTAATCATAATCCATGTCTCAAATATCATTCTGAAAACTTATTGCACAAAACCCAGCTTTTATGATTTCCCAAATCTAAGGTCCCCAAATCAACTACTCTCTATAATACTTTTGTTCCATTTCTCAAGACAGCCTCTTAATTTCCCCAAATTCAGAAGGAACAGTTTTTATTTTTTCCCTGACAGTCTTTGCATAATGATACAGTGAAAATTATTTAAGCCCCAAGTGCACCAATGAGCAAGGCAAAGGAGGAAGCAGGAGGTTTCAATACACCCCAACTTTCATAGCATAATTTTTCTTTACATTACATTTATTAATATATTTCTCAAAACAGTGTTAAAGAAAGAAGGGAGAGAGAATGATAGGGTACCTTGTAGACTATGCTAGTTAAGGTGGAAAAAAAAGCATCCTATATAATAAAAACCTAATATGCAAAAAGACAAAACTGCAAAATGACTGGTGGAATGACCAGTTGTTATGATGTGCACTGACCACCAGGGGGCAGATGTTCAATGCAGGAGCTGCCCCAGCCTGCAGGCCCCCAGCCAGCCAAGGTGGGTGCCAGTGGGGACCCTCTGCAGGAGCTGCCCCAGCCTGCAGGCCCCCAGCCATCCAAGGCAGGTGTCAGCGGGGCCCCCCCGCCCATTGTCCGCCCCACTGGTCACCCTGCAGAGGGAGGCAACAGGCGGTGGGGGGGGCGGTACTGGCGAGTGGGTGGTGCCAAGCTGGCCAAGGCAGGTGCCAGCGGGGCCCCCCCAGTTGCCCCACTGGTCTCCCCACAGATCGGCCCTGATCGCCGGCCAGGCCTAGGGACCCTACCTGTGCACGAATTACTTGCACCGGGCCTCTAGTGACGATAATAAGAACAGGAACTTATCTGGCTCCCTTAATAAAGCCCTATTTCTACTTCTGAAGGTTACACAAGAAGAAAAAGTTATCCCAGGAATGTCTCTCTCTCTTTCTTCCTCTCTCTCTCTCTCTGTAAATGCTTAACAACTGTACATGTATAAAATACATTTAGCAAAATGCTACCTTGGGTTTCAGAATTTGTAATACTGAAAAGCACCAATTAAGACCTCCTGTGACTCATAACATATGCAATAAGGGGTTTTGAGTAAGATTGAAAATAGAAGGAAAATTTGTGCTTTTCGCAGGGAAAATATTGCTGACATATCTAATAATAATGCAATATAATACCTCCTTGGGGCAAAACTGAAATCCATTGTGCAGTGAAAGAATAGATCCATTTAATTTGTTTAGGCTTCTTTTTTCATTTTGTGTTTCTTAATAAATAAGTTTAAGGGTTATGACTGATATTACCAATATCTGAATGCAGAGGGGAGGCATGGTACAGAGAACTGACTTTCCCAATCAGATTTTGAAAGGCAAGATGCTTATGTGAAAAGTGACTTCTCCCCCCTTGCTGTAAGAATATACTTTTGTTTATGGTCTAAAAGGTCATTAGGAAAAGAACTTTCTTTTATATAATCTATATTGCTGTAGTCGACATAAATGTAAAGGTATATTTCTGTTCCTGGTTTAGGTTTCTATATTGTCACATTTTTTACCCCCCTCAGGAAAGTTGTCACCACATGGATCTCTCATGGTGTTTGGGTAGAATATAGGATCCCTGTTAAATCTGAATTTCAGATTAGTTATGTGTAACTTTTTAGTGTAAGTATAATTATGTTCCATGCAAGATATGGACCATACTAACAATATATTTGCGGTTTATTTGAAATTAAAATTTAACTGGGTATCATGTCTTATTATTACCTTAATCTGGCTATCCTAATCATTGCTCATCCCTGTGCACAGAGAGATGGGGAGACAGGACTATTGTTTCTAGAAAATTCAGGTTCCATAAGTCAAGAATTAGACGTGAAGCAACACACTATTTATTACTTGAACTTCAGTTGGGCTTTAAGTTAGGCATTTTTAATGGTGCTTTAAAAAGCCTGTAATGTGAAATTTAAAAATTGTGATGTCCATATGGACACATAGGTGCAAGTGGGTCTGAATGTTGATGGCAGGGTACTAATTGTTTGCTGGGTTCTAGATTACTTTTTTTGTACAGTATTGCTTATATGGTTCAGAAAATTTCCAAAATATTTTCTACTCAATGTAACTTACTTACATATTTATGAATGTTATTCAAAAAAATAGTTTTGACTTTACGTAAATTTGTTGATTCCTATTTTATTGATTTTTAAAAAATATTTTTATTGATTTCGGAGAGGAAGAGAGAGGGAGAGAAACATCAATGATGAGAAAGAATCATTAATCAGCTGCCTCCTGCACCCCCCACACTGGGGATGGAGCCCACAACTTGGGCATATGCCTTGACCAGGAATTGAATCGTGATCTCCTGGTTCATAGGTTGAAGCTCAACCACTGAGCCACGCCGGCTGGGTGAACCTGGATTTTTTTAAATTTAAATATATATGGTTCATAGCAGGAATTTGGGGATCATTATTAATTAAAATACATTGAGACTTTCTAAGGTGTGGAGAGTGTGTGTGTATCCATGCTTCCCTAAGGTTGTTTAATCACAGCCTCCTCCCCCCTTTACCTGAGGTCTTTCCTTGAGATGTGGTTTTTATGGAATACTCTGTGGGATGCTGGGATAGAGAGATTTAGGAAATTCTTATTTGGAGCTCATTATCTTATTTACAAGACTCAGCTTATCTCATCCAAGAGTCCACACAGAGTTCCCTGAAGCCCTTCTCATGTGGCCGTGAGTCGCCTGTATCCTACCCTGCAAGGTAGGTGGTACTTGAGTTAATGAGATGCCCAACTGTCTCTCAAGTCATCTGATCAGTGAATTAGGTTGTAAAACCAAGTTTCTCAGTGACAGGTATACTTTTTCTAATCACCCAACTAATTACAGGGAAGAGGAAGACATTAAAAAGTACTAACATTGCTAACAAACTATAAAATTAGTTAAGCAGGGTTCTAAATCTCATGAAGAAGATAAATGGTGGTACATGTTAAAAAGATGTCTTAGCTACCAAAGCTTTAGTAGGACATGACATGCAGGGCGTTTCTTTGTCCTCTGATGCAGGCTAGTATTTACTGAGCACCTGCTATATGACAGGCCATGTGCTGGACACATTCAGGGGTGGCATCTCAGTTAGTCCTTGTGACAATCTTAGGAGGTAGAACTTGTAACCCCCATACCCATTTTCTTAATTGAGCCACCTGTGGCTTAGCGGAAGGAAGCAAATACCGCAGTTATGGAATTTATAAGTGGCAGAGATGGGAATGACACACAGGGCCTCTGGTTCCAAACCAGCGTCCTCTAGCCTTCCTAAATTCGACCGGCCTTTCTTGGTAGTTAGAAGAAGGGCCATCATAATAGCACACAGAAAAATAGCTGCTTACTAAAAAAGTAAATAAATTGGGTCATGGAATCAGCACAGTTTGCCCTCTGGAGTCCTAAGGTCTGACTTCTAGTATTCCATTGAATAAATGGAAAATAACTTGTTCATCCGTTCACTTCTCGATAGAAATTCATGTTTACTTGTTTTTGGTTGTTAGGAAGAAGGCTGCTGTCGACTTTCATGTTCATACCTTTTCAAGAAACTGCCAAGTTGTTTTTCAAAGTGATTGTACCTTTTACATTTCCACCAGAAGCATGTGAAAGTTGCAGTTGTAGTTCAGGGGTGCGGCCAGGGTAAGGGTTCCCCTGTGTGGGCAGGGGCTCCTATGGTTTGAACGGACTAGGGGGCTTTGAATGGACTACGGGGCCAATGGAGAGGGCCCCCAGGCTTTCGTATCAGCTTGTCCAGGTGTGGAGCAGGAGGGAGGAGGGAGTGGAAAGGGTAAAAAGTTGTAAGCAGTCACATAGCGAGGGAATAGAGTTGGACTGTTGTTATCATTCTCCCCTGATGTTTGATGGCTGAAACATGCCTCGTTTTATTTAATTGGATTTCAATGTAAGTAAACCAGTAGGGTGCTCTATACTGAATCCTGTAAGAAAAATGGATGTTTTTTAAAAAAATTACTTCACATTCTATTTTCTTTCAGTGACTTAGAATTAATTACGTAAATCTTAAAAATTAAACATTACCAATAGAGACATTTAAATGGAGAATCATATACCCTGCTTCTCCCCAAATATTTAAAAGTATTTTTTGACCTGATACTTGGATGATCCAGGAGGTTTTTAAATAAAAGAGGAATTCATAGCATGGAAGGAGTAAAATTAAAATATTTTGAAAAACATAAATGAAATTATCGTCCCGTTTTCCTGTAGTGACATACGCTCTATCACTTTAGGATTATTACAACTTGTGTTGGGGAAAAATGAATTGGTACAATTATGTTTAAATGATTCCAACGTCTGGTGTTTATTTCAGCCTTTACCTCTGAGTAATATTAACAGGAAAAATTAGTCTTGTGGTGTAATTTACATGAAATAGCCTCCCCTCACTCACCCACACTTGGGAATCACCACTTGGGACATTGATTAGATTATTTTTCCTTACCATATGATGTATCATTTTCATCATTGCCTGTAGTCCTAATATAGAGAAATCTTTATAGTATTGTCATGATAAAGCAAAATCTGTTCATAGGCAGGTATAATTTGTATACTCATTAGATTTGAGTGTATTAGCTGAGCCACAGCATTTATATTGTTAAAATTGGATTACAAGACCAATCAATTTCTATATGGACTTTAAAAAATCTTTAATTAGTGTAAGTAATGCTGATCTTGGATACTGTCGGTACATAAGATAGAGAACAGATGATGGGAAGAATATGTGTTATTTAATTGATTTCTCAATTAAAGCTGACACTTTGGGTAGAGAAATCTGCATTTCTTCTGTTTCACTTTATGATTCATTTTTCAGCTGTGCTTATTGTTTTAGTGAGTAAATATATTATCTCATTAGGCCAGCAATTAAGGCACTCCTATCCACCCACACATGTGTGCCCCAGTGGAACCCCAAGAACAAGATATATTGGGTCCAATGAAGCTGAAGGAAGACCTCATGGGACAGAGGTTCGGGCATCATGAGGTGTCACAGTAAAAAGCAACATGCTGCCTCTTATGTGGGGGCTAGCGATGGTTGCCAAAGTTTGTTTTTCTTCTGAGTCCTTCTAATAATAAAGCTATTAAAAACATGTGGTTGTTTTCTAGCAATAAATGTGTATGGCCAACTATGATCAGATTGCAGGTGGATAATAAGTTTATTGCATCCCACTTCAGACCTCTCTACAACCCACAGTGCCACAGAGACCGAGGAGTGACTGGAGCTAACTTTGGGTGTGTGATTAAAGTTTTAAAAGCTTCAGTCTTTGAATTAGGGAAGAGTGACCTGTCTTTTGAAGCAAACAGCTGTTCTGATAAATTCTTTTAAAAAATATTTCTATTGATTTCAGAGAGGAAGGGAGAGGGAGAGATAGAAACATCAATGATGAGAATCATTGACCAGCAGTCTTCTGCACGCCCCACACTGGGGATCAAGCCCACAACCCGGGTATGTGGCCTGACCAAGAATCGAACTGTGACCTGTATCATAGGTCGATGCTCAACCAATGAGCTATGCCAGCCAGGCCTGATAAATTCTGACAGCATCTCTTAGAAATAGTGGTGATGGATACAGATTGAATCAATCAATCAGTCAATCAACATGTACTTATTGAACACCTACTATTATCCCCAGATTCAAAACCTACCTTGTTATCTGTAAGACTTTAGAGAAGAAGAGGATGTTGTTTCTGAGCAAAATAGGAGAGAAAAATGTCACTGGCCACCTAAAATAGACTGAGAATCGATCCTTTGCACCCCCTCCTCTATGCTTCAAAGTATTTCAAAGAAGAAAGAGTTTTAAGTGTGTTCGCATGCTAGGCTTTTTGATGTGGATTTTAAAGTTGCTTTGCTTGTAAGTGAGTACCTTTAATGGTTGCACAAGAGGTTCAATGTATGCGCTGGCTCATCTTCCATGTGACTTCTCCTTGTAACAACTGCCATCCACGGAACGTTTACTAAATTCATTGTCTCCTTTTGAACCTGTGGGATGAGATGCATTAGCCTCATTGAATAAACAAGCAGGAAGAATTAAGCCATTTACTTTAAGGACACTTAAAGAGTAAATAAATAACGATATTGAGCCCAGATCTGTCTGACTCCAAAACTTGTTTAGATATTTGCATGTCCTAATTGCTGGATTTCGCTGTTTGAATATGGCTTTCCACTCATGTGCGTCTACTCCAGGAAATCTCTGTACTACTCTCTGTGGGCATGGCCTGTTTCACACATCCCCATGTCTCTCAGTGTTTGAGAAAAGCAGCCAATGGCTGCAGGGTGTGGCTCTTTGAATGGAAGGGCAATACTGCCATTGACTTGTGTGAGTGAAGCTGTGATTCACCCTGGCCTGAGCAGGCCCTGGTCACTTGTGATGAGGCAATTGCACCACTAGGGACTTATTGTGACTGTGCACTGGCAAGTCCTTCCTTCAGTCATGCGTGAGGCAAGGTGGCAAGTCCAGTTTGGAGTTTTCACAGGGGCTATGAGGCAGCTCCTGATCCCCTCTCTGGAGTAGTGCTGGTGTAAAAACATAGAGAACATGTTTTATCTTAACCACAAGTACTAAGATTCCATTTAGGGAGGAAAATATATGGAAAATCCAGTGTTTGGTCAGTGTGCGGGACCCAAGGACTTCAGAAATAAGGCCCAAGAGCCTCTGCTTGGATGCAGAGAGGACTTAGTGGCCCGAGGCAGAAAGAAGATGAACAAGAGAATACATGGGCAAGATTAGAGGGGGAAATGGATTTTGAGGCTGCCAAAAACTGCTTTGGAGAGGAAATATAGACCTCGTTGTTCTGCGATGTGCCATTCAACACCCGTGTTTTATTAAGTGTAAAGTGCAATGCTAATATTCACCAATAGGGAGATTTGTAAGAATCGAGATTTAACTCATTTTGGAAAATCTGTTCACTTGAGTCAGGTAACAGTCTACTGTGGTCAAGGGTCAGGGTGATGAACATGGATACCAGACCCTCGTCCTCTGAATCAGTGAACCAATGCCAGTGAGGAGACCTAAACAAATAAGAACTACATCCAGGGCCAGAAGGTGCAGTAGGCCTACCCTTCCTTCCCAGGATTTAAAGGACTGGGAGTGCCTTCCACAAAATTCCCCACTTACTGTTTCAGGTCGAGTGAAATGGACATAGCATCTGCTTCCTAGTTTTGCTAGGAGAATCTCTTCTCATTTAACCAGCTCTCCCTGCTTAATGGTATCTATATCCATTGTGTCTTCTACCATCTCTATGCATATCCTCCAAAATAGCCCTGCCTTTCTGGAAAGGACAATGGGAGCACTAGGTTGCACATTTCTGCTTACTCTGAAGTTCTGCGAGCAGCCGAGAAAGGAGTGTTAAAAACAAAGGCATAGATGGCCCCCAGGCATGCTGTAGTGCTGCTTGTTCTAAGCCTTGTGCTGTCAAGCCCCGGGAGTCTTAGTTTTTAATTCTGCAACCCACACCATTGAATTTCGAGTGGGGTTTTCAGTAAAAGGAGATTCTTTTAGGAACATGCGGAAGATTTCTGGTTCTTTGCCTGTCATTTGAGCTGAGATTTTAAGCCTTGAGCGTGTCGCTTTCTTTCTGTGTGCTCTGTAATACAATGAGAAGATATCCTACCCCGTATGTATCAAGAGCAGATACTTGGTTCCACAAGTGTCTTTAGACACTTATTCACAATCAGCCACAGATGACAATTTAATGAATCACAAAGCATGGCATGCCAAGAATTCTGATTTCTCATTTGCCATTGGAGGGGAGCTCGGCACATTCTTCAAGGCCAAGGATACAACTAAACCAACCTATGATTATGAGGGTTTGTTTCCTGGGATTTTGCTTGGTACCAATATCGAATCAGACTCAGGGTCCAGTTAGGAACAGAGAAATCATATTAAATACAGCTACAGAAAGACTTTAGGACATTGAACTGAATGAAGAGGTGTTAGAGAACGGAAAAATCAAAACAGAACACCAAGGTACAACAAAATTAAACCCCTAAGGCTTAAGGCATGAAAAGAGGGTTTAGGGCTTCCAGAATCTGGAAACTTAGAGAAAATGCCCTAGAGAATTGAGACTCAGGCCTCTGAGACAGAGGTGCCATGTGGCTACAGCTAATGCCACAGGAGCTTAGAGATGGGACTTGGCAGGGATCAGCTCCAAACTCTGGCAAGGAGCCACTGCTTGGCTACTCTTGGTACCTCAGAAGATCAGAGGTCAAACACCACAGAGTGCTAGTAAGTGCTAGTCTTTCCGCCTTCCAGTTTCAACCTAACGCCCTATTGGTGGAACTTAGCAGGAATCCATCTGACAAAAATGAAAATTATATTTTTCAGTTTTCCAACCACATCATTATAAAGCACTGTGTATAGGTGGATTGATTAGAGATGAGTGATATACTTAAAATAAACTTAATGTAGCTTTATTAGAAAATGTTTATGTTAGAAAATGTTTAATATTCTATAAACCTAATTAAGAAAAAAACTGTATATATGTGTGTGTGTCTAGGTTTTTACCTCTCCCAATAACTAGAGCTTAGGTATAAGTAGTTCAACCTATATTTACCTAAATTACCTATATCCCTGCTTTTTTGAAAATTACTTTTATTAAGTATAATGTCCTTTAATCCAGCAAATAATCATACATGAAGATATCAAATCCCATATAAAAATAAGACATAAACTTTGAGGTAATGAGAGCTTATTGAAAAATCCTTATGACAGCCTTTTCTTTTTCTAGCAGGATTCATCATCTAAAATAAAACAGCATATTAGAACCAAATGTAATACACCATTAAATCTGTCTTTGAAAAAATAAAAGAGGGAGAACAATTTGAATTTCCTAACTTGTTGTGTTTTTTTGCTTTTAGAGGGTAGGACCATCAAGAAATCATGGTAATGGTAAAATATTTTTGCATAAACAGTAGACCCAGTCTCCCTCTCCAGGAAGTGAAAGGCAACAGTCTCCTTCTTTGAGCTCAGTATTGTGTATCACCAATGTGTCTGGAATTAAGTAAAAGGTGGGAGAGGGTCATTCTAGACCTAATTTGAGAAAGATGAATGGAAACAAAGAAGGAGGCAAAGCTAGGTTTTGAGAACCAACTGCGAAGTGATAGGACCAATTCTGAGTGTTGCTCAAGCTGTTGTGTTGATAGATAGTTGCATCCGCTATTGCCAAGTAATCTTGACTACTCGGGAGAAATAGCCATTACAATTGTCTGGGTGGAAAAGCAGAACATTTTGCAAATGATCCTTGGTAGATTGAAAAATTTCTACTGGAAGATCTGAAGGCCGTGCATATCTTTTTAAATTTAGCCCCTCAAGAGAATTTTCTGAACAATGATTAAGTTCAGGGCATCCTGATACGACATAACAGAGAGGAAAACAACCTTCTCTATAAGAGGAACTGAGCTTTAAAATTGCAAATAGTTCTCTGAGGTTAAATAGCATAGTCTTAATCCAGGAGATAGTGATCTTTCTAGAAAGAGCAATGTGGCCAAAACAGTGAGAAGGTGTCCTAAAACTCTAGGTGGAAAATGGGAAATGAGTTCCACTTTGATGTTTGTCATTTTTGGAAAGGTGGGAAAATTGAAAGTTCAAAAACAAACAAATGAATAAACAGGGAGTCCTTTACATTTTCATTTTGATTTTGGTGAGGGTACTTCTTAGGTTTGCCCTAAATGCTAGCTAGCTTCTTGATGGCAAGATTTTTTTCTTTCTTTTTTTTTTTGTGAACAAATCAATGAGCCATTGGCACTTTTCTGCCCAGTCAGGATGCCTTGAGAAAGAAAGAATGGGAAACCACCGAAAGGGTTAGAATCAAAGTCAGCTAGCTGCCGTTGGTGTGATTTGGGCCTTGGCTGCATCACACTTATTTGGATCCAGATTCCTCAGTGGGCACTTGCTTTGTGAGCTCTCATGATCAGTGCTCAACTGCCAAAATATAACCCCAGCTACTGATTTGGAAGTCAATCTAGTAACATCTATCAAGCCAAAAAAAATGCCAACACCCTGGCAACCTCCTTATGAATATTCATCCTGGTCCCCTCTAAAGCTGGCTGGGGACATTCTCTAATCTCCCATGAGAAGGTCACGTGCCCTGAAAGCCAATGGTGGACAAGATGCTGACTCTGCAGATTCAAAGAGGAATGAGGCACAGCTCCTGTCCTCAAGATGTTCACAGTCTTCTGAGGGGAGACAGAAGACCATGTAATGAACTAAGAGCTTAAAAAGTAAAGGTATCCCCAGGTTATGGAGGGAGGGAGCACAGTGGAAGACTGAGGCTGTGATGGGATGTGAGAAGGTAAGCCAGAAAATATTCTTGAGGATGTGTGGTCTGAGTTCTGAAATATGAATAGAAGCTTGTGAGATTGACAAAGGAGGAGTAATAAGATTAATATCAAGAAGCAAAATATGTGAACACTTACTATGTGCCAGGTACCTACTAAGTGGTTTGTGAACAATAGTACACTTACTACCTCGACATCAATGTAAGGCAGATATTATTATTATCCCCATTTTATGGATAAGGAAAAGGAAATTCAGGAGGTGAGTGGTGAACAGAATACGCAAATGATTCCTGTGAAGAGCCAGATGATTAATATTTTTGGCTTGAGGGGTAATAGGGCCTCTGTGACAATTACTCAATTCTGCCATGGCAACATGAAAGCATTCATGGAATAATATGTAAATGAATGAGCATGGCTGCACTCAAATAAAACTTTATTTACACAAACAAGCAGGGCACCAGACATGGTGGACCTCCAAGTGGAGATGCCTTACAGAAGATGCCTGGCATTCAGATGAGAGATGAAATGGACTTTGCAAGAGATAATGAGGTCTTTAACTTTAGCCAAATTCCCTGTTGGAGATGTTGGAGAGGAGATTTAATCACCAATTGGATAGCCAGATTAGATGCCATAAATATTTCTGTACATGATCCAAGGACTCAGTAGTGTGGAAGGTTAATGGATTTTATAATTGTTTCACATTATGATAATGATGATCCACGAGAAAGTGAACAATGAGTACTTCTTCAGTATAAAGCTATGTTGAAAGTGTCATAAGAATTTAGAGAGAGAATAAAATCACAAGAAAATAAGATATGAGGCATTTATAGGATTTCAAATTATATAAGCATTTATAAGTACATGCAGTTTGGGTATATTATTATGAATATAAATAGTTTTAAGTACTTATTGTCCCATGTTTGGTTTGGTCCATGTAGAGAAAGAATGTCACTTCCAGCTTCTTTAATTCTGGGTTATTAGGAAGCCATTTGTTCCAATCTGAAACTATGGCCACTTAGCAAGAGCAATAACCATTCAGAGTCATGTTGCCATTGCTTGTTTCCAGAATTAGCCTTCATATCTCCAGGCCTGGTTGATGAGAGTCATAAAGGTAAATGAAACGTAGATAGCCCGTGCAGTCCTGTGGTTTTTAGCCTAGTGATGGAGGTAGAATCAGCCAGTTACTCATGGCAGTGGATATATATTCATAACGGTTATTTATATTACCAAGGGAAGTTCATGGTTTTATGAGCGCTTGTAAAGTGGGGGTTTCACCCATGACAGGCTAGGGAGTCGGGAAGTCTCACATCAATCCAGGTAGCAGTGGCAACTCCCGTGGAGCCAGCCCAGTAAACATTTGTGCCTCAAATGAAATTGTTTTCTTGGGGTCTCATCCTTTCCTTGCAGCTAATGATGCAGATCATGTATGGGGAGAGGCAGGCCCGTTACCAGGGGCTCATCTGTAACCAACTCCAATGCCAACTGCCTAACCTCTTCTGTGCTAACATTGGCAGGAATTTATAGTATCTTTGGGATAGAGACTATGTCAGCCCATATATTAGTATTTGGAAATAGGCAGTATTTTCTGCTTTGCTCAGCTTACACTGACTAATGGGAACCTTAATAGCTTCAAATCATTCCCTCAAAGTGGAAACCTAGGAAAATTCATATTACATGAGTTGAATATGGGAACTCTCCTGCTATTAAGGTTACTGGACTTTTTCATAATGATCCCTTCATTTTCCTCAGTGAGCTGCAGAAAATGAGGCCCATTTTAGTATAAATCTTATCTGGATGGCAATAACATTCTAAAATAAAAATTATAGAAAGGAAATTTTTTCTCTGAATTGAAATTTTCTCTACAAATATATTTGGATTCTAGACATGTGCACAATAAAGCAAAAGAGATAGTTTTCCTAAAAGTACTTTCCTTATGTTCACTATTCTCCCATATTATGGGCTAAGTTGCGTTCCTTTGAAATTGACATGTTGAAGTCCCAACCTCCAGTACCCCCAAGTGTGGTTGTATTTGAAGACAGGGTCTTTAAAGAGGTAACTGAGTTTAAGTGAAGTCATTAGAGTGGGCTCTCATCCAGTATGACTGGTTGCCCTTATACAAAGAGGAAATTTGAACATGATCAGCTACAGAGAAAAGACTGTGTGAAGATACGGAAAGAAGATGGCCATCTACAAGCCTAGAGGGAGAGGGAGAGACAGAGAGATGCCTGGGAAGAAACCAACACTGATGATGTGTTGACCTCCGAATTCTAGCCTCCAGAACTGCGAGGAGAGGCATTTCTGTTGTCACCCAGTCTGTGGTCCTTCCCTGTGACAGCTCTAGCAAATTAATACATTCCATAAGGAATGTAGTCCCCAAACAATTGAAGACTAACCCCAAATTACAAGGACGGCGAATTTAAGAGCTCAGTTTGACTAGTTTGCAATGTTGGACCTGTGTCTCTGATGCATTTCCTGGGAGCAAACACCCTCTCCGAGTCCAGTGGACACCAACATTTCTCACTACATGACTACTTTTGCTTTGCTGTAGTGTGCGGAATGCCGCGTGGGAATTGGATTTGTTGATCCTTCCATTTACTCTGGACATAATCTGGAAAAGGACATTTACCACATTGCTATTTAGCCTGATGTCATTAGAGATGTCAGCCTCAAGGACTGAGTTTCAGGAGAGACATGTGCTGACACAAAACAAAACTCATGTTTTTCTATACAAGGAAGAACCATTCCCATAAGAATGAACAGAACTTCTCTGAGGAGAAACCATAGGTAATGCCCATGTAATATGCAAACCTAACCTCGTCCTCGTTCTTCAACATTTTTCTGAGGGCCATGGCTATTTCCAGAATGGGGACTCCGGGCTCCCAAAGCATTTTCCTCAGGCTTCTCTCAAATACTATGTTGTAATAACCTTGTAAAGTGCCAGTTGGGTACTCGATTATCATGGTGACCACTTTGTGAGGTTTATAAATATGAATATAGTGGCCACATACGTAAGGTCTCACCCCCAAGAGAAGTACCATAAACCTGATAGCACAGTTTTACCCATAGACCTTTGTGGTGTGAGGATACTAAGAAGTAGGTGGGGAAGGTTTCTTTAAATCATCTCCCTCGAGTCAGCCTTTGAGTGCTGCTGCTCCACCTATAATGGCTCCAGAAGAGGGTGATCCTGGGGTCTAGGGAGACCCAGACACCAACAAGAATGTGTTTGAAGTTTTAGTGCTTAGTTTTTGTTGCTGGGTTGTCATCCCCTGAAAATGATGGAGAGCACTGCTCATCACATGTCAGGCATCCTTCAGATGGCACCATTGTCTTCCCGCGAAGGTCAGGGGTGAGGGAGGTGCTCCCACAGTCTGGCCTGCCATTGCTTAAAAGGGTTAAGTTTGAGGTTCACACCTGTGAATCCGACACTTCAGCTTCTAGTTCCTATTTATATAAAAGAATTACCAAGAACCTTTCCTTTTGAGTATGCAATGAAAGTCTGGCTTTGTTTTATACTGTGATTTAAAAACAACAACACTCCTGTCTTTTCTACCTTATTGGCAAACCCTCCAGTCCAATTTATTACCATATTTATTTAAGGCTACCAAGTGCCGATCTTTGGGGCATGCAGAAGGTAAGGATTGTCTGTGGTCCAGGAGCCCTTGGCTTTCTCTGGGCTGGCTTCCTGGGTGTGTAACCAGAACAGTTGCACAGGGCTCCACATTCAGAAAGGAACCCCCACTCTTGGGGTTTACTGCTTTGCAATGACTGTCATGAAATGCTTCATTTTATGTTTGACTCTATACTTTGTATGTGAAATCTGATGGGACAATGGAGTATGCACTGGGGGCTAGCAGCCCTGTTCACATACTGTGCTCTCTGCCTCTCCTGGTTGGGTTCTCAGCCAACTCCCCTGCCCCTCAGCAGTGACTGCTCACACCCACTGTCCCCAGCAGGGGCCTGGACACAGGCACAGGTCTGCACTTGGTCTGAAAATGTCCCCATGTCCAAGGGTGTGTAACATTAAGTAGCAAATGAAAAGCCACCACAACAGGCTGAGAAAAAGACTGTGGGAGAAATGAAAAATCTTTTCTTCACTTCGCTTTTTGAACAAGGGACCCCACATTTTTACTTTGCACAGGGCCCTGTAAATTACATAGCTGGTCCTGACCCAAGGCCCTTCTACCCAGCAATCAATAATTTATCTGTGACTCTTGATATTTGCAGCAAACTAAAGCTTCTTTTAGTTGTCTCTCCTCTGATCTACTGGGCGTTGTGTCTGCCTGCTTGTCAGTTCCTTCTTCTTGCCCTACCCCCATTCAGCCAAAGACCACCTGCTTTGTGCTGCAGTTTGACTGGGTACAGAATCACAGTCAACTGTTGCTGCCCCTGTGAAATTTGTAATGGATGTGAGAAGAAGAGACACCAATTTATGTCTAGGAATTTGAGAAAAAGAGGATAAGGACGTTTTAATTAATGGAATGGGGAAACAATGACATGTCTTAGAATAAAAGCAGCTTAGTTGAAACCAGGCTCCCCAGAGGGATAATACGTACTGGGCCACTTCGTGTATCTAATTATCAGTGTCCTGACCTGAAAAAAATTAGAACAGAGATAAGACTGCATTACAGGGATTGAGGAAGATAAAATGCTTCCTGCATATGAAACTGTCATGTAATTCTTGACATCCCACAATGATCCTATATAATAAAGAGCTAATATGCTAATTAGACCAGATGGCGGAGCGGACTTCTGGAATGACCTTCCGGAACGACCAGTGGGCAGTCCCTCAGGCCGGGGGGCAGCAGGGGCTGTGAGGGACGAGGCAGCCGGGGGCCGAGCCCCTTGCATGAATTTCGTGCATCGGGCCTCTAGTAACAAAATAAAACTAAATATGTGTGTGATGTAAGAATAATCTATTCAGTAAAGTAAGGCAGTGGAAGCCTTGAAATTTAGGTAGATACTAGCCCAGTGATGGCAAACCTTTTGAGCTCGGCATATCAGCATTTTGAAAAACCCTAACTTAACTTTGGTGCCGTGTCACATATAGAAATTTTTTGATATATGCAACCATAGTAAAACAGAGACTTATATTTTTGATATTTATTTTGTATATTTAAATGCCATTTAACAAAGAAAAATCAACCAAAAAAATGAGTTCGCGTGTCACCTCTGACACATGTGTCATAGGTTCACCATCACTGTACTAGCCAGAAAGTCATTGTTTTCTCTCTCTTGGTTGATGTCAACAGTTTTCCACATTTCCCTCCATTAAAGCCATTTCTTCAAATTTGCCAAACCATAGAGCAACTGGGACAAGCTCTGAGCATCCCTAAATGAGCATCAATGGTGCACTTTCTACACTCTCGGAAGATGCAGGCATCTTTACCTATCAAGCAGTCATGAGGCTCAGTTACGGGACACTGTACCTTGCAGACACTGATCAAGGAGACTGGGGAGTTAGGTGAAATAGCAAAGTGCTTTAGGTCCCTCTATCCAAGTTCTAGAGAGTGAAATGATGCTTAATGGATTGGGTCCCTCTAGTGGGCAGGTTCTATACAGTGTATTCATATCCTGCAGTGATAATGTTGGTCAATCCAAGCAGTTGTCCTTTATGCTGAAAGACATGGATTATAATTACTCAATAAATCCAACAAATATTCCTGATCACCAACTGGGCTAACTCTGAGGATATACTAGAGAATGTGGCAGGATATTTCCCTGCCACCACGGAGCTCTCACTCTGGGACAACGTTCACATTGATGAAATAGTTACACATATAAATTAAATTATAACACAGAGGAATACTGCATTATGAGATTATAAAACAGAAAATATTAACCTTGTCTGGAAGGTTGGGGTGAGTGACCCTGAGGGGTGCTATGTTGGCCAGGATATGGGCAAGATGATGACTGGGGAAGGGAGAGAAAAGTGGATTAGGTTGAAGTTCTCATCATGGCCAGACGGTGTGTGCAGCAAATGTGTGAGGCATAAAGCAGGTGCAGGTGGTGTGCTTGAAGCAAAAAAGAGGAGGCAGAGTGTGGTGTGAGATGAGGCTGGAGAGACAGGCAGTGACTAAATTACTCAGAGTCCTATAAATAATGTTACTTTTTCTTTAGGAGTAATGGGAAACCAATGCAGTGTTCATTTTAAGCTAGGGAACTAAAGTAAAGATATTTTCTTTTTTAAACTCTTTTGTTTTAATATGGACCTGGACATGATGAATATGGAATTCCTTTGAGACATCATGTGTTGATGCCAATGGGATCCCTGGTTAAGGGAGTCCATAGCTCAGAGGGGATGCATGTGGGTCACTCACATATAGCTGGCAGTTGAAATCATGGGTGTGATGAGTTCCCTCAGGGAGAGTGCAAAGCATGAGAAAAGAATGAGACATAGGCCTGTCCATCACCAGCAGTTAATGATGAAGACGAATCTAAAACAGAATCTGATCAAGATGATAAGAGACAAAAAAAGAAAGAAAAGCTAGTATAATGTGGGTCATGGAAACCAAGGGACAGAATGTTCTAAGAAATAGAATTGAGCCTAGGGGAATATTCTCTTGATCTGTCAAATTATTAGTAGAGATGACCAAAATATATCCCTTGGTTTAGTGACATGGAGATTACAAATGACTTGAGTGAGAGAGTTAGGGTGGAGTGATGGGGTGGTAGCATGAGTGGTCAGAGGAGTGATAGGTGAAGAAGGTAAAACCTCTTTTGAAAAGGGTGCTGTGAAGAGATGAGGTGAGAGAGGGGGCAGCTGGATGGATTTCCCACAGCAACGGCATCCTTCCCTCTGACTCTGAGATTCTAGGTTTTTATCTCCGAATTCCCTGCTTCACAAAAACGCATGATGAAGTTAGGCCTCAGGTTGATACCGAGACATCTGGGAGTTCAGCTCAGAGCACTATTTCAGGCTCTTAGATGCCAGTGAAATCCCTCATCAGCAATTCATCTCATGAAATCCACCCCCACTCTCCTCATGTGCCACAGTCAGGTTGCTATTGGAAAAGATTCAAAGATGGAAAGATGACATTCCACAACCCACAGAAGGGCTTTATTTTGATAAACAAATCTTACAGCTCTGGGGACTATATTAACGGAAACAAGTGATGTTTCCGTTAATATAGCTGCATTCAAGCAATGAGAATAGTTCTATTTTCCTAATAGCCTGTTTCATTAACTAAAGTTGTTTAATTCTTAGCATGAACTCACTGATCCTGACACATTAGGATAAACAGACTGTAAAAAATATACACTTATTTATGATTTCTCCAAACCCTTTTCCCCTAAGGCTTCTGTTGTTTTTATTGAGTGAGCTTTATGTTGGTGAAAGGTTGTAGTCACCTGTCACTTTCTGGGAGTAATTTAGCATCTAATGAATGAGGTGCATAGGTTGCCGAGAAGACCAGCAGCTGATGCTGGGGGTGCAAGTTTTCTTATCAGGCTGAGAAAAAATTTATAACCTGTCCTGGGTAAGGAGATTAATGTGGGAAGTTTTCAAGGGAAAAAATATTGATGCATGTTGACTACACTAAAGGAGGACACTGTTATGGTCATAGAGTTAAATAAATGATTATAAATGGATTAACACTCTATTTTTTTCAATTACTGCACAGTTATGAGGTCCTATGCTGTGTTATGGTTTTTGAAAGCTTATCTTGTTTATCACTGTAATAACCCTATGAGGTGGACAAATTGCTTAACTTCCCTGAATTTTAGTTTATATACCTACAATCCATAATAATAAAAGCATAATATGCTAATTAGACCCAACGACTTTCCCCGACATCCTTCCTTCTGGACAAAGCCGCAGTGGGCGGGGCCATGGCAGGGGCGGGTGGGGGCCGGGGCCAAGGCACTCGCAGGAATCTCATGCATCACGCCTCTAGTATGGAAATAATGATGATGGCTAAGTTTATAACACCAGGTTTAAAGAGAGAGAAACAAGTTTGGAAACTTGGTCCAGACATCTACTTTCAGTTAAGATAGAGTGACCAGATATATTTACTCTCTGACTTGAAATGAGCAAAAATACCAGAAAACATAGAGGGAAACAATGGTTTCAATAATAGTTTTCTAGAGACTGTGGGGTGACCGACCACACCAATTTTAAAAAGATATATCAGTTGAGAAAGGATTAGTTTTCAACAAATAAAGCTAGAACAATTGGATATCCATATGCACAAAAATCAGTAATGGTCCCTTCCTTTCACCATGCAGAAAAATTAGCTTGAAATTGGTCATAAATGTAAAGTTTCAAACTGTGAAACATCCAGAAGAAAACCAAGGAGAAAAGATTACTCTGGAATAGTAAAAGATCTTTCTAGGTCCAGCACCAAGCACAATATCCATTAAAACAACTGCTAAATTGTACTTCATAAAAACTGAAAAATAATTTTGCTTTTAAAAGATACTGTTTAAGGAATGAAAAGACAAATAGTAGTTTTCAGGTTTTTTTTAGAGGTTTGTATGATCAAATTACAGTATGTATGCTTTTTGTCTGGCTTCTTTCACTCATTACAATTGTTTTGAGACTTGTTGATGTTGTTGCATGTATTAATAGTGAAGCCATCTTTATTACTAAGTAGTATTCCATTGTACAGATATACTACAGATTATTTATACATAACCTATTGATGGACATTCACGTTGTTACTTGGTTTGGCTATTATAAAAAAAACTGCTATAAACTTTCTTCTATAAATCTTTATATAGATATGTTTTTGTTGTTCTTAAGAATATACTTGGAAATGCAATGTCTGGATCATATGGCAGGGTGTGCTTAATTTTATAAGAAATAGCCAAACTGTGTGCCAAAGTAGTTACACCATTTCCCATTCCCCACAGCAGTGTCTGAGCATTCCAGTTCCTCCACACCCTCACCAATAATTGGCATGATTAGACTTGAATGTTAGCAATTCTAATAAATGTGTAGGGATAGCACCCTGAGCAATGATCATGATCATCTTTATATATACTTATTTGTCATCAATATATTTGTCTTTGAAGAAGTGGTTTATTGAATTATTTGGCCCAATTTTGATTTGGATTGTTTGTTTTCTTAGTATTGAGTTTTGAGCATCTTTTTCTGTCCTGGATACAAGTTCTCTACTGGATGTTTGCTTTGCAAATATTTTCTCCCAGTCTACTTAAAATTGCACATCGCTTTTCTTTCCTCATTATCTCTCATACTCTGCTCTCTCTGCCTGCAACACCAAGCTCCCCACATTTTACCTGTCAAATTGCTAATCTGCACTGAAGTTTCCCTGAGTGCTTTGGCCAGCTTTTCTGTCCAGGCTTTCTGTCTAGAGTAGGATGCGCTCTCATAGCTACAGAGGTCATGCAGCTAGTTAGTGGTATAATTGGGATTCAGACCTTGAAAGCGGATGCTGAATCCCAGGCTTTTAGCAACCCAGTCTGCTGACCATTCGCTGGCCCATCTAATCATATTCAGTTCACACCTGACAGGAGAGTTAAATTTCAAAAACACAAGCCTTAGTTCTCAACTACATGCACTCCGAGTATTGGAGCATATGAAGTGCTTGCTTCCAGCAAAAGCTTCAGGGCCTGGCATAAAACAAGACACCCGTAGGGTTATTTATTATTTATATGAGTGCAAATAAATATTTGGTAAGTTAGAGCAAATGGAAACCAACTAGCCAGTCCTACAGGAGGAGAGAAGCCAGTACCGACTATAATTTCTGTTTCTAAGCTCTAGACGTTATCTGCCTCTAATGAATTATGTGTGAAATTGGAGAGGTTTTAAGGGAAAGCCACAAACCCAGATCTTGAAACAACCATGAAGGGTCCTTAACGCATGCTCTATAATTTCGCGCACAAGATAGCAAACCACAGAACACTGGACAAAAGTGGTCAAACGTGCATTCTCTGATGGGCAGTCCCTTTGAGTCCCTTTGAGGGATTGAGGTCATGTGCAAACGGTTCTGAATTTTCCCTGAGGGAATAAGTCCCTGGCTGTTACACAATTTTAGACATCTGATTGCACCTCCGGGTTCTCTAAGCCTTTAATGTGGGAGGGGATCTAGTTCCATTGGCTCACAGCCATGCTCTTCATTGTGCATGTAATTCCCTACATAAGTGATGCCATGGATTTTGCACCCTTTTGAAAGTGAACCCCACAGCTATGTACCCCATGAGACTGGCTGTCACGGTGCAATTAGAGGTGAAACAAATCTCACCACGTGGATGACAGACAGCCTGTGCCACTGCGATGGAGATGGCTCTGAGAGAGGGAAGCTTCTAGGCTCTGACAGGGCGATTATTACCCTCTGTCAAGTTATAGGTTCCCCCTTCTCCCCTGCAAAATCATTTCTTGCATTTCATGCAGATACCTATTTTGCTATAAAATATCACTTAGGAAAATATTAACAATTTAGGAACGTTTATGCTAAAATTGGCTAGAGTGACTATTTCAACAAATGCATGAGATGCCACATCCACATAGCCTTTTCATCCAGAGAGGTGTGTATGGTTGCTCCAGTCTCAGAAGGGGAAGGACATTGGAGACACCAATCGGATTGGGTTAGGAAGACAGAGAGCATCCAGGATTTGGGAGCCAGGGAGAGAGCGGCAGCATTGGAAATGGTTTATGAGGACACTGTGACTTTTCTCTTAGAGAATTCTCCTCTCAGCAGTTTTAGCTTCTACTTTATGTCTTTTGAACACTTAAGTCAAAAAACCTCATTTTTCAGAGACTATAGCATTTGGCTGAGTTTCACTGATAAGGCAAAATGTATTTTTGAGGCAATGATGATCATATGACAACTGACATTTAACGAGTGCTCACCATGCATCAGGTACTGTTCTTGATTTTATTCCCTTAACTACCATTTGAGATAAAGAATATCATTATCCCTATTTTACAGATGTGAAAACTGAGGCCTGGGTTAACTAAGTTAAATCACTTGATTAAGGTAACACAGCTAATAAGAGATATAATGATGTTGACACTGCATTTCACCACTTCCCATTTATCGCTACCCATTACTGAGTACATGCCCTTGGGTCTCATAGAAATATTTTTTTATTTAACTTTCACACACAAAAAGAGTAGATATTTTATACATAACACAACTAAAGTTTATAGAAATTAAACAAGTTACCCACAGTCACTCTCTTCAGGTTAATTTAACTTTCAACCTCGTAATGAAATGTAAATCTCTCGGTTATTTCTCTGGATGTCAAATTTTTCTTGTTGTCGCCAATGACACTGAATTTCCAAATCATCTTAGCATACACCATGCCTTGTGCTGATAGAAGGATTTATTGGAGGCTGGCACAGAGTTTTCTAGTCTTTAGATAAAGACATGGATTTGGCATAAAAGAGAAATGTCTCTATCTCGGTTTATCTCCATAATGAAAAAAAATCTCCTGCCCTGAATCTAATTGCATAGGATTGACATGCAAAGTGAAAATTTTTATGTGTTTCATCTTCAAGTTGTTCTTCAAGAGTTTATATCCTTGTTCCAATAGGAAGATAAAAATAAATTCTGGTGCTAGATTGCTTATGTTAATGCCTTATCTTGATGGTTGTAGAATTGGAAGCTTTTCTTCCAGCAGAGATATCTATTGGAAAGATTTGGTTGTATTTGTCAAGTGTATTTATAGTAATGATACTATGCCTGGGTCTGATCTTTAGTACATTGTGTATTTTAATTACCCCTCACTGTACTCAGCGCATGGATATTGCCTCCATTTTATTAAGGCATAGAAAACGAGAAGCAATTGTGAGGTCATATGGGCAGAAATATAACTGCCACAGGTCACATAGTCAGTAAAGGACACAACCATTGACACCAGAGGCACAGCTTCCTGAATCGAGCAATTATGTTATTAAAATTATAGTAATTACATGGAAGGGGTGACTCAAAGGACATGCTAGAAGGGGAAGCAGTGGGTGGAAGATTGAGGGGTTCCTAGTTGTTATATGAAGAAGTGATCAAAAACACCCAACAAAGTGTGTGTGTGGAGAGAGAGAGAGAAAGAGAGAGAGAGAGAGAGAGAGAGAGAGAGAGAGAGAGAGAGAGAGAGAGAGATCTGGCTTAAAAAGATAAATGCTGAGGGAAAACATGAGCTATGGCAAAGAAGAGCTTCTATAGGTACAAAATGTTGTTTGCCATATAACAGCCCATGGGATTGAAATCAAAATGTTGTTTGCCATAATAGAAAAGCATGTGACGCTCAATTACATCACTTCCCATCTGTGAACTTGAATTGGACAAGTTGTCTGAGATACTGTCCGAGTGTCACTGTGAGTTGTTCATGAGGAAATGTAGATACAACCTTTAGATACCTTTGATAAATCTCTTTCAATGTTCTGTTGTTCCAAATAAGGAGAAACAAACACAAAACAACAACAAAATGTCAGGAGAGTACAGTAGTGATTATCACATATTTAAATGCCCATCAAATCCACAATGAGATTCCACTTCATACCCACTAGGATGGTAATGATGATAGTAACAACAGCAATAATAATAATGATAATCAGAAAATAACGTGTTGGCAGAGATGCGAAGAGATTGGAACCCTCATCCCTTGCTGGTGGGAATGTAAAATGGTTCAGTTGTCCAAAATAGTTCCTCAAAAAATTTAACCTGTAATTACCACATGTCCCAGACATCCCACTCCTACATAAGTGTCCAAATAATTGAAAACAAGTTCTGAAACAAATACATGTACATGAATGTTCCTAGCAGCACTATTCTCAATAGGTAAAAGGTGTATCCCTCAGAACACCTCACCAACAAATGAATAGATAAACAAATTGTGGTATATACTTAGTATAGAGTACTATTCACCCATAAAAAGAAATAAAGTACTTATACATGATATAACATAGATAAAGTCTAAAAGCATTATGATTAAATGCAAGAGGCCAGACACTATTGTATGATTCCTTTTATGTGCAATTTCCAGAAGAGCTAAATCCAGAGACAGAAAGTAGATGGGTGGTTGCCAGAAGCTGGGGGCATGGGGACTGGATTCTTAATGGGCAGGGGTTTTTCTTTTATTATTATTTTTAAATATATTTTTATTGATTTCAGAGAGAAAGGAGAGGGAGAGAAAGATAGAAATATCAATAATGAGAGAGAATCATTGATCAGCTATGTCCTGCATACTCCACACCAGGAATGGAGCCCACAACTCAGGCACGTGCCCTGACCAGGAAACCAACCACGACCTATTGGTTCATAGGTCAATGCTCAACCACTGAGCCATGCCAGCCGGGCTAGGGTTTTCTTTTAGAGTGATGAAAATGTTTTGGATTTCGGTTTAGGTGGTGGTTGCACAGTATTGTCAATATCCCAATGACACTGATTTATACCCGTTCAAATGGTTATTTTATGTTATATGAATTTTTCTTCAATACAGATCTGAGACTTGAGGCTTTTAGAAGGCAAACAGAACAAACTTAAAAAACAAGTGGATGTGGGAACTAGGCATTGGGTCCTCCTGCCTAAATCACCAGGGAGGCTGTTGGATGAGTTCAGGCATGAGATTAGAGTGACTTTGACTAGTTTGGGGACGGAGATGGGGAGAAGCAAATCATCGATGACAAACTGAGGATAGGGTCGATGTCAGAGGAAAAAGGGGAGGAAAAGAACAGACACCAGCAGACACGAACTTTGATTTGGTTCAGGGCCAACTTCATGCTGCAAAGGGATATTAATGAGAATTCAGTCGGATCAGACCTTCCCCCAAATTCATTATCTGACCCTTTTAAAAATGGACTTACAGACTCATAAAACTGACTCTGGTCAGGGCCATTTATTCCTTTTCAATAAACCTTGAAGCTTTCATTTGATCCCGTAAAATTCTTAATACCATCTTTTTAATCTCTCTCTTTAAAAAGCCGTTTTTACATTTTCTAAGCATTATAATTATCTACTTGACAAATGTATTTCTAATTACACATTATTTTATTATACAGTATCCGCTTATAAAAGCCTCAGGTCTGAGATCTGTCTGGGAAATAAATTATTTTATTTAATATATAATGTAATTTCCTCTCAAATAATTACTTAAGGGTTGGAGGAGAAAATGAGTTGGGTTGAAAAGCTCTAGTGTATAATTTAGAACTGATCTGCCTGAGAGAAATCGGGTAGAATTAGGAAATGAGGCAGGATTGATTAGGGATCCTGACTGGGTCCTTATTTGCTGTGAAGTGTGAATGTGCATTTACATATGTGCACGTGTTCCCATGTTTGGGAGTGTGTGTGTGTGTGTGCACACCTAATGCAATAAGAGAAAGTGTCTTTGCCATGAGGTTGCCTTGTTTTGTGTCTAAGTGGTGAGAAGTTGAAAATAAGTGTCCATCAGTTGGCACAAATGCTATCCCTACCCTAATCCCGAAATATTCCTCCCCATGTCTTTCCAACAGTGGCTGTAATCCCTACATGTTAAAGGAAAATGTGAAGAGGTGAGATAGGACACTTTGATCAGCTATTAAAAACTCAGTGAGAGAATAATGATCAGATCTATTATATTCTCCAACAGCTTAGAATAAATTATAGGGGCAATAGGAATACTGTAATTTTGCTACTGTTATGAATCGTAATGTAAATATCTGATATGCAGGATGTATTTTCATTGTCACAAATTGAACATAATTAAAGCATAGTGATTAATCACAAAACAATATGTAATTATATATGTGTTTTCCGGTGGTCTTAGGCGACCCCTGTGAAAGGGTCGTTCGACCTCCAAAAGGGTCGCGACCCACAGGTTGAGAACCACTGCTCTAGAGTTTAGGATAGTCCTTTTCAAGGATTGTCTTGGCTCCCCCAACTGACCTAGAAGTTGGTTGTTCTCAGCCTCAGAAATATGACCAAACCCTGGACTATTTTTCCTTAACAACTCTTAAGTCCTGGTAATTGCTTGGGGGGCACTAGAATGTTCAGTGGAAACACCACTATGACCCTCAGACAACTGAGGTTACACTGGAGGGTCCTGGAGTGGACTCATTGCTCTGAACTATTTACATTTATAATCCATTTATCTCCTAAATTAACTGCCTTTCTCTTTTCATCTCTCTTTTGTCTCTCTGTCTCTCCCTTCCTTTCTCCCTCTCTCAGTTACTTTGCATGGTAATATAAACAAGCCAAATATCATCTATTTCTCTCTTGCCTTTCTTCTACCAATTTTCTCAGTCTCAATGTTAATGTTTTCTGCAGAGTCTCCAGTATGTGTGTGTGTGCGCGTGTGTGTGTGTGTGTGTGTGTGTGTGTGGAAGAGGGGAGGAGCACAGAGAGAGAGCAAGTAATTTTCACTCCTTGTGTACAGGAAACCAAGTTCCAAAGTTCTAGGAAGAGGGGGGAGGGAACCCACTCTTTGTATAACTGGACAATCTTGACCTCCATAAGGGAGAGGGCTGTGTCATTATTTAGTGGATTACTGAATCTCTTGCTATTTTTTCAGTGGAGGAGAAGTCTGTCAGCATGACATAGCAGAGAGGGTTGTGATGGGGTATCGAGGGGCCAAGTTCTAGCGCTGGTCCTTGCACTAACTCTGTGTGTGGCCTCGGGTGAGCCACTTGATCACCGGATCTTACTGAACTCATCCGTCAAAGGAGCAGTTAAATGTAGATGATCCATTGCATCATCTAAATGAAAACAAACACAAACAGATAGTGGTTACCCTGGGGTGGGGGTGGGATAACCAGGGGGACACAGGGCAGTCTCTGTGGTTCTGAAATATTCTGTTTTATGACCTGTGTGCTGGTTACAGGGGTTGTTTAATTATATTTTATGAGTGCTCTCTTCTATATGTGTTTTATTCTTCCAGAAAACTTTACAATAAACACATTATTGTTTAGAAAATATTATTATTTAGAAAAAAGACCAAGAATAAGCACATCAAAAAACCAACACAAAAATGATTTAAAACCTTGTAAGGTAGCTCATCTCATTTGAGGTATTGCTGTTTTCCAAGGAGTTGGAGGTGAGTAGTCATGGGGAAAGGAAGTCCCAGTAGTAACATACCAACAGTTTAGGATGCTCTACTCTGGGCAGTGTCTCTATCAAGAAATGATTCTCTAGCACAGATTTCTGTTGAATGTGGCCTGGCAGCTTTATTTTAATAAACTGCTGTCTGATTTATTTTAATAAACTGCATTCTGAAGCATCACAGTATTTAATCAATTTTAGGAAGGAGGCGGTAGATTGAATCCAATGTTGAAACTCAGCAGTGATGTTGTTGCCCTGGGATGCTGTGATCCCACGACACAATGTAACAGGTTATTAATATAATCAGAACACAGGGAAACTAGGAGCTTATGAATAGGATTGCAATCAGTCCTGCTAACGCAGAGCACATGTAGATAAATGCATCTCTTTCTTTGCCATTGAAGATGACTTGTAATTACTGTGGGAATCTGTGTTTAAAATAACAGTGTCTAGCACTTGAGAGTTGGAAGGAAAAAACTCTTTTATCTCAAGCACCAATCAATCACTGTGGTCGTGGTCATGACACTGTGGTGGCGGAGTGGGGTCCATGCATACCCTGATGTTTCCAATCCATCTGCATGCTGCCGCAATGCCGAATTATTGGAGATAGCTCCCGCACTACCACATTCTGTTCTCCTTTATACTTGCACTTGGTTTTGCAGGGGAAAGCATGGATCTGACATAACGTGACCTGCCATTCCTGGTGACTAGTTCTAATGGTCACCTCAGTCAGAGAATGAAGACTGTTGCCCCTGCCAATGCAAGACAGGGAGTCACTATCTGTGGAATGCAGGATTTATTAGTCATGAGACTCCACATTTAGAGATATTTCACCTCCACTCATTTTGAAGGTGGGGGTAGTTCTTCTTTCTCAGATAGCAATGCCACCTGTGCTGCAAACATAAGGAAGAGCAGTACATGAGCATGAAGTTTGTCGAGCTCAGAACAGACAGCAACAGCCCCCTGTGATGCACAGTCGCAACAGGAGGCCCTGGTTTGTTCTTATTACTATTTTTTGACTTTAGAGGAAAAAAAGCTCTGAGTTTGCTCTTCCCCAGGCCTGGACCCTGGGTCCCCACACGTGCTTGGTGTCATCATAGTCTCACTGTCACGAGAAGCAGGTGCTATGTCTTATCATTGGCCTCTGGTAGGTCTGAGCACTGGTGCTGTTGCCTGAGTTGCTCTGGTTTGTCTGACTTTCTGGAGACAGGAAAAGCCACCCAGTCATGCCTGCTCCCTGCAAATAGACCCAGGTTCTTCTCCATGTGAGGACCTCCTGGGGCCTGCATGTCTGCCTTATTCTAGTTGGCACGGTTTCCCTCCCAGGTATCTGACTGCCTGTCTGGTTCTAAGAACACGCCATTCTACCCAGCAGGCAGTAATCACAGGGCAGGCTGGCTGTGGCCCCAGTTTGCTTGGAGAGTTCTGCATTGACGGGGCAGGGCTTGCTGATTCCTACCTAGGCTATGGGTCCTCCTGCCTAAATCACCAGGATTAGCCTGTGCCTTCCTCGGGTTTATCTTGTCTCTCTAGAGCCAGGTCCTTTCCTGTCTACTACTTTTGGCTTCTGTTTTGCCACAGAGACTTTATTTTCTCCCAGCTACCGCCTGGCTTCTTCAACTCTTAGTCTTCTCAGTCTTGGCCAGCTCTGTCCTGTTACACAGACTATCATAAAGCAGTACTCCACCTGGAAGCCTGAAGGATTTCAGTTGATTTAGGGGCATATTCCCTGACATACACAGTAGTGCTTCCAAGGTTATGGTGTCCCTGGAGGAGCCAGTTCCTGGTACTTCTAATGCTCTTCTAATGTTCTCAAGCATAGGTTTTGTCCATGTGCACCGTGGAGTTGGATGTTTCCTCTCTCCTGAAAAAGTGGGAGCAACACTTCATGTGATCTATGGCAAGATTAGTGTCAAAGGCAGCAATGAGATGTGAAATATCTAGGGTACCTGTCAACTCATGTGCAAATAATCAAAGCAATCTATGCTCTGTAAGATTTCTCCATCTCCATAAATGAGCACGTGCAGGTAGACACCTTTACCAGAGTGCAAATCCACTGGATTTCCCACTGCTTGTCTAAGAAGCTCTGGGTGGATGAAAAAGCACAATGGGGCTCTCTGTGCACAGAGCGTCTGTATGTCCTTGAGGTGCT
The DNA here is from genome assembly GCF_000327345.1 of Myotis davidii. Classification (NCBI taxonomy): domain Eukaryota; kingdom Metazoa; phylum Chordata; class Mammalia; order Chiroptera; family Vespertilionidae; genus Myotis; species Myotis davidii. The sequence goes on along the minus strand of NW_006383012.1, from coordinate 1,698,450 downwards.
CCACATGTTTCTCTCCAAATGAGATGAGAGCATTGAGGGACCTTAAAGAAGCTGGATGGGAGCTTTGGGAGGAATGGGGGCCAGATTTATTCAGTCCTTAAAATATAGACCAAATATCAGGCTCTCATCAGAATATTTAGCTGTTGTTCCTGACTAGCCCTGATGACTCTAGAATTTGACAGCTGGTGATAGGCCAAGAGCACCTTCAGAAAGTTATAGATTATGAGTTATAATAACTTGGGTTATGGCAGATGCCGCTAGGTAACCCAAACCAAATGGTGGTGGTACTTTCTTTGCTTTTGCCTTGAAGAAAGACAAAAAGAGTAGAAAATATAGAGTAGGAAATATGGCCTGGAGAAAAACATTACTTTTATTTTAAAAGAATGTTTGTTACTAACATATAATCATTAAGGTAATAGATCCTGAGTGTATAATATTTGCACACTACAGAAATGAAAGCACTCAGATAAAAATAAAAACCATCAAGATACCACCAGAAGAGAAAATACATTCTCTTGTAAGTCTTTCTGGTTCTTCACACATGCATTTATAAAAATAGAAAATTACATCTAATGACATACAATAATATATGTTTTCTAGCTAGTTGACTGGATTTTTACTAAAAAAGGAGTTTATTTTGGTTTAATAATTTTACATAGACTTTTTCACTGCATGATATATTGGGCACTTTCTCCTGTACTGTAACTGTTCATATAAATAATTTTCATAGCTGCATAAAAGCCCATAGTAAGAATGTACCATTGTTTACATAATCAGTTTATCAACACTCAGGCTATCTGCTTAAAAATGTAAATGATGCTTCAGTGCCCAGATTAAAAGAATAAACTTCGAGTGTATCTATGACAATGTCCTCCGATTCTTAGAAGAGGGATTACTAGGTCAAGTTATATATTTGTTTTTAAGAAAATTTACACAAACAAATTGCTTTTAAGAAAGATTATACCCACTTATACCCCTATCACATTATGTTATCATTAGAAAAAAAATCAAAAACCAACAATTTTGATAGTAAAATAGGTAAATTTTAATATTTAAATATATACATATTAGATTATTTATGAGCTTGGCATTTGTTCACTTGTGATTTGTGTGTATATATCTTTTGAACATATCTTGAACATATATCTGTTATAGTTTTCAATTTGTCTTATTTATTAGTATGAATTATTTATGTTTTTGAGGCTAATATAGCCATTTTCTTTATTATATCTCTCAAAGACATTTCCAGTTTATTATTTACTTTCTACTCTTTTTAAATAGGATGTTTTCTACTTGAATAATTATTTGAGAAGTACAAAGAGAGAAAGAGAACGCTTTTTTCTAAAATAATCTATTTTCAGCATAAAAACTCAACATCCACATACTGACATAAAATATTGTATTACAAAATGGATTTCCACAGAGTAGCACATTTGGCACTTGATTTTTTTCCTCTTTGCCATGTTGCTGGACAAGAGGCACACCTAATTCACAGCCTATGTTCTCTCACCCAACATTTAAAGAGACGGATGTTCTTGCATGCAAACAATAAATCTATAGGAAACTGCCCATAAAGTCTCTTTCAAGATGCTTAGTGGTATAGACTTTGGTAGAAAGAGAAAATTCCAACCATATTGTTTCAAAATTCTCTGATAAATCAGCAGTTGAGGTTTGATTGATGGGCATTTCCCACATCATTGATGCCCAACGTCTCTGCAGTTTACTTCTGAAAACTCTAATACATTTTCCCAGAGGAAATAAATAAAGTGCCTTTTCAGGTTATAAGATCTTTTTGCTTCCTGTATCTAATGCAGAAAGCAGGCAGGTGGGAAAACTACCCTCCTTGATCAGGAATAGAGACAAAACAATAACAAAAATAATAAATAACCTTAAATTTAAAACAAACAATAACCTGTTTTGACTTGAGGCCCACAGTTGTCCTTAAATGTCCTTGAAGTTCCTTTTCTTGTATCAGGTGACTTGATTTGACTTGGTTCTTGTCTATTCAAAATACAATGGTACCTACCATCAGTTGGAGTCAACCAATATGGGAGACAAGTAGAAATGTTTTGTTCTAAGCTTAACATCAAATCCACTCTTGAATAAAATCTTTCCTTAGCGTCTTGCACTGGTATTTAAAATGATACAATCTCAGAAATATAGGGGGCCTTTTAGGTCTTTAAATGAAGAGGTCCTATAAAAAAAATCAAGACTAGATGTGTATACTCTTGTCCATCCCAAGTGAATGCGAAATCTTCTTTTCTTCATGGGACTAGAAAACAATGGATTTGCCAGATCAGTGGCTACATATTATGGACCTAAAGATCATGTTAAGTTGCTTTAGCAAAGAAACTACATTTGACACAGCAGCTGCAATTGGGCTGCTACTGGGTTGAATTTGTGTTTGTTCACTGTCATCCTTTAGGTTCCAGCTGATTTTTCTAGTGACCAGACTGGTATATGAGATAGGAATATGGTAGGAACTACCCCCCACTTCATCATTTTGGTCTGTAAGGGTGGTACTAATCTCTGCTCGTCTTCCTTATAGGATAGTTTCTGATGCTTTTACTTGTTTTTCTCTGCTATGGTAGCTCTTAACCCAGAGGCTAAGGAATTGGTGGGGGTGTTCTGCCAACTAGCAAGTTATGTACATTTTAAACAAATTCTGTTTTTGGAATTGACCCCTGGTATATCCTTGGACTAAGTGGATTCTCTGTGAGTTAACCTGGGTTATGACTCCATTTACTAACTCACAACTTACTCTAATTAGGTGAGGCATGGTGACACTGTGGGTCCCCAGATATTAATGTCAATTAGGACCATGTATACAGGTATTTTTGAAATGCTTGGATATTCCCTTTTCCCCAGTGTATGGTTACCCAATTGTATGGCCATAGTTCTCTTTAGTGGAGAATTAGGAGAAGAATTATATATGCTTACTGCCATACTGCAGCTCCTTTCTTCTGGGAGCTAGGACTGTCTTTAAGTCAGTTGGTTCTGGGTCTAGAAGCTGCCTCAGGTCTGGGAACTGGACAAGGGATTGTGACTTTGTGTTTGGGAAAGTTTCCCGCAGCCTCCTCATTATTCATCCTTTGGATTTCTTTGGAGCGTATAGACCTACTTTGCCACTATAGATGCTGTTTCATATGAACCATCTACCAAACTCCCTGCAGGTCAAGCCCCCTTGGCTTCTATTTTTAGTTTGCTACTCAGATCATTATAATTATTCCCATTTTGTTTTTATAGTTAAATACCATCATCTGACCTCTACTGTTTCAGGACCTAACATTTTTATTGATTATAGTGAAATCAATGACCATTAGCTCTGGCATCCAGAGGACAGCATCTCCTGACCTTAGCATTTCCCTGTTTCCCCCTTCACAACTCTAAATTTTTATTTAATATCACATCCAGGCTCACGGCCAAGTATGTATTGGAAAATTGCTGACAAAATATAGACAGGTTTATGCAAAGTTGGGTTTGCCATTTAAATACAATGAAGGAAGGGGTTGACATTAATAGTGTTTGCAAATGAGTGAATTTAAGGAACCATGGACTCTAACTGGGTAAGAAAGAATATATATCTTTTCAAGATCTTGATTTTAATCCTTTGAATAGATACTCAGAATTTAGATTGCTGGATCATTTGGTAGTTTTATGTTTAAGTTTTGAAGACACTTAGTACTGTTTTCCATTGTGGCTGCACCAATTTACATTCCTACCAACAGTTACAGAAGTTTTCTTTTCTGCACATCCTTGCCAACACTTGCTGTCTTTCATTATTTTTCCATAGTAGTTCTCCTAACAGGTGTGAAGATATACCTATTGGCCATTTGTATGTCTCATGTTTATTACAACATTATTCAAGAAAGCCAAGACACGGAAACAACCTAAATGTCTATTGATGGACAAATGGATCAAGAAAATATGGTCTATGGAAAGGAGACTTGACTTGGGGTAGTGAACACCCAAAACAATACATAGATGATGTATTATAGAATTGTACACCTGAAATCTATATAATTTCATTAACCAGTATCACCCCAATAGATTCAATAATAATTAAATAAGATATGTTATATACATAGAATAGGGAAAAAGTAATGTGGTCAGAGGAGTGAAAGTCATGATGAAGTTGTGTAATCATTAAAGTGGAAGCTATAGAGTAGGTGAGATAGAAAGATAGGAGATGGTGGTCAAAGAATGGACTTAAGGATTAGGTCAAATTCCACTTCAGACCTATCTAGTTAGGCTACCTTATACATTCTACATCCCAAACCTTTGCTATGTTTCCAAGATCCTGAGTATCTCCTTTTTTAGACACTAATCAACCTGTGGATACTGTCACTTACCCTAACTTTAAACCAATCTGATAGCCCTGTGGACTGCACAGACATGAACCACTGAATGGGCATTGTGTAGGATCCATAGGTAGTAATACATTTTTTTCTCAAATTCCTTCCTTCCTGCTATTGCTTTTCTAGCATTCTGACCCTGCTTAGTTTCTGTACTCTTTACTCTGAACATCAGCTCATTATCTGTGTAAGATCCTCACCCAGGATTCTTATGTCCATCAGATTATAGGCTAGATAAGCATTTGAGTGTAGGTTTGGCTGAGTTTGTCTGGAGGTGAAGAATGGGACAGAATCCATGCCTGTGGGCAAGCAGCATCAATGTCCTTCCTGGTAAGCTTCTTAAAAATGCTTATCTTTAGAGCTTAGCACAGCCCTCAAAATCACAATCTATAGGTCTGGAGCCCAGAGAATCTCTATTTTTTAAATTAATTAAATTAATTAATTAAAATAAATACTCAGCGTCTGGTAGTGGTCATCCTCATCTGGGCCTGGGACCAATGTTCTAGATGATGTGTTACGATTCTGTTTATGTCAAAGATAACTACACATTCACTGACATGTGTGTTCCCTTTTCAAAGTAGAGCTTTTATGCTTGAAGTTGGCTGTTCATCTTATGAACACATTTCCAATCAAGTGCCCATGACTAGTTTTGGATAATGGACTGTGAATGGAGCTAAAGCTTTTAAGAAGTGGCCCTGCCCTTTACTCTGAGATGGACTAGATTCTAAGGATGGTGATGCAACAAGATGGGGGGAATTTAGGATTCCTGGAAATGCATGAGAAAGGGTGGTCTATTACATAAGTAAATAAACTTTTAAAGTGTGAAGTCACAGAATTATGGGGCTCTTTGTTATAGCAGCTAGTGTTACCCTAAATACTCTTCTACATGGATTCTCCTCTAAGGAAACAGCATAACAGTCATACAAGAAAAAATATATCTTATTATCATTAATATACTAGGCTAAGGATACAAAGAATACAGCTGTCTATTATTTGGTCTTGTAACATAAACCCATGTCTAAACAATGACAACATTTCAGTTGCTATTTGTCTTTTATATTTTATGTTGATTGAGTAACTTAGTAATTAGAAATTGTGCAACTGGAAGACATTTCTTAAGATTCTCAAATACCTTTTGAATATAAATTACTGAAAATCAGCTTTTGGATCAGTCTCACCCTTCTCTTTATTAGCTCAGATGCGGTTTAGTGGTTTTGTTTATCTTTAAGTAGGAGATGGCTCTAAATTCTGTATCTCCTCAGACAATCGCCTGGTTTTATAAAATACAAGAATGCTGCTCTTAAACCATTAATTAAAGGCATGAATCTCACATATAAATGGTGTAAACATAAATATTCACAAATTACTCAGTTTAAATCAAGCTGGCTAAATTTACATATAAATTACATTTGGAATGATGAAATATTGTTTTCTTTCATTCTGATGGCTTTACATCACGTATGGTCCCTGGGCAAAGTGCCCTGGTCTTTCCATCCACCTGGAGATGTGAGGGCCCCAGTCCTGAGAAGAACTCACAGTGTTAGTCAGCAAATTGCTTCCAAAAATCAGGGAAAGTATGTTGGCGAGAAACTGAAGTGTGTAAATCAGAATGAATTGGAATTGATTTATGTGACTTGACAAACTCATGCTAGCTCTGTGTCCTGTCTCCTCTCAAAGAAAAAAATTTATAGATGGGATGCGGGGTGGTGGGTGGTGGGACAGTTAGTTATCAAGGCCTTATATTTTGTACCAACTTTTGATAAGCATGATCTCATTTTGATCTTTGCTTGGGCAAGATATCCTCTCCAGAGGTATCTCTCTCTCTCCCCCACCACCTCTCTCTTTCTCTCCAGTCTCTCTCACACAGCCTGATTTTGTGTAGATCTGAAGATGTGCCCTTCTTTCTTTCCTTGTTTCTTTAAAGCAGAAGTTTTGAAGAGCCATGAATCAGTAGTATTGGCATCATCTGGGAACTTGCAGAAGTGTGAATACTCAGTACCATCCAGACCTATTAAATTAAAAACCTCCAGGGCTAGACCCAGCAATTTGTGTTTTATTCATTTAATGTGTAATTAATATATTTAATGTGTTTAATGTTTAAAAGATTTAATTCCAATACATGTTCGAGTTCATGATCTATTACTTTGGATTGTGATATTTTTTTATCTTACGACTTTGGTGTCAACACTAAATTTCTTTGCTCCTTTATTTTTTCCAGGCCATGCCTGGTCAAGCAGGTAAATGTGGGTATAGCAGTAGAGAATCAGCTGGTGAGTGGAGTGGGGACAAAATAATTTTCTGCTTAGTGGTCAGATCATATGGGGCGGGGGTGGGGGGAGTGAGAGTTAATGCCAGTTGGTCCCCTGACAAAGCAGACACACAGATGCAGCGCAATGGCCTATGCTCTTTTGGCAGCAATGATAGGCGTTGCCCTGTTCTAGGATGAGGGTGGCCAATCAGAGCTTCTTAGGTCAGTCAGTTTTTTTGAGGGCCTACAGGGAACTGCACATTGTGGTGGGGACTATAGGGAAAGGTAAAGGAAGACCTGGGATAAATTTGATTGATTGTTTTTGTGGGTTGTTTGTTTGTTTGTTTTTGCTTATGTAGTGTTTGCATTATATAAATTAGTTACTCACTTAAAAATCGGCATTTCATTAAAAATGCAGGTTACTATCATGTCTTGAAAACTGGGAGATCTGGCACTATTGAGTCTGAATCCTTCTAATGATTACTCAGAGTAGAAAAGCCCACATGGGTGTGAACTCTTTTATTTTCTACAGTCCCCATTGGTAATATTTTGCCCGCCTTCGTCTTATTTATTTTTCTGTGAGGTTTCAGTATGTTGGCTTAGATAGTTGAGTCGGAATGCCTATAGGACGTTGCTGTTAAGAAGAAGGAAGAAATTGAACTGACCTGCAGGTCTTTCAAATAAAAATGATGGCATTTAAATGGGATCGTATCACATATAACCTCCTGAATCTTGGTTTCTTCGTTTAACAATAAGCAGTGACACCATGTAATGCTCGTCCGATCTTTTTTTCTTCTCTGAAATGTACCTTGATATTTCTCTTAATGTGATTTTCTGTATCCTTTTTTAAAAAATTGTTATTGTGGGTACAGGATCCCACCTTTTCTACTCCGAAAATTTTCACCCACCCTGCCTTATCACCCTTGTTCCTTCTTCTTCCTGCAGTCTTGGCTTTGGGAAAGCAGCGTGGACATGGATCCAAACTGCCTGACTCGGGTCCCAGCACTGCCACTTAGTAGTGGAATGACCTTGGACAAATTATGTAGCTGGAGTTTCCTCATTAAAGGATGAAGATAACATTTTCCTACCACATCAGGCTGTGGTGGGGCTTCAATGAGTTATATAGTATAATATATAATATTAAAAATGCATACTATTATAT
>NW_006383012.1:1690381-1690598 GCF_000327345.1 Myotis davidii | reverse complement strand
CCTTCCCGATGCAGTTTGACACTCTGTTTGAGGCAGCTCTGCCTCTGTATCTATTATTGTTCAAAAGTTTATAATGGTCTCAATTATCCATGAATAAGTGAGATCATGTGGTATTTTTCTTTCATTGACTGGCTTATTTCACTACATTTTAAACCATGCATAATATGTAATAGGACTTATGATTCAACTAGAGGCCCGGTGCCTGGTTCCCTCAGCA
>NW_006383012.1:1688710-1690276 GCF_000327345.1 Myotis davidii | reverse complement strand
CTTCCGACCTGGTCACCCCACATAGCCTGCTTGTTCAGTTGTTTGGTTGTCCCTCACCCTCCTGCCAGCTGGTTGTAGGCAGCCATCCTGTGAGGGCATGAGGGTAAATTTGCATATTATCTCTTTATTATATAGGATTAGTCAAGGACTATTCAATAAGAAGATGTATTATCTTAGAACATGGCAGTTTAACTATTTCTATTATTTTATAAGGATAAAAGACCTTTGGGAAATATTAAGTATAAGAATATAAAAAACTATTGCTCTTCCTATATAATGGCAGACATATTTCTTAGTTTATCTCATTTCATTCTCACAGCACTAAATCATCCCATTATCTTTCAATATATTTGTTGAGTACCTACTTTGTTGTAACAGACATCCCATAAGGCCCTGGGAGTTCAGCAGTGAAGCCATCAGAAAACAACAACAAATTGTCCTCTCACAAAGCTTATATTCCATTGGAGGAAAGCAGAGAATTTTTATATTAATAAATAAGTAAAATATACAGCAGATTAGGAGGTCAGGGCAAAATGGTGAATGACAGGAGTGATTGCCTCCACGAATGTAGAGAAACTTGCACAGAGAGACAGGTTGTTAATTGTGGTCATGGTGTGTGTATTTTTTAAAGGCCTCTGCCCAGGTCCTAATGATCTCATTTTCTAGACTGTTCAAGAAAAAACAGAATAGCAGCTGTATTTGTATTCTATGTGTCATGCCTGGTTACTCTGGATTAGAATAGAAGAGGATTTTTGTTCCCTGCTAGGCCAATTCTATTGTTTCTCGTAGGGATTTTGTAATTTGAGTCATAACATTCAGACATTGCCTGTTGGCAGTGGTTTGGACAGGTGCCTGTCTGAGTTGTCACAGTGAATGCAAATGATTGAGCTCATGTGCATTAGTTTAAGTGAAGAAGAAGGTATCACTGTAAGAATATGGAAATGAGGTGTGGAAGATACTGACACAGGTACTGTAGCCTGAGTGTTCTGCAGATCCTTGGGATTGGGGGCCGACGTTGTCCATTTAGCACTTCTGGGTGTGTGAGCTGTGAGTGATAAGTAGAACCAGGCTCGCCTCAATATACCAACTCAACAAGACTGTCCTCAGGGAGTTGATCATGTGGGTATACCCTCCACATAAACTCCCTGAGCCCACCAATAAAAACCAAGATATCTTGGTATCTCAGATACCGGTTGGTAAGGTATACCAACATGCATTCCTATTTGCTTACCATGTTTACCATCACCTGCAAACAAAAGGACCTAATTAAAAATATAATCTATGTATACCTACACATACATACATACATATACATAGATATATATTCATACACATACAACTAATAAGTACTTTTAGGGATTTAAAAACATATCTATGTGTTCTCTAGAAATACTTATTTTGAGTAATGACCATATAAACACTTGTTTTGAATAATAAAATGCAGTTTATCTCATTAATTTTTAGGAACTTTAAATTTTATTTCACTCTTTTTTTTTTAACGTTAAAAATGCCATCTTAAGAATTTTGGAACATCCCCCCTCCCCCTTTCCCTATTCCCAAGACCTG
>NW_006383012.1:1687526-1688700 GCF_000327345.1 Myotis davidii | reverse complement strand
TTTCCCTACTCCCCAATTACTAGGGCCCATAATTCCCATTTCAAAAGACTTTCTTGCCTCTCTCCGGATTCCATCTCTATTTCCCAGAGGATTTTTAGAAAGATCACGTCACCAGCAATAGGCCAAGAAGGGAATGAGCTGGTGCCTGCCTGCCACCTCACACAAAAGGAGCTGGATTTCTGGATGTGCAGATTCCACAAGAGTGACTGTTAATACTGAGCTTCTCTCATCTCCACAGATCAGTTTTCTCTGCAAATTAAAGCCCAGGTCCCCAGCTCACCAGCAAACATCGGCCCTTCGGTAGCTCTGCCAGACACTTATTTTGACTCTTCACTCTGCTCTGTGATCCTCCCTGTAGTCGCCTCCCTGAAGTTGTTTATTCTGAAAGTACATGCTGGAAGGCTACCCCAAATACTGGTTGGGTGCCTTCTCTCTGAGCTTCAGGAGTGCTTCCTAGGGAAGTGATTGGTCTTAATGTATCCCTTCCTTTGCCCTGCTCAATTAGTTGCTTTATGAATGGTTGATCTTCTGCTTTAATTTGCAGAGGTGTCATAAAGTTACAACGGCCCTGGAGCAGCCAAATCGGAGTATGGCCGGGAAGCGAGCACTGAACTGAGGCCCTGACAGCTGTGTGATGTTCGGTAAGTCACGGAGTCTAAGACTTACTGTTCTCATTGGTAAGTCACCTATCTCCCCCCATCTCCCTCCAGGTGGCTGTGATTTTCAAAGGAGATGACATGTGTGAAAACTTATTTAAGAGTAGGTAAATTACTAGATATTTTTGTTTGACTATAATTATTTGTTATTTTAAAAAGTCACTGCATAGCCTTAAATTCATGCCTTTGTGTGTTTTTTTTAATTTTTTTTCATTCTTCATTTCTTATTGATTATGTTTTATAGCAACTCAGAATTTGCTTATTCATATTAGAGGAAAGGTAACAAAGGAGGAGTGTTTTGTAAGGATGTTTCAGTCGATTTGGTAAGGCATCATCATACAACAATGGAATAAAACCACAAAATCATAATACCAATGTTCATTTGTAAGAAGAAGGAGGAGGAAAGGGAGCAGCATGCCTCCAGTTTTGTTCTTTTTCAAGACTGACCTGGCTGTTAGGGCTCTTTTGTAGTTCCATATGATTTTATTTTTTTATAAAATATGATTACTTTTTTTTAT
>NW_006383012.1:1686606-1687247 GCF_000327345.1 Myotis davidii | reverse complement strand
TATTGATTTTTTACAGAGAGGAAGGGAGAGAGATAGAGAGTTAGAAACATCGATGAGAGAGAAACATCGACCAGCTGCCTCCTGCACATCTCCTATTGGGGATGTGCCCGCAACCAAGGTACATACCCTTGACCGGAATCGAACCTGGGACCCTTCAGTCCGCAGGCCGACTCTCTATCCACCGAGCTAAACCAGTTTTGGCTAGAAGTGTTTTTCTGCTTCTGTTGTGGGGGAGGAACAAACTTCTCTCTAACCTCAAGGTTCTTCTGGCTGCTCTAATAATCAGATAGACATGAGACAGATAACAAGAGAAAATAACCAAATTTAATACATATGTACATGAGCACGGGAGCCCCCAAATGAATGAAAGGTTCAGAGATAGAAAGGGGGATAAAGTTATATAAGACATCCTGAGCTAGAGATGAGATAATGCACCTTGGGGCTGTCAAAGGGTCATTGCAAGATGATAAGAAGAGCAGATGCCGCCGAAACCGGTTTGGCTCAGTGGATAGAGCGTCGGCTTGCGGACTGAAAGGTCCCAGGTTCGATTCCGGTCAAGGGCATGTACATGGGTTGTGGGCACATCCCCAGTGGGGAGTGTGCAGGAGGCAGCTGATCGATGTTTCTCTCTCATCGATGTT
>NW_006383012.1:1681036-1681999 GCF_000327345.1 Myotis davidii | reverse complement strand
TTTAGGATCAATCCCCAGGAAAATTATTTCTGTAACAAAGATTATGAACACTTAAGAAAACTTGTTAAATTGACAAGGATTGTTCTCATAAGTTTTAGAGTTTAACACTCAAAATGCCCTGAAGGTGGAAAACACACATATTATTTTCCTCGGTTTGGAGATAGAAGAACTGAGCCTCCGATGGTTCAATGGCTACTTGAGGCTCTCCATGCAAGAATGAAAGAAGTAGTCAGGCTTAGAACTGCCTGCTGGCTCAGGGTTTTGTCATTAATCCGTGGAGTATAAGGAGATTATCTTTGTTTATTTTTTTCATTCTTCATTTCTTATTGATTATGTTTTATAGCAACTCAAATTGCTTATTCATATTAGAGGAAAGGTAACAAAGGAGGAGTGATTTGCAAGGATGTCTCAGTGGATTTGGTCAGGCATCATCATACAATAATGGAATAAAATCACGAAGTCATAATACCAATGTTCATTTATAAGAAGAAGGACAAGAAAAAGGAGCAGCATGCCTCCAGTTTTGTTCTTTTTTAAGACTTTCCTGGCTGTTAGGGGTCTTTTGTGGTTCCATGTGATTTTAGAAGTGTTTTTCCGTTTCTGTTGTTGGGGAGGAACAAACTTCTCTCTAATAACCTCAAGGTTCTTCTGGCTGCTCTAATAATCAGATAGACATGAGATAGATTAACAAGAGAAAATAACCAAATTTAATACATATGTACATGAGCACGGGAGCCCCCAAATGAGAGGTTCAGAGATAGAAAGGGGGATAAAGTTATATAAGACATCCTGAGCTAGAGATGAGATAATGCACCTCGGGGGCATCAAAGGGTCATTGCAAGATAAGAAAAGCAGATGTTTAATTAAATAAAAGTTTGCCCTGCCATGTAGGGGGGTCAAAAGGTTATTGCTAGTAATCTCTTATGGGCAAAGCCTCTAATTCAAGTTCTTCTAGTCAGTAAA
>NW_006383012.1:1648660-1681012 GCF_000327345.1 Myotis davidii | reverse complement strand
AAAAATAAAAGTGTTCCCTGCCATATAGGTGGGTCAAAAGGTTATTGCTAGTAATCTCTTATGGGCAAAGTTCTTCTAAACAGTAAAAGCTGCGGGGGTGGGGGGTGGGGGGGGAGGTTGGTAGGGTATGGAGGGAGAGAGCAGAAGTTTCTCCTGAATCTGTGGCTAAAGTTGTCTTTAGTTCAAAATAATCTGAATACCACAGAGGCACATTGTGGGGTGACTCATTTTGGACCCCCACATTGTGAAAAATGCCGTTGGAATTTTGATAAGGATTGCATTGAATCTCCATAGATGACTTTATGGACATTTTAGCAACATTAATTCTTTCAACCCATGAATACACCTATGAGGGGGCTGGAGCTGGGAACATGCTCCTTTTAGGGTCTTGGGACATCGGTGGGATCGACTCCGGCAGGGTCTCTGTGCCTATAGGACTATTCATGGGCTGTGTTTGGGACAGGTGGGAGCCCAGTTCCAGGGCCCTTACAGAATCTGCACGCTGAGTTTGGTGGGTTTACCTCCATGGGCTCCTGGACTATGGCTGGGAAGGACTGTAACTGGTTCACTGGCCACTTCAGGGTCCACAGCTGGGACCAAGGGTTGTTTGCCTATTATTCAACATATGGTAGGAGTGGCTTCTCTTGGGTCCCTTTACATATGGTGTGGGTGATGGTCCCCTAGCCAAGTGGAGCCGTAGTTGTGTCCTCAGGAGTATGGAGCTATTTCCAGGTCTGTAGCTGGGACCACCGTTGGCAACTCAGCCACCTGGGTGTGGGTCTGCCTTCTCTAAAAGGCTCTCCATGGCTTTAGACCCCACTGGGGTTTCACCACCTCCGACCTTGATCCCAAAGCCCCCACAAAGCCACTTTTGTCCATATGGATGTTAAATTATTGTTGCTCAGGGAGTATACGTACAAGGGATGTCTTATTTGGCCATTTTGCTGACATTGTTCCAAAACAACCATTGGTGTCTTTTTATAAAAATTTTAAACTGAATTTATTGGGGTGACATTGGTTAATAAGATTACATAGGTTTCAAGTATACAATCCTATAATACATCATCTGTCTATTGTATTGTGTGTTTACCACCCAAAGTCAAGCCTCCTTTTGTCACCCCATTTGTCCCCCCTTTACCTTATTCCACCTGCTGTCGTCCCCTTTTCTCTCTGTGTCTATGAGGTTTTTGTTGTTGTTTTTTTTTTTTACTTTTGCTTAATCCCTTCACCTATTTTACCCCATCCCTCAAGCCCACTTCTCTCTGACAGTTGTCAGTCTGTTCTCTGTATCCACGAGTCTGTTTCTATTTTGTTTGTTAGTTTGTTTTGCTCATTACATAGCACATATAAGTGAAATCATGTGGTACTTGTCTTTCTCTGACTGCCTTATTTCACTTAGCATAATACATTGTGTCTTGATTGAAACAAAATAGTGCAGATAGCGAAAGAGGGCCGTGGAATGAAAGAGGACAGTTTCTAGGTTGTGGATTTTACATTTGCTTTATTTTCTTAATCTCAGGGAGGTGATGTGGTTCAGCTTTGGATCCATTGCACCTCTGGGTGGTGCAATGAATACACCTGTGAGGGGGCTGGAGCTGGGAACACGCTCCTTTTAGGATCCTGGGACATCGGTGGGACTAACTCCGGCAGGGTCTCTGTGCCTATAGGACTATTCATGGGCTGTGGTTGCGACAGGCGGGAGCCCAGTTCCAGGGCCCTTGCAGAATCTGCACGCTGAGTTGAAACTGGGAACTTTGGTTGGTTCAGCTTTGGATCCATTGCACCTCTGGGTGGGGGAGGCTGAGTTGGAACTGGGAACTTTGGTCGGTTTAGCCTTGAAGCCCTCCTCTTGCTATGTTCCTTCAATAACCTGTAGCTTTGTGGTATGAGTTGGTGGTAAAAAAATAAATCCCTATTTTTATTAATGACTCCAGTGTACCAAGGGCATAAGAAGTTTACCCACGGTGTCGGAACGAGTCTCCGGCTGGCTCTACTGCGCCCTTTAGGGTGGCCAGGGTCCCTTGATGAATGAACTGAAAACCTTGGTTTGTTACTCAGGAAGCAATGGAGATGATGCTTAGCCTGTTTTGGCAGGAGGTTGTCATGTGACTCTATCATATTTGGTAATGAACAATCATGATTTTCCTGATGCAAATCTCTTTCCTCCCTCCCTTAATGATAATGGGCTCCTTCATATCTTTGTTCTTCTTACATGTTATCTTTTACAGTGCCAGATATTCAGAGTAGGATCTTTTTAAAATAAATCTTCCTCTCTGCTCTGTTCCAGATGGCTTCTGTAATTGGTTTATTAGTTTTGCAGATGTTACAAAGAAATTTAGAAAAAAAGCCAGCAATGGATTGCAGCAGCTAGTGAAAGGGCCTCTTTCCTGTTGATTATTCTGTTTGGAAACAAATAGAATCCGTGTATCAGCTGAGGCATTGTGTTCCATAAACTCAGCATTTGTGAGGTTTTCTGAACTGCAGATTTATCACTTGGTAGGAGAAGCTGGTTGCTTCCTGGAAGACTGGGTTCCTGCAAATCATATTTCCCATTAAACTGACTTCTGGAAAAATTGTGTAATTATAATCCTTTATATTTTAAGTCACTTTTTAGAGTTTTAAGAGTATTTCATTAATAATCTTGAAAAGAAAATCAAGCAGGCTTAATTATTACTATTGTTATTATTCCCGTATCCCCGAGAGACACAATATGACTTCTCAAGGTCATATAACTTTCAAGAGGTAGAATGATTCAGTTCCAAATCAAGCAGGCTTAATTATTACTATTGTTATTCCTTATCCCCAAGAGAAACAATATGACTTCCCAAGGTCATATAACTTTTAAGAAGTAGAATTATTCAGATCTTCTGGCTCTTGGGATAGTCTACTTTGCTTCCCACTATTATCATACATGTCTCTAGTATGCAGAAGCCCTAACTGAGTTCCATGAGGTAGATATTCTACCTACAAATAGGAGGTGGTGTTCACAGTCCTAAGCTTCAGGGAAGGAATCAGGAGACAACTCAACTTTTCACTAGAATATGCTTCATTCTTTGATATGGTATGGCCTACTACTTCAGATTATCATTAGGATAGCCATCTTGGTTAAGGCAATGCTTGTGGGTGTCAAAACATTTTTGGATAAGATGATTTAAAATTACTGTAGCCTTAAAATTTCTAACTAAAAAGACTTCTTATATTAGAAATTGGTCATCTTGTTAATGCTAAGTATTTTTACTTAATACATCTTGGCCTTCTAGTATAATCTCATACTTAATACATCTTGACCCTCAAGTATAATCTCATACTTAATACATCTTGACCCTCTGGTATAGCTTCATACGTAATACATCTTGGCCATCTGGTATAGTACTCTTCTACCTTCACACTCCATTATTTTAGACCCAGGAAACTCCTACACTGTTTATGATTTTTCTCTGTTTTTCCCCTCACTGAATAACTCTGACTTTCCTTATTTACCCTTCTTTCCTGGCTTGATTGCTTTTCTTGTCCCAGCATTTATTACTCCCTGAATGTGACTGGCCACAAAGGGTAAGACGGATTGAGAGACTCAGGGTGCTAATATGGAGAGACCTGACTTGGCTTGGCAGCCAATAGCCCCAGGTTCTGCCCACGTTGCTCTCCTGTCCCTTCTCTTCCTCCTACGCCACAATGCTGACAGCCTGCCACCTTGCTGCGGGCTCTTTGCCATCGTTACAGATGGGCCTACTCTGTTGGAGTAGGGAAATCGTGTATGAGAAGTAAATGTGGTCATTGAAATCACTGCTGAAATTGTTGCTATAGGATAAATTAGTCTACCTGCCTGGTTGAGTCTTTTAAGCAATGTGCTGCAACTTATGCATTTTATACTAGAATTTTCCAACCACTTAAAGGAATGGGGGTAGGCTAAACTGCGACAAGATAAATCTATCTTTAACATTTGCTTCCTGATTTTTACAGGAAGTATTTTTTTTACAGAAAGTAATTGCAGATAGTTCAAGTCTCTCTCAGTTTGCCAATGCTATTCTCAGTCATTAATTCATTATTCCATGTAATGTGTGTGGGTTGTTTATCATGTGTCAATCACTGTACTGGGTGCTGGGAATATAGAAAAAATAATTAAAACAAGTCCCCTCGTCCTAACAAAGCTCCCACCATGTTAAACATATAGCAATACAGAACTTGAGTGGTGCTCACCATTTTAGCCTACATCTAGGGCTTCTGCATACTAGAGACATGTATGATAATAGTGGGAAGCAAAGTAGACTATCCCAAGAGCCATTTTAGATATTTTGGCATACATTCTTCATAGCAGGGAATATAATATTTCCAGAAATATGCATGGAGGCAGAACATGGAATTAAGATATAAATTATGTGTATTTGTTGACTAATGAAATATAAATAATATTAAAGTGGCTGACCCGGAGGAAATGAGTACAAGGCTTTCATGCATAGGTGCTATCAAAGTTTTAAATTTAGAGAATCTTGTTGATCCCTGGCATTTCAGAACAACTAGAGAAAAGAATTTTATACATTATGCACATACACAGGGTTGAAAGGATTAGAATCAACTGCACTAGATAGTTGTTTGTTGGTTTGTTTTTTTAAATTCGAATAATGCACAGGTGCCAGAGGCGATTTTACTTCAAATTTGAGCAAACTGCTGTCTTCTTTTGAGCAAACTAAGTATCTCCCTGGGCTGCAAATAATGTCGCACAGATGGAATCTAGGATTTTTCATTTGGCTGAAAACACTCCACCCTTCCTTGATGGTAAAATTACAAACAACCAGCACAGCCAGATTTCCCAGTTTATCCAGGAAATTCCCAGGTTATGCCTGTTTGCCCTGACATCTTGTCCAGTTGGCATTCCCTTTGTCCAGCCGAGGACTTTCAGTTTGGATAAATTGTACAACCAATTAACAGTTCTTTTTTCCACATTCCCCAACAGTTCCAAAATTCCCCAAGCAATCATGGGGCTCCGCACATTCTAGGACAGTTGGAGTCATAACAAAAAGTATCCCTTTTCCTGCTTGCAAAGTTAGATTCTCCTGCCAACAAAGACATTTTCATATACTCAGAAGCCCACTAAATATGATATTTGCCTTATTGCTTTACAATGCAGGGTGTGCTGATGGGGCAGGCAGAAATAAAATTAAAATAAACCTCAATTGCATATTTATATGGATTCCCACTTCTGGCACTGGAAGATTTTAACAGATCACGGTGGCTAAACCTTATGCAGCTACAAAGAGTGAAGTTGCTGAAAACAGGACACTCTATCAGTCATGCTTTCCAGGTTGCTAAGCGTGGCTGCCTCTTCCTGGAGTGGGAGCTTTCATTTCTCCCCAGGAGAGCTGAGAGGTCTTGGGGAACAGTTTCAACAAAAAAGCAAGGTCTGCAAAGGCTGTTTCTTAAAAGAACAGCACAGTGTTGAAGACAAGGGCTTTACAATGATAAAGATCTGGATTCGAATCCTGAAACTAGAAATAACTTCTAGGTAATAGCTTGCACCTCAGGTTCCTAATCTCTCTAAAGTGAATAGTAATTTCTCTTTTATAGAAATACTAGAGGCTAGATGCATGAAATTTGTGCAAGAGTAGGCCTTCCTTCCCCCTGCTGCTGGCACCGGCTTCCCCCAGCACCTGGGACCCAGGCTTCCCTGCAGAGGGAGGCCCCGCCCACCCAGGAGGCCCCGCCCACCCACCACAGCGCCAGCCAGTGGCCTGGGCCTCCCTCTGCGGTGTGATCATGGGGCATGGCCGGTCCCTGACCAATCGCATTGCACCTGCCTTGGCTGGCCTGGCGCCAGTGAGTGTCATAGCCTGGTCCCGGATGCTTATCCGGATGGTTGTCCGGGTGATCAGTCCAATGTTCGGCTTTTCGGTCGATTTGCATATTCTGATTTTATTATATAGGATTTTAAGATAATGAACCCAGGGTGTCAAATGTTTTTGACACCTGGATATTTAGGGCCATTTCTCCATTTGGGACTGCAGCCCTTTGCCAGCCCTGTCCTCCCTCTTGGCTTTTCCCTTTTCTTTTTGGTGCTAGCCATGCCTGGGCTAGCCACAGAATTCCTTTGCTGTGTGCAGCTTCAGAGAATACATGGAGCTCTGTGAGAGAGCCTGTGTTTACACCGTATGTAATGCAGCCTCTCTGCTTTCTTCCTTATCTCCTGTCTCGTTTGACTCCTGAGCAGAATTTATTGGGTATTTTCAACTTTCTTGACTTATGTGGGGCGTGTGTATGTGTATTTTCCATCCAGCATTCATTATCCAAACAGTTATCATGCAGATCAGCAGCCTCAGACACCTGCAGCTCTCTCTGGTTTGTGTGTTCTTTGCGGCTCATCGGAAAAATGCCTCAGGCCCTCTCCTTTTCCCTCTTTGTTTGGAATTCAAGCAATCATGCATCTGTGATCATCACTATAACTACCACACTGAGTTTTAGAATATTTTGTTCCTGTTTTGAGAAGCGGGAGGAGGCTGGATTTTGAAATCAATAGTGGCTCTCTCTGGGTAGAAATGCAAGCCCCGCAGCCTCTCGTTGGAACACGGCTTGGTCCCAGAGCACCCCTACACTTGGAAATTGCCCACAAATAGAGTGAGGAGAGTCTGAGGAATGAGGAAATGATGAACCAGAGCGTCCCAAGTACAATTCCAATGCTTTATATACGTTAGTTCATTTAATTCCTACAAACCCCTCCACTTGATAGAAAGGAAAATAGAAGGCTTGGAGTTCCGTGATTTGTTCAAGATCAGATGCCCAGTCAGCAGCAGAGATGAAACTACATCTTTGGTCTGCATGCCTCCATCTCTTGTTTTTCCCCCAACCATGTATATCATGTTATATTTAATACAAGATAAATAATTTATATTAAATACAATAACTGATTATACTGATAATTATAATAACTGGTAAGTGCAATTATTCCTGTTTTCTAAATACAATGCATCATCAATTTATGTGGAGAATTTAAATAATGCAAGAAAACAATACAGCAATGTAAGGGCTGGATATAGTAGTTAAATGGAACAATCTCTCTACATATAGCCATACTAACACAAAGATACACTCTTCAAAAGGTACGATCAATGGGGTACCAATATCCACTTCTTTTCCAATTGCCCTTCCTCTTAAGACCAAAGAACAATAAAAGGATCCTCAAAAAAATCTCTGGTTGTTCTATATTTTCCCGTGTTCTATATTTTCAGGCCCCGAGTTTGACATGCTTGCTATAGGGAGAGGCTCATCTACACAACTCAGAGCAGCCAGGTTTCTTATCCATGTGAGTCACTTAATTCTTACAAATGGCATTTGCTACTATACAGATCTATAATTAGCTTCTCAGCATGAAACACCCCAAAAGGAAGTTTCACAGGTATCTGTTTTTTTTCACATTAATTCATTGTTTCAACAAATATTTATTAAATGCATGATTGATTTTGGTCACTGTTCTAAGTGGTGTCGACAGGTCAGTGAAAAGCAAAAGGAAACAAACACAGAAATCCCTTTGGTCTCCTGTAGCTTATATTCTGGTGACGGGGCAGATAATGAGTGACAGGGACACAGTACATATGTGCAATATGTATCGTGTTAGATAATACCCAATGGGAAAGTAAAAAAGGGGGGACCTGTGGGGTGTCACATTGATCATGGTTGTTTAGGAAATGGTGTGTTGAGACGTGACATTTAAGTCGAGACCTGAGAAAGGCGAAGAAGTGAGCCATGGGGATGACTGTGGAGGAATATTCCAGACAGAAGGAAGAGGTGGCAGCAGTGTGTTTTCCATCCAGGAGGTTGGGCTGAATGAGTAGAGGGCAGATTCGTAAGAGTTGTAGCCAGAGACATAACCGTGGGTCAGATAGTGTAGGGCATTGTTGCCCATTTTAAAGTGTTGCAGGCAATTTTACTCTGAGAGCAATGGGGAGCCCATTGGAGGTTTGGGAGTACAGAATGACAGGATTTGACTTATCCTTCGTGGGATTAGCTGGGCAACTGTGCTCAGAATGGACTTCATTTTGCAACTTCTACTCATTCCATTGTTTCCTCCACCTTTTTTCCATATTAACTGAACTGTTTAGAATCAGGCAGTTCTTCTGAATCTTAAAAGGACTCAAAGTCTAGAATGAAAGATATTGAGAGGAGAAATTGTCCTTTCTTTTACCCTTTACTTTTCAGTGTCTAGCACAGTGCCTACCATATAGAAGATAGTAAATATTTGTTTAATGTGAGGTGAAGGACTAACTGGGTTTTCTGCTCTCTCAAGAGTCTTGATGCTTAAGAAGATGGATTGCTTTTGCTTGTCTCCTTAATTTTCAAGATGCCCCTCAAACACTGGGTGATATTAAAACTTTCCCACTCTCTTTTCTCTAATGCTTCCTAATTAATGCAGGGAATTTGTTACAAATCTCCAATCTGACATTTCCAACATTTTACTTATTTTATCTTGGAGATCTTATCTCTTGCTTGTCTAACCTTTCTTCTTGACCTCTCTCTTATTTTCATTCTATCATACTTTCTTTTAAATTAATGTATATTTTTCTGTAAATATAGTTTGTTGTAAAACTTTTGCTCTTCTCTTTTACTGACTTCTTAAGACAAGAGACTCATTGAGTCCTTCTCATCCCTCTCTCCCTCCATCCCTCCCGCCCTCCCTTCCTCCTTGGCCAGAATCGAACCCGGGACCTTTCAGTCCACAGGCTGACGCTCTATCCACTGAGCCAAACCGGTTTCGGCCTCCCTTCCTTCTTTTGAATAAATTTAAATGGCATTGGAGTTACTTTTATGAGATAAGAAACTCCAAGCTAAGAAAATGCAACCAAAGTGTGAGCTTTCTCCTTCAACTATGAGGTCTTCTCTTGCTCCCCATACTGGAGAATTCTGTCCTAACAATAGTAGAGAAATAAGAGTTAAGGTTATTTTGCAACTTTTCTTTCTCTTTTTGTGCCAGATAGATTTTCTATAATCTTATATTAAAATGCAGTTTTCAACATATTCTATCCTCCCGCCATCATTCTATCCCCATCTGCATGCAGGTCTCTAACCACATTTATTTTCTAAACATTTGCTGACTCTGCCCTTCAAAACACATTTGGGTTGGGTACAAATGAGAAGATTACATGGATAGGGAAATGGCTTTGAGAAGATGTTTTGGAACTTGGGTTTTTAAATATTTAATCTCATGTAAACAGATTTACTAAAGGTCTTTAGAGATTCTGCTTTGGTTTTTATCATTATGGCAATCAAAATAGAATAAGCTGAATACAGTGATACATTACATAGTGACTTAAAAGGCCATGAAGATGAATAGCTTTTAAAGAAAAGAACCAAGTTGTTTAAAATTATTATTAAGATTTGGGATCAGGGTAAGAGTATGAATGCTCTCTACATATAAATATAATTTTTAATTGGAGTAGCATGTACAAAATTAAGGTCACAGTTATAATGGGTACTCACTGTTAAGAAAAGATTAGAGATAATTGGTTATATTCTTGTATCAACTGTGCTATTGAACATCTGTCTGTTTCAGAGGCCAATCCAATAAGTTTCTTACTTGACATTATTTCTGCGTGTGTCCTTGCCATATGTTTTAGGTGAACTGAACCCTCATTATTGCAGCAACCTCTCAAGGGTTCTGATATCCTGGCTTTTGTAACACACTATCTGAGGCTCCTTTTTCTTTGTCCCTCTGGAGACTGGTAAACAGTTTCTAGTGTGAAATGCCTGGATTTGCGGGCACTGAGATAAAGGTAATATCTGATTTTACTATCACTCTCTAACACCTACTCTGCTTTGCTAAGTCTCCAATTGTGTGACTCTATTCAATATTGTCATCAGGGACTTCAACTGACACAGTGTTAGTGCTCTTACCCACTTTCAAGAAGAGGGTCTAATTTTTTAATAAAAGGGAAGAAATCTTTTGATAACACCAGCCTCAAAGCCTCGGAGAAGATAATGGACTATTAGAAAATAGACATCCCTAAATCTTAATTTCATGTGTTGAATCATTAAAAATTATTGTGTTTCTCTGTGTGAATATATGTGGATTAATTTCTTAGCCTTCAGTGAAAGTGAACCCATGAAATTGCCTCTGAGCTATTAAATGGTGATTTGAAAACCCTTTCAGTAAAAAGGCATAAAACAGAATAATGGCAAAACTTAATGGCTTGAGGTTTTTCCTTCCCTTTACTTTAAACTATCTAGTTTACTCCTCCATTAGCATGGATTACACACTTGAAAATATAGAGTTGAAGGGTGCATTCCCTCATGCCAGGGGACCTACCCTTTGCCTTTCGGTTGCTCTATGACATTGAATAATCCATTTATTTCTGTGTGCTATTGTTTACTTAGATGTAAAAATGGATGATGATATTGTTTTCCTTATAATGTTGTTTTGAAGGTGAAATGAGTTTATACATAGAAAGTGTTTAGAATATTGCCTGGTGCAGTGTGAGTACACTACAAGTGTTAGCTCTTCTAACAAAGAATGTTAGCTATAGCTATTATTATTATAATGACACTAGAGGCCTGGTACATGAGATTCATGCACTTGGTGGGGGGGAGCCCCTCAGCCCAGCCTGCACCCTCTTGCAGTCTGGGAGCTGGCCTAAGAGGCAGTTGGACATCCTTAGCGCTGCCATGGAGGTGGAAGAGGCTCCTGCCACCGCCTCTGCGCTTGCCAGCCATGAGCCTGGCTTCTGGCTAAGCGGTGCTCCCCCTGTGGGAGCACACTGACCACTAGGGGGCAGCTTCTGCGTTGACCATCTGACCTCTGGTGGTCAGTGTGTGTTATAGTGACCGGTCGTTCTGTTGTTTGGTCAATTTGCATATTACCCTTTTATTATATATTTATTATATAGGCTACCCATCTGCAGTAGATGTCTGCTGGTTAATCTCTTTGCTTTGCAAGGATCTCTTGAATTTCCATTGAGAACCATGTCTTCTACATCATGGATGGTCTCATTTGGACTCTCAGTTATGGCAGCAGTATCACCCTTAGACTTAGGCAAGAAGGACCACCTGACTTAGGGGCCCTTGAACTTTGGGGTCCTTTAGGTTGCCTGGGACCAGCCAACATGGAGGTACCAGTCAGACAAGGTACCCCAGCTTAGACCAAGATCCATGTGATCTTAGTTCATTTATCTTGGGGGTACCCTCCAATTATCTACCTCATACAGGAGGTTGACCATGTGTCCCAAGGACCTCTGGGACTATGACTATGAGATTGTCCCAGGGGTTCATAGTCAGGAAAGTAGCTTGGTAAGTAGAATGCTCCTGCTGACCATCACAAGATTTCTTTCACAAGATTACATGAGAGATTTGTCTCCAGAATAGTGCTAATATTCTGATTGGGGTGATGCTTATTCATGTTGAACATGAGATGAATTCAAGGCTCTGGTCTACAGGCAGTCTGCAAGTAGCTCTTGGGGTAGAGCCACTAGTGTTTTTGCTGTCTATGTTCTGAATATGGTGTTGCCTCTGGCTAATATTATCAAAGGTAGTGGTGGTAGCAGCAGAAGTCCTAGTCCTATTCTGTGTGCTCTCCACCATTGCCACTCAGGAGATCCCACAATACTCACCTGAGGCTCTGTGGCCCCATCATACAGTCCTGCAGCGCTAACCACAACTGTGTGTTCTGACTGCTTTCAAGACTGTTCTTTCTAATGCCAGCTGTTCAATTGAACTGAAGTTCTTCAGGGTCTCTAATCTCTCAAATGCAGTGAAAGATAGAAACCTACACCGATTGTACTCAAATTTGAACTGGAAGCCTTTGCTTGAGTGGTAAGGCAAGACAATTAATCAAAAGCCAGACAAACTAGAATGAAAGGAATAAAAAAAAAAGTCCCAGTTGTAGATAACATGAATCTATAAGGAACCCACACACACAAAAAAAGCCGTAGCATTAATGAGTTTAGTAAAGTCACAGGAAAAATTCAAAGCTTAAAAACAATTGGGTATTTACACATTAGCAGTGTACGTTTGGAAACCAGAATTAAAATTTTACCATTTACAGTAGCTGAAAAATAATAAAATATTTAGGTATAAATATAAAAAAGTATGTAGGATCTATATGTTGAAAACTATAAAACATGGATGAAAGTAATCCAAATATCTAAATAAATGGAGAGACATAACATTTTCATGGACTGGAGAATCATCATAGGAAATATGTGAATTCTTCCAAAAATTATTTGAAGATTCAAATACCTATAAAATTCCAGCAGGATTTTGTTTCAGTAGAAACAGATAATCTGATTCTAAGTCTTACATGCAAATACAAAAGAACTAGAATAGCTAAAATAATTTTGAAAAAGAATAAAGTTACCCAATTTCAAGATTTACCTTCAAGCTATGGCAATCAAGTGTATAGAATTGGCAAAGAAATAGACATATAACCCAATAAAACAGAATAAAGAGTCCAGAAATAGGTCCTCATAAGTACAGGTATTCTATTTTTGACCAAGTTACAAAAGCAATGCAATGAAGATCCTTTTCAACAAATGGTGCTGGAACAATTATATGTCCATAGGCAATAAAAAAAAAAACTAAAGAAGAGAACCCTTTGATTTAATTTTCTACCTGTACAAAAATGAAGTCAAAAGGGATCATTGCCTTAAAGGTAAAATGCAAAACTTTTAGAAGAAAACAGCAAAAAAATCTGTATAACTTTGGTGATGAATTCTTAGACATGACTCCCAAAGCATGATTCATAAAAGAAAAGTTTAATGAACTGAACTCCCTCAAAGTTAAAAATGTTAACTATGCAAAAGATACAATTAAGAGAATAAAAAATAAGGTGTGGACTCAAAGAAATATTTGCAAGCAATGTATCTTGCTATAGATTTTAACCAGAATGTAGCAATAACTTTCAAAAATAAAAAATAAAAAAACAATAAAACTAATTTTCTAAAGGGCTCACAACATGAACTTTTCCAAAGAGGCTATAAGGTGACAAACAAGTACATGAAAAAGTATTTAAAGTCATTAGCCATTGCAAATTAAAATCATGATGAGATGCTACCCTTCACATCTAATAGCTTAAAACAAAGCATTCAGTACCAAGAGCTGACAAGGAATGTATACGAACTGGAACTCGTCAGAAGTTGCTGGTGGGAATGAAAACTGGGGCAGCCACTCTGGAAAATGGTTTGCCTTTTTTTTTTTTTTAAGTTAACATAATCTACTGCGGGGCTCAACCATTCTACCCTTGGGAATATATCTTAAATATATGTTCATGCAAAAATCTCTATATGGGTGGTTATAGAAGCTCTCGTAATAGTTGATCCAGGCTGGAAACAAACCAAATGTCCTTTAGTAGGTGAATGGACAAACAAACAGAGGTACAGCCACACAGTGGGATACAGTGCAGATTCAGATATAGCAGAACAGAATTGGGATAAAGGCAACTTACCTGAGTCTCAACGGCATTATAGTGAGTGAAAGAACCTGGTCTCCAAAGGTTACTACTGCATAAATATACTTATAACATTCTCAAAATGATAAAACTGTAGCTATGGAGAATATACAAGTGGTTTCTAGGGGTTCTGATTGGGAAGACAGGGTGAGTTAAAAAGATAGCATGAGGGTGTTTTATTTGAAGTAATTGAAATTTCTGTGTACTGATTATTGCGTTTGCATCAACCTGTGTACCAACAGGCTGTGGGATGAATCCCCAGTAGGAGGTGTGCAAGAGGCAATCGATTGATGATTCCCATCATTGATGTTTCTCTCTCTCTCTCTCTCTCTCTCTCTCTCTCTCTCCATCTCCCTTCCTCTCTGAAATCAATAAAAATACATTTAAAACAATGTTTGAACAGTGTTTCAGCAAAGAACATAAATATCAAATGTGTACTCAGCATCATTCATCATTAGAAAAATTCAAACTTACAATGAGAAATCACTACTCACCTATTTGAGTGACTTACAAAAAAGCTGATAGTGTAAGACACTTGTGAGGATGCAGAGAATCTAGACCAGGAGGGTAAATGCTAGAGCCATTCTGGAAAACAGGTTTGTAGTTTGTTTGTAAAGTTAAATATACACTGATCAATATGACCCCGTAATTCCATTCCTAGGTTTTTATCTGAAAAATAAAAAAATTATGTTCACATAAACATGAGCATCAATGTTTATGGCAGCTATATTCAGAATCACCCAAATTTCAACTGGTGAATAGATAAATGAACTCGGGCACACTTTGACAATTGGATAGCGCTCAGCAATAAAAAGGAACAAGCTACTGATACAAGTAATGATATGGATGAATCTCAAATGCATTGCGCTAAATTGTAAAAGCCAGATTCAAAGAGCTATGTTCTATGTGAGTGCATTTATATGACATTCTGGCAAAAAGCAAAAAATATAGGGGGGTGGGGGCTGAGCACATGGGACTAAGATGTGAGGGGAATGTTTGATTATAAAAGGGGCCTGCGGTAACTTTAGAGTATGATGGGAAGCTCTGTGTTGTGACTGCATTGATGGTTATAGAGACGCATTCGTCAAGGCTCATAGGACTGTCTACTAAAAAGAATACATTTTCTACATATACTAGTAAGTGAAACTTCAATAAACTGAGTTAAAATGTAAGGCTACAGAGATGGTCAAATACAGGGTTGGGCAAAAGTAGGTTTACAGTCATTCCTATGGAAAATAATACAATCATTAAAAAATAATAATGCAAGAATAAACTCTTGTATTTTGTTTAGTCACAATTGTAAACCTACCTTTGCCCATGTGACACTTTAATAAAACATTAAAAACAAATTAAAAGCAACATGTTATGATAAACAGGATAATAAATATGAGTTACTATATACATGATCACAGAATCTCATTGATTTACCATAACAGCATTGTATTTTTTCCCCTCAAATTTCTGAGAGATTTGCTGTCAGGGCATATTTCCTCTCCAAGTACTAACTCAAGGATCCAGTCTCCTTCTAGCTCCAGAATGGCTATCATCAGGAAAGGTTTCTCTGTGGATAAGGGATGATACTAGAAAATCATGAGTGGGAAGATTTCAGGCTTGGGAATGGTGAACGTCATTTTCACTCATATTCTATTGGACAAAGGTAATCAAGTGAGTTCAACTAGAGGCAAGAAAATTTAGTCTTCCTTTTTCTGTTAGGGAAATAATAATAGGTTGATAAACATGGAACATTATTTTGTCTTGCATAGACTATTTCAAAATATATAATGCAATCCATTTGGAGGAAGCAAAAGGAACATTTGAAACACGAATAAGCAACAAAGGACTGAGTGATTTAACAGGGCTTCGTGGAGAAAGCAGAACCTTAGTTGTGCCCTGACAGATGAGGGTGATTTGGACTTGAGGAGGGACCAGGGAAAGCATTGGTTCTGGGGATCCTTGACTCATTATAGATTTACCTACGCAAAGAACAGGATGGGAGTGTCCATACTACATAGCCGTTGATGGACACATCCCCCATTCACTGCATGAAAATTAAATGAAACAATTGGAGTTGGAAGTTGGGCTTGCCTCTACCGTACCTAGGTGCCAGCTTAAGCAACTTGTTTTTTCCAATCAGGGATGTAATAATCTTTTATATGACATGGCTTCGGGCAAGAGAATTTCCTGACCTGGATTAAGAGCATTTTGTCATGTATCTCCTTCCTCCCATGACATTTTCTGACCACTTCCTCATGTTCTGTATTCTTTCACTCAGCAGACTCCTTTTCTCTCTGCTTTGCATACATTATAGTCTCACCCTCTCTAACAGGTTGTTATCTCTGAAAGCAGATAGTGGTTGTTTTTTTTCCTCAGCACTAAGCACAGTGTGGGAGGCATAATGTCAAAAACGAAGACATGTTGATTTCTTGACACATTGGGTCTTGAAAAATATCTGATATCATGAATTGATATCTTTATATCCTTTTCATCTTTGCAGTTAGTCTGTGAAGGAGCAAGAGGCTAGGTTGCAATGCCTATCATCGTGAAGCTGCACTGGCTCTTCATCGTGGGAGACGAAGTGCTGAGCTGAATTTTATGAAAAGATGAATGCCTCCCACCCTGCCTTTCTCATACAGCCACGAGTAATCCACCTGTGCTGGATGTTTTGTGCTCCAATGTTTTATTCATTAATGCTCCACCACATTTACAGTTTGGAGCCATGTGTGCCCATATGTGTGCTCAAGATTGGCTTCAAGTCTTAGTGCTATCACCCTCAAGACAAGGGGGTTTGGTCCAACCATGATTATCCACCCCCCATCTCCTTTGCCAAGTTGGAAGCGTAGATAAGCAAGGAAATAGGAATAAAATGTCATGTAAAATCCAGTACATATCCAGTTGGTGTGCCTCCAAGAAAAGAATCTTTATAGGAAACTGGCATCTTACGTTAATTGATGAGTCTGTTAAATACATCAATTGAATGAGAGAAGAATAAACCAATTTCTACTTTCTAATATGAAACATGATCTCTCTAGGGATGTGAATAATTGAGTTTTCATTCCCATTATCTTCAAATTATTGCATCACTGGGCATCTTGGCAACAACAGTAACAAGTGCGAGAGGGCAATGTTTTTACTGCTGAGTCATCCCATGTCTCACTGGAATCCTTTGTCTTTTTTTTTTAAATTACACTTTTTTTTAAATGTATTGTTAGTGATTTTTATTTTTATTTTTGAGAGAGAGAGAGAGAGAAGGAGGGGGGAGGATAGAGCGATAAAAACATCAGTGAGAGAACATTATCTATTGGCTGCCTCCTGCATGTCCCCTACTGGGGATCAAGCCTGCAACCCAGGAATGTGCTCGGACTGGGACTCGAACCATGAGCTCTTGGTTCCTGGTCCACACTCAGTCACTGAGCCACATCCATCTGGGCTGGAGTCCTTGGTCTTGATTATTGTCCTAACCCAAGCAGGTGGGACTAATGACAAGCCTGACAAGTCTATTGGGAGACTTACTTTCAAGCTCTCCCTGTTTCCAGTGTGTTCAGTACTTCAAATGCTCAGGAAAAAGTTTCCCTGGGAACACACTGCTCATCTCACTGCCTCCTGCCTTGGATCAGAAATTAATTTACCATCTAAGACACTTGAAGCCATGCCTCTGTGGTTCTGCCGTTGCTCCAGACCCTCGGCAGTTCTGAATCGCAGTGCATCTGTTTTGCAGTTTCCCCATTGCTGCCTTTGAAGAAAGCCTGGTCACCCCTGCATCGTTGCTGCCAAAAGTCTTTTTCAGTTTGGCTTTCTGGCAGGCCTTCAGAGTTGCTGGCAGTAGTCCCATTAATTACAGAATG
The DNA here is from genome assembly GCF_000327345.1 of Myotis davidii. NCBI lineage: Eukaryota > Metazoa > Chordata > Mammalia > Chiroptera > Vespertilionidae > Myotis > Myotis davidii. The sequence goes on along the minus strand of NW_006383012.1, from coordinate 1,663,750 downwards.
TGGATAACCGACAACATCCATTAGTTTTGGATCTATTCCCCTCCCTGGAATCAGCCCAACACTGGCTGAAGAATGCATCGGCTGGCTCCAAAGCCAAGGTCAAGAGGAACACACACAGGAGGATTAGACAAATGTGGAAGAGAAGGATGAAACAGAGGAGGAGGAGAGCTACAGTATTTCCTCAGGTTGAAAACTGGGTTGGATAAATACTTTAGAATCAGAAAAAAAAAGACAGTCTGGAATTTAGGCATTAAGGAAATGACTAAATATTGAGGTTTACTAAAGAATGTTCTGTGGGGAAGGTGAGGACAATGGTGAAGATCACATTTATTGCGTATTATATAGAAGTTTTACATCGCTTCATCTGTATTTTCTAAATTACTCCTATTGACATGGGGTATCATATTTATTATCATATGCATTTTACATATGAGGAAACCAAGAATCAAGGAGATACAGTACCTTGCTTAATGTGACATAGGTAATAAGTTCTCAGGAAGACTTAAACTCAGCTCTGTTTCATAACATAGTAGGTACTTTCATTTTTTCTCATTTGTTTTAAATATTGTAGCAAGTGCTGTTGATGTCCCCAGATCTCCTTTACCAGCTATGTGGGTAAATCCTGCATTTCTGTGCACTTCTCCTAAGGGTTTGCCCCGCAGACTATTTGAGGAATACCTTTGGCCTCTGGGAACTGCGTTGATCTGACACACCAGAAGCCAGCAGTGCCTGGGGTTTCATTGCAGTTGGAGAGTTGTGAGTCACTCCTGAAGGACCGTGAAAGCCCAGCTCCCCTGCCTTGAGAAGAACAAACTCTTCAATGTCACTGTGCTCCAGTCCCCCTGCAGCTCCAGACTGAAGGCCAGGATGATGCCTAAAACCATACCCGGCCTGGCATCTTCCCCTTCTCTTTCTTGCTTCTTTCACTCTCTTCCTGGTTTTTCCTGGTTGTACCCCTACGTAACTCACACACAAATCCTTGGCCTTGTGCCTTGTTTGGGAATCTGAACAAGGACAGTTATGCTTTGGTCTTATTCCAAACCTGATACCCCAAAGAAGGCAACTTTAATGAAAGTCAATATAAAATAATAATTGAACACAGCTAAAGAAGAAATTTGAGAGATTCTTCTGCATGTGGATTTGGTCTTCTGGTTACTGTCATTTTATTCAATCATTCATTCAACAAAAAATGTATTTTCTACCCAGTGCCCATGACCAATATTGATGTGTACACGCCCCTTCATCGGCAAGAATACACTTTTCAGCATATACATTCAGGATGCTCAGAATGAATAGAGAAGGAAGTCTCAATAAAATTCAACTCTTTACAAACATGTGCATCATTTCAACTTCCACAGTATAATTTATTCTGGATCTGAATGGATGGGTAGGGTGTTTTTCATGGCTGAGTGGTGTTTGAGACAGAGAAGCCTAAGGAAGACGTTGGCATCAGACGAGAAGCCTTCATTCACAATTGGCTGAGTAACTGTCCTCCATACAGTAATGATAAAAACCACCACCCTTATAAGTTTTAGAGATTTGTCTTGAGAAAAATGGTGAGTCATAGAAACAAAGGGATTCATCAAAGAAAATGTTATTAATAATATGATTATTTATGGAAGGGAGATATTGCCCTGGCTTTCGGTTACTCCTCTACTCAAAATTTATTTTATAATTTACTGTGAAAGGTAGAGCTTAGCATAAAATTCATGGGGTGTGGGTCAAAGGGTCACAGAGTCAGATTCACTGGTTCAGAGGAGCTAGGTGGGGTCTCTAGGTCACCATTTCATGGTGGAGGAAGCCTGAGTAGCTCAGAATCCATGGTTGATGATGAGTGATCATTACAGTGATAATGATGCTTATGGTGAAAATGATGATGATATTAATGTGATAGTGACCACTAACGTTTTTCTTTAAGCCAGACGCTGCTTTAAGTGTGTTATTTTGTTTACTTATTTAATCATCACAACTATTCTACCAAGAAGGTAGTGTTATTAACCAGTTTGATAGACATGGATAATGAGAATATTTAAATAGGCCGCCTAAGTCTTCAACATTAGTAAGTACTGAGGAAGGCAAAATAGTGCTGTAAGCAAAAGCTGTGGTGCTCTAGCTGTGGTGAATAGGATCAGTGGACCTTGCCAGTTTCTTTGGCATTCCCCCCGAAGTAGCTCAGAACTTCCCCAGGGATCCTTTTTAGGAGGCACGCCATTCTGATTCCGAGGAGGAGCTGCATCCTGCAGAGAGAGGGAGTTGTCATGAATCCCAGGGCTAAAGGCTGTGATTCTAATGCTCTTCTGCTCCCGGATTTTGCTGAGTGCTTTTCATCATTCACTCAGAATGAGCATTTCAAACTCAGACTCTAGTAACCATTAGCTTAACCATACGGGTGATGAGTTTGGTATTTATTTTCTTACTAAAAGTGTCATCTCTTTTTCTCTCTTGCTGGAAAAGTGTGTATTTTTCCCCACCTTCCTTGTTCAGTCCTTAAGATTGCTCATTTGATGACACTCCATATATCTGAGAAGTTGTAGTTTAAGTTTAAAGTTCTTGTTCTTCTGAAATCACATAAGAGAATCATTTGAGAAACATCTCCCTTCCGGTAACAGGTTCCTCCAATGTGTTTTCAAAACTTGTAAAAATCTCTATGGCTAGGCTTAATCACCCAACTATAAATTTAATACCTTCACATTATTGTAGATGGCATGTCAGTCTGAGATCTGGCAATAATAGTGCCATCTCATAAATCTGATGAAAATGGTGAACTTTTTCTCACAATGCTGGCATTGAAAATTTTGGTTAATTGAAAAATGATTTGTTCTCACAAGTGTCAAAGGAGGAAAGTTCAAGTTCTCAGACATTAATTAGTAACTAATAACAGGTATTAGATGTCATTAAATAATCATAAATATTTCTATACAACAGAGATAGGATACCTTGTGTGCTGTAGCTAATAAATCACTAAACTTGACCATACTCTTGAATATTGGATGAGTAAATATTTAACTAAGGAAGGAATAGGCTTCCACTGGGGTCTGTGAGGCCCTTGGAGATCAGCATTCTTGGTCACTGGACTTCATTTTTGCTCATGACATGTGTGTGTGTGTGTGTGTGTGTGTGTGTGTGTGTCTGTGTCTGTGTAGACTCTGAGTAGCAGCTCAAGCATCTCCAGTTTCATTGCTACCACCTTCTGTTTACACTAGCGTCCTCCCATTCCTGAATCTTATGTGGAATTCAAGGGTTTATCATATATTTTCGTACCTTTCAGTTCCTAACATAAGCACAGTAACTATGGAGGGTTTCGAAGGTTTTGCTGTTGGTTTTCACAGGAATGAGACAGGAAGTAAAATGGTGACTGTTTCTTTCCATCTACCCAGTGAACACCCGCACTAGAACATGTTTGCGTCTCAGCAATGGAAATAGACACTCAGACATGAGGAAACTAAGAGCAAGAAAGCTTGTGGCGCTAGCAGCAAGTGAGCTTTCCCTCTACTCCAAGTTCATTGCTTAGGCCTGAAACAAGATTTCTTCTGCTTCCTATTATGAGTGTCCAAGGGCTAGGCTGGTTTAGAAGGTTGGCACAGGCGTCAGTTTTTAATACTAAATTAAAAGCTGCAAAAAGATCAAAGACAAGGATCATCAGAGTGAAAATTATACTTTGCCCCAGAGTCTCAGATCTAAGTTCCACTTCAGTTCCATTGTCTTTGTTCCTAGTACAGTGCCAAAGCCAAATTTAGCAACAAACAGAAGCAATAGGCTTCTTTAAGATATGGGGCAGGAGAAGGCAGCCACAGAGAGGAGCAGCTCATGGGGGATGGGAGAGTGCCTGGAGACCTGACAGTCACTCCAGGACAAATCTCTTAGACCGTGACCATGACAATATCAACTTCACTTGCTTCTAATTGTTCTCTCATGACTTTCATAGGATTATCCTGGTCTAAGAGTTAGAATCAAATCATGAGTTCCACTGAGGACATGGCATGAAGTTCAAAGAAGCCATTAAAACAGTTTAAGCAGAGAAGTGACAAGACCTGATTTATGATTAATAATCTCCTTCTGGCTGTTGTGTAGATGAGTTGGGAACTGTAGCCGTGGTCTTGGTGGAAGCTCCCAGCCAGCCCATTGGAATGTGATTGAAATAGAACTCAGATATCCAAGTGACTCTGCCCTCCCTCACCCACCGAGCCAGGCTCTGCCAGGTTCCAGGATGCTCTTCAGGCTACAGTAACAGAACACCCCCTCTTTTGATCAACTTTTGGGCAATCATTTGCCTCTGAGAATATTTTTGAGATATTTCTATCTCTATGTTTTAATTTTTCTTTTATTTTTTTAGATCCTTCTCTGAGGCTATTGTTCATTGATTCTAGAGATAAGGGATGGGAGAGGGAGAGAGAGAGAGAGAGAGAGGGAGAGAGAGAGAGAAACATTGATGTAAAAGAAATATTGATTGGTTGCCCCCTGTATGAGCCACAACCGGGGATTCAACCCTCAACCTAGGTATGTGTTAACCTGGAATAGAACCCATGAGTTTTTGGTGCACAGGATGATGCTCCTACTAACTGAACCACCCAACCAAGGCTATTTCTATCTTTTAAGCAGAGAATAAAAAAGAATAACTTGGCATGCTTATGGGCAAAAGTAATAGGAAGACAGTAAACATCTTTAAATATAGAAATAATTACCCCAATCAAAGGTATGAAAGTGCTGACTGGCTCTCATACAGATGCTTTGCATCATGCCAATCGTGTTACATTTGAAATGTGAGAAACAATATTTCACTGGAAGGCCACATGTAATTTTCAGCCACATACATTTATATTCTCCCAAGCTCTAGGCAGGTGTCAGTGCACCCTAATGTGAGGAGCATTAGGTCGATGTAACCATGTAAGATGAGGCCTCTCTCCTGTGCCTGGAATGTATCCTCTTAGTAATGTTAGGCTGACCTTGTTTAATAGCAGGTATTGTGGAGCTAGTTCTACATTTCTGTTCTGATTGCTAGAAAATTGCTGGCTGCCTTTCAGGAAAATGAATCTCTGACATCCATACAAAGTACTGATGGGACTGTGGGGAGTGGGGTTTGAACTAATTCTGCCTGAGAAATCAGGGAAGTCTTTAAAAGGATGTGATGTTGAACAGACTCCTTTAAAAAGGGGAGTGATTGTTCCAGGTATGTTGATGTGGGTGGAATTGAGTGTCATCCATATGGAGGCACACAGAAAAGTTTTGTTTGTTTTCTCATTAACAGAAAAAGAAGAAATAAATGAGTGAACAGGTTAAGCATTTCCCTATTGAGGAAATCAGTACATTTCTCCACCTAAGAGTGGACACTGCTCTCTCTATCTCTCCACCTTCATTTGCCATATTCTAACCAGCCTTCAGGGCTTTGCCTCGGGAAGTCTTCTCTGAGCACCCAAGTCAGAGAGTAAATTTTTCTTCCTTCCGACTCCAGAGCACCCACCTTTATTGAACATGAACAATTTTTTCTCATAAATTTCTGATCTGAAACTTCTTTGTAGCATCCCAAAACATGGAGCAGGATTCCTTACACCTAATAATCACATTGTAGCTATACCTGTGTACCAGGTAGTACTGTGCAATTGTCACTTCACAAAATCTGTTCTTAAATTCTAACGGTTATTATTATTTTTAAGTTAATCCTCCCCTGAGAACATATTTCCATTGATTTTTAGAGAGTGGAAGGGATGGAGGGAGGGAGGGAGGGAGAGAGAGAGAGTGTGTGTGACAGAGAAACATTGACGTGAGAGAAACACATCGATCCGTTGCCTCCTGCATATGCCCCAACTATGGGATTGAGCATGCAATCTAAGTAACTGCCCTTGACCGGAATTGAACCCGGAATTGAACCTGGGACCCTTCAGTCCTGAGGCCGACGCTCTATCCACTGAGCCAGACCCACTAGAGTATAATTATCTTATCAGGTATACAGTGCTGTCACTAATCTCATTTTATAGATCTGAAATATAAAGCTCTGTTCAGAGAATATTTCTCCTGAATTACTCACCCAGAGAGCAGCAGAGCTAGAATTGAAACTCTGTGAATGCAATGCAATTAAAATCTACCGATGGTGGATGAATGCATTGATAGACAGTGTTGCTGGTTCAAAGTTGTTGCAAATTCTTTGAACTTCTTTCATTTTCCGGTTGGATCTTCTGTCTCTTCTCTGGGAATCTGGTGGACTCTGTGACTGCTTTGACTTATAAAATACAGTAGATTAACATTATGCCAGATTATGAGTCCAAGTCTTTAAAATAGAACTTTATTCTTTTTACTGTCTTGGAGTCCTCAGATTTCATGGAAGAAATCTGGTGCTCTGTTGGAGGGACTACATGAGAGGCCCTGAGATAGAGAGGGAGAGGTTTTCAGTTGAGCCCAGCCTTCTAAGGAGTCAAGGCACCAGGCATCTCTGTGAAACTGTTTGGGCTCTAGACTAGCCCAGTAGTTCGCTGAATACCACTGAATGACCAATTAATGATTCCTAGAGCAGCAGAATCATCTAGTTGAGCATTTCACAAATTCATGGGATACTATGAGATGGTGGTTGCTTTAAGCCATTCAGTTTGAGGATGCGTTGTTTTGTTTTTTTTTTAATGCAGCAGTTGGTAGCTGAAAAAGCCTGTCATATCTGGAAACTTAGCTTAGGAACCTGAAATGCTTTTCTTGTGGACACACTCATGGCAGTCTTATATGAGATGTTATGGAAAAATAAAAAAATCAGAAGATGGTTTCTGACTTTTAGAATCTTATTGTTTTCTGGTCCTGTGGTTAGTGTATGTTGGTGGTGGTGATGGTGAGGAGAGAGATGCAGTAATCAAAATCTCTTGGGGTTTGAATAACTAATACCGAACAAAATCCCCAGGTAAATGTGGCAGGTCTCTACCCTCTGCCTGAAGATTAACCATTAATCTTAGATTAGGGTTTTAGAGCCAGAAGAGATTTTAAAAAGTCATTTATTCATTTATTTATTTCACAAATAAAGAAATTGAAGCCATGGAAATTAAATCACTTGCTTAAATAGAGTGCTGGGAATAGAACCGGTAGGGGAATGGATTATAATGCTGTACTATGTATATAAATGTATATAAATCAATTGCCATAAATTGATATTATCACAATTATCTATTAATGCTGCAGAATGAAAGAATAAATTGAGATTCTCAATCAAGGAATGTAATGAGCTACCAGTGTTTCTCCTATTTGTCTGCACATTAAAGTCACACAGTTATTTTTAAAAATCACTGTTCAGGTAAGCCTATACATTATAATTTGTTTGTGGGTAGCTGGGAGAATTAGACATTTTTGGTAACATCTTTGGTAACTAATAACCACTTTATTATTAATAACCAGTAAATTTGGAGTTTACAATTTAATAAACTAGTACAATATTTTTAAAAATATATATTTTATTGATTTTTTACAGAGAGGAAGGGAGAGAGATAGAGAGTTAGAAACATCGATCAGCTGCCTCCTGCACACCTCCTACTGGGGATGTGCCCGCAACCAAGGTACATGCCCTTGACCGGTATCGAACCTGGGACCTTTCAGTCCGCAGGCCTATGCTCTGTCCACTGAGCCAAACCGGTTTCGGCAACTAGTACAATATTAATGGTGCTTTTTCTCTCTTCTGTGACTGCACATAATTTGTGATTCAAATAATTTGTATTTCTTTATTGTTTTAAAAAAGTATATTTCTATTGTTTGAGCTACATGCTGCTAACATGAGCTCATCTTTAACGTGCTTAACGTACACTTAGCATAAACCTTTCTCTTTTAATCTTAATCTATTGGAAAAAGTTATACTTTCTGCTACTATCCTTCTCTCAGCCTTCAGTGGTAGATCTAAATGCAAAACAGGCCTAGTAGAGGTCTGACGTAGGACCATTTCACACTAAGTTGATATATAACCCAAGCAGGAGTTATTTGTCAATCATACATATACCTGAGTAAATTAGCTTTTGGTGCAGATTTATTAGCTAGTGGTTACTAATGATTTATCACACCCTCATTTGTTTGAAATATAATTCAGAAACAACCCATAATTAGATTAAATAATAATACCTGTATCTAGGACTAATGCTTTGGAGGAAATGTAATTATAGTTCTCTGCCATATTATACAAACCATTATGGTGATTCTAATTGCCTACTGTTTGCTAGTGTATTTCAACATGGGCATAATATGCACTCTTTATTAACATTTTTATTTACGAATATAAGTTTTAAAAATGGTTGAACCATTGGGAGAAACTAGTTAAAGGGCACACTGGGGCCCATAAGCAAGTTACAAATGCTTGTGATTCTAAAATTATTTCAAAATAATATGTTTTCAAGTGATTGATAGTCTCCATTGCTATACACGTTACTCCCTCCCAAAGGCCTTTCGGCTTCTGTGAGGTGAAAATAATACACTCATATGTGTGTTGATTTGAAAGAGCCTTTGGTTTTTCCTGAGATCCTGACTGAATTCCAGCATCTTGGGATTTACTACATCTTTATAGGACATCTCTTAACTGTCCCAGTTCTCAAAGGAAAATATAGTACCTACTATTATAGTACCTGCTATTATGAACTCAGGGATAAAGAAATGCCCTGACCTGATATAGTGGGTGGATTCAGTGGTGTTTCTGCATTAGGGCCAGTAGGTTGGTTTTTGTGTGCATGACCCAGGAAGTAGAAGGGGGTGCAGCATAACCTAGTGCTTAATTATACAGGCTCCAGAGTCTGCTGGTCAACTTTCTATGTGATCATGAACACATTCCTTTGATTCCAGTGTCTCCTTTAAAGTAGAATTAATAATAGTGCTCAGTACTTAGAATTCCTGGAATGATTAAATCTCGGAAAACATATGCCTGGCAAATTCAGTGAGTTCTCAGTATGGGGGGCTGGGTGCGGGGGTACTGTGGTTGGTATGATTTCACGTGAGGGAGGCTGATACAATCCAAAGGTGCCAATGAGGGACCCTGGGGGTTATGCAACAGTTCAGTAATCTAACTTGGTGGTGGATACAAAACTACACATGTGCTAAAATTGTGTAGAGCAGAATACACACACACACACACACACACACACACACTCACACACTCACAAAGGAGTGCAAATTAAGCTGTGGCAAGCATAAATAAGACAGGTGGATTGTTTTAAGGCCAACGCACTGATTGTTATAATTTTGCAAAATGTTACCACTGAGGGAAGCTGGGCATATTTGTTTTCCAGCACTGTGCTAACCACCAACAAGGTGACTTAACACAACAGAAATTTGTTCTCTCACAGTCCTGGAGGCTAGAAGTCACAAATCAAGGTGGTGACAGGGCCATGCTCCCTGCAATGCTTTTAGGGGAGAAAACTTGCCTCTTCCAGTTTCTGGAAGTTCCAAGCATTCCTTAGTCTATAGTATGTCAGCATCTCTTCAACCAGTGCCCACCTCTTCACATTTTCTTCCCTCTATGTGTCTCTATTTCTACATTTGTTCTCTTCTTATAAGGATACCAGTCATATTAAATTGGGGTTCACCCAATGACCTCAATTTACATCTGCAAAGGCTATTTCCAAATAAGGCCTTCAATAAGTATTGGTAATTAGGCCTTCAATATAACTTTTTTTGGGGGGGGGGCGCAGGAAGGGAGGCAGTGGTTAACACTCAACACTGAGTAACGGGCACATAGGAGCTATCTGTATTTTTTTCTTACACACTGCATATGAATCCACCATTATCTTAGTAAGTAAAAATCAGGGAAGTAAATATAGTGGCAACCAATGTGGTTGGCAAGCAGCATAGGTGCCACTTTAAGAAATATGTTTTATAATCAGGGATGTGTGTGGTACCATGCAAGGGGAGGTAGCCCATTGTATGGGGTCAGGCCCCAGAACAGATTGTAATAACCTCATCCAGTAGATCACACTTGAGTACCAAAAAATTGTCATTACTATGACCCTTGCCCCACATTCCTAGGACCAAAAGAACTATCTTATCAGATATGCCCTAGAGTGCTGATGCATTGGAATAATGATGTAAATTAATGATTTTGTGTCTGATTGAGGAAGAAAGTACAGGGTCTGATAGTCCTAGGCCAGTGATGGCAAATCTTTTGAGCTCGGTGTGTCAGCATTTTGAAAAACCCTAACTTAACTCTGGTGCCGCGTCACCTATAGAAATTTTTTGATATTTGCAACCATAGGAAAACAAAGACTTATATTTTTGATATTTATTTTTATATATATTTAAATGCCATTTAACAAAGAAAAATCAACCAAAAAAAATGAGTTCGTGTGTCATAGGTTCGCCATCACTGTCCTAGGACTTGCCTGGTGTTTTCCCAATGGGGAATTTTTCTGTGTGTGTGTGTGTGTGTGTGTGTGTGTGTGTGTGTGTGCTTGTATAGTTTGAAAAGAAGGTCTAAGGGCTGGGAGTCTTCAGACAGCAAAAGGAAATATATTATTAGAGACAAAATTAATACATATTCATAGGAGAATTGAAATGTTTCCATAAATCTATAAAAAGCCCAAAGTACAGAGCCAGATATATCATTGCCCAGTAAATATAAGCAAGTATATTTTACATTTGTAATTCATCAGCTGATTTGAATATCGCAATGGGTCACTCTCCAAAATGTCTAGGGTATTTTGGGGTGAAAATAAAACCAGACATACCTCCAAGATGAGGATGGGAATAATGTAGGAATAAAGTCACCAAGAACATTCATGTAGAAATAAAGTTTTCTTTTTAAAATGTGCTCTGGCTTTAAACCCAGACACAGTTAAGTAAAAGAGAACTTGAATTCCTATATGTATGACCCAAAAGGCACAAGCTCTTTGCACCTATTCAGGCTGCAATACTAAATCAATTCCTTCCTGTTAAATGGAAATTGAGGAGATTGTAAACATCTTCCAAGTCAGGCGGAAGACCATTTTTCAGCTGTTTCAGAGCTCACAGCAAGGTCAATCAATTGACTCAATGGAGACAGACAAGCATTTAATTTGTATATTTTAAAGCCTCAATACAACCCTGGCTTTTGCTTTTTTTCCTCCTGCTTAACACCTCTATTTTTGTTCACTCCTTATCTACAAAGTTAAAGTTCTTATTTAGAAATCTCTCTTCATGTGAAACTTAACAATCTCTGCTCATATGAAAAATGGTTTATGAAAGCATTTTGATGGCAATCTACCTAAACTAGGATATACTTTTAATGAGCACCTTGCAGTTGCTCATGTGGCATCACTAAAGCTCATAGAAGCTAATTCAAATGAAAGACTGTCTTTATTTATTAAAGTTCATTTAAAGTGGTTTTGCATGGATGTTATCCTAATTACCTGTTCTTAGCGATGAGCTTTGGCGATGAAAGAGGAGAAACTGGGGTCAGCCTGGTGGTGGACATAGGTATTTTATTTTGTTGTTCCTTGGTTTTTCTTTTGACCCTTAGACCCTTAGACTTATGTGACCTTTGCCATGTACCACAGCCCTGGTAATATGCACTTATCCACATCAGATCTCCAGGGATAACCAGAGCCCTCTGCTTTGGGTTTGAAGGAAACTTTCCTGAGAGAAGGGAATGTATGGAAGGACAGGACTTTAAATTCACAAGCAGCCAACAGCAAGAAGCCCAGCTCCTCAATGTTTTCATTCCCATAGACATCCAAGACACCACAGCACACAAACTACTTCTTCTATTCATTCATGATACAGACAAAGGAATTGCCAATAATTAAGCAAAGCCCATCTCTGACCGAGGCAAACGTGCAGGATCTAAGGAACCCAGGACAACTGTCATATGAACTCCCTTCATTGTGCTTTTGTTACTGAACCCCAATATTTGACTCTGTCTGCCCACAAGCTTTGGCGAAGAGAGATGCACCAGCAGGAGTCTGCAGTGTAGAGAAGAGATGTTGACAAATTTTCTGGTCAACACAGGAAGTGCATGCTGAGTTGTCTGGATTTTTGTCTGATGTTTCTCTTTCTGAGACCTGGGTGACGTATGACCACAAATACACTGAAGAAAAACATATATTAACTTAATAAATTAAATGAATGTGGTTAAAAACATGAATAAATGATTAAATTGCATTCTATGCAGCTTTTAAAACTGGAATAATTAAAAATAGACAAGAGGGTAGAGCCCTGAAGCTGAATTCTTCCCACATCCTTTCCAGTAACTACACATGCTTCGCTTCCTCCTACAAGCTGTAATTTATACATGTGCCTCTTTACCCATTGATCATTAATCATGGCTGTCTTTGACTGTTCTGATCATCAAAGGTCAGAGTTGACATTTTAATATAGCACCTGAGCATCTCTATTAATTTTTTTATATTATTTCACTGGAATTGCTTCCTGGATGAATGGGAGCTTGTGTTAGCAAAGCCCTTTAAGTGACAGATAGCGTTAGAACTTCTTTTGGAATAGTGTACCTAAGGCTCCCACCTCTATACAACCAGTGAAAAAGAGCAAAGCATGTTATAAATAAGCACCCACAAACGAAAATAGCAGGCTATATCTACCCTGATTGGGTAATCTGACAAAGAGAACAGTTACTTTAAAATAGATCCGGTTGTAAAGCTTTCAAGAGTTGGGAATTTTGAAAATGTAGGCAATGAAACTTACAAAACTTTTTGTTTATAATGCAAACTCCAGCACTTCGCTGTGGGAGAATTAAAAAAGGATGAAGAATGGCCTCAGGTAGGGTGACGGGTCTGTGTGGAGAAAAGGTGTCCACACTGGTGGTTCTGGGTCCATTAGTGTGCACAAGGAGTTGACTTAATGTAGTTATGTTTAAATGGGCAGAAATAGAGGAGGATTTAGGTCAGAATCAATCACAGAGGAATAGAAACTGGTAATTGCTTAACCTCTTAAAGCAGTTGATTGAAGTCCATGACTAGCATAGCTTGCCTCCTTCCTTCCTTCTTTTCTCCCTCCCTTCTTTCCTTCCTTCCTTCTTTCCTTCCTTCCTTCCTTCCTTCCTTCCTTCCTTCCTTCCTTCCTTCCTTCCTTCCTTCCTTCTGTCCATCTTTCACTATTTCTTTTTTCTCTTTTTTCCTTCCTTCTTCTTTCCTTCCTTCCTTTCCCCCTTTCTCTTTCTATTTTCTGAAATTTATGGAAGAACTTAACAAATAAAAATTGCTTATGTTTAAGGTATGCCATGTGATGATATGACACACACACCCACACACACACCCACACATATTAAAATGATTACTACAATCAAGCAAATTTTATATTCATCACCTCACATAGTTACCATTTAGCATAGTCTTTCAAAGGTCATGATTATTCTCTCCAACACACTGTGATATATTTAAAAGGAAGGAATTATTGGAATAATTTAGGGACTGTCAACTGTGGACTTAGGGCATTGAATTAATCAATAGTTCAAGGATACCTTTTATGACTTTGGGATTAGTTAAATTATTAGGTACCATGTTAATTACATGTTATTATAGTTGATGTTATAAAGAACAAATGCAAACTTTCCCAAATAGAATCAGGGGTTTTCTTCAGAAACAATGGACTGTATATCCTTGTGGGGTTCTACTAATGAATACTTGTCTTTTTATGGAAACAGTAAACAGTATGAGCATAACGATTTTCTGCCTTCTAGTTATTTTTTCTTTTTTTAAATTTTATTTTATTGTTTAAAGTATTATAGATAGTAGTACATATGTCTCCTTTTCTAGTCATTTTTCATTGCAAAATGAAAATCAGGTACATCTTTATGTGAAAAATTATATGTTTAGATTCCTTTGACTTATGAAATAAGATTTGCTTTATTTTTCCCTCAGTTCACTTCTATGATAAAGCATTATGCCAAAACATTTCTAGCTCTGGTATACCAAAACCGTGTTTTTTTCTCTAGATCATAAGAATCAAATCTCCCCTTTGATACTGAAAATGATGCAAAGACCACTTCAGAAGTAGGGTATGTAACCGCAACCTTAGGTGGAAAATAATCTAGCATTTGTGATGCGGTGGCTCCAGAGTTTTATTTTAAAATCCAGCATTTTTGGTCAGGGTGAGATAAAGGACTTTAAAACTGTATTATTTAGGATTCAAGACAATGTCTAAAGGGGATGGACAGAGGCTATGTTTGACTGGACCATGAGCAGAAGGGAGAGAAGACCAGGGAAGACCATTATGTCACAGAAATAGAGGGAAAAGATTAGGACACTATTAGTATAAAGCAATTTTTTTTTTTAGAAAATGAGACTTAAATATGCATAATTTACATATTAAAATGAGATTTTTAAAGAAGAGCAACAGGCATCCAGATGCTATATTTTGTGTACTTAGTAATTTGTGCCTTCTGCTTGCCCCCAAGTGCCCATACAATTAACCAAGCATTATTGAAGTAGCTTTGAAATTTACAGATCAGTGTTGGCAAGCAATTGTATAGGAGTCTGTGGTAAAAGTCAGCAGTTTTTAAGCAGAAAGGAAAAGATTTAGAAAGAAAACTCCATTATAAAATCATCAACTTTTTCTTGCTTAAGGTAAAAATCTTACAACATGCTGGAAAAATATATTACAAATGAGTGCAAACCATCATCTAGATTTTTACTCTTGTGTTTATGCCTGAGGCCCTTTTATTTGATCATTGTTTTATTAATGGACTTGAACCAATGAACAAGCTGGTAAAAGCTGCAGTACCCTCCTAAAGAATGACTTTTTTTTTCACTTCCAGATGTAATACAACACAGAAGGCAACTTAGCGTGGGTAGTATTAATATATGGTGGAAGGCTAGGTAATTTTTCAGGGAAGTAGGCAAAGCCAAATGAACCCATATTGGAAGAAGGAATTCCCCAGGTTGGAGAGCAGGTCTCCAATGTCCCCAGTTCTGCCTTTGATGTCCCTGGTCAAGTCCTAGCCAGAAGATAAGGAAAAGAGCATGAAGAGAGCTCACAGATCCTCTAGTCCAAACCATTCATTATTCACAAACATAGTCCAAGAGGCAATGCATGTTCTGTCTATAGTGGCTATAAGTTACTGTCAGAGCCAATGACAGGATGTCTGTCTCCTGGGGTTCACAATAAGGTAGAATGAGCCCTGGGATGGGGGTCAGATAGACTAGGCTTTGAAATTTGCCTCAT
>NW_006383012.1:1641161-1647595 GCF_000327345.1 Myotis davidii | reverse complement strand
TTTTTTTCAGAGAGGAAGGGAGAGGGATAGAGAGTTAGAAACATCGATGAGAGAGAAACATCCATCAGCTGCCTCCTGCACATTCCCCATGGGGATGTGCCCACAACCAAGGTACATGCCCTTGACCGGGATCAAACCCAGGACCCTTGAGTCTGCAGGCCGATTCTCTATTCACTGAGCCAAACCGGTTAGGGCATGCCTATATATTCTTAATGAATAGAAAGACAGTGTAAATGATGTTCAACAAATGGTAATACTGTTTGTCCTTTCTTGGCATGTTAAACTTTTAGTGATTTTAACTCTCCTTTTTATTGTGTGCTTCTATATTACTTATTTGTTAAATTTTAAAAATATTTTATTTTCAGAAATCATTGCTAAAAAATTATTTAATGACTGTATTAATTTCCAGTGGCTACTCTAACAGATTACCACTAACTTGTTGGCTTAAGCAACTGAGATTTCCTTTCTCATAGTTTTGGAGTTCAGAAGTATGAATCAGCATCACTGGATCACAAGGAAGGTGTCAGTAGGGTCCCACTCCCTCTGGGAGGCTCCTGTGGACAATCCAGTGCTTGCCTCTCTTAGCTCTGGTATTCCTTGGTTGGTGGCATATGGAGGGTGACCTGCAGTCTTTGTCATACAAGGTAAATATTTACATGTTTCAGGGATTAAGACCCAATATTTTAGGGAACTATTATTCAATGTACTGAAAGTAATTTCCAAAAGCAGAATGTTAACCAATGAACATCCCAACCTGCTTTTTAAATGGACGCATGCAACATGAATCCTTAATTTCATGTCTTGCAGGTCTATACTTGGATGAGTGCATGGCCAATGTCCCTGGGATAGTTCTAGCTTAGATCCATTGCCTATAGAATTATTAATATACACTCTGTTTACTTTCATCAGTGTCTCAGTTTGTGTGATAAATTATATGGTCACCCTCCATATGCTACAGCATATGACTGCACAGCCAGACTCTTTTAGGTTTATGGGAATCATGATCTTGGAGCCAGAAAACCTTGCTGGGGACAAAGTGTGGTCACTGCATTCCACCATATACTGCCTCTAAAAACAACTGACAAATGATAATGAGAAGGCATCTCAGCAGACTGGGGGCTAGAGCCCAAGTGCCTTCCACGTGGGCCTGAGGATGTGTGCAGAGTGGTTGAGGACAGGCACGTAAGCTGCTCTGTTACTCACCCTTGTAAGGATGTCTGTAATGGCGGAGCAAGGGCAAGGCCACGCATCTGCCAGTGCTCTCTGCTGTGCCACATCTCAGCATTGTCTCTTCACCACCCCCATCCATAATGTGCGTGACACCTGGATGGCCTCTGGGCGCTGCTCTGAGAGGCTGGTACTCCTTCCATATCCATGTCCTCTTCTAATTCATATTGTTCATGAATTATCGTGAAATTCAAGAGCAAGAACAAGCTCTGGTAGGAATGCTCTGGGAAAAAGATCTCCAGCCCATCCAATTGCAGATCATTTGTAGACATAGTTGACTTCAGACAGCTCTCTTCGGTTTCTTCCATCTTTCCTTCCTGCCTTCCTGCCTTCCTTTCTTCCCTCCTTCCTGCCTTCCTGCCTTCCTGCCTTCCTTCCTCCCTTCCTCCCTTCTTTCCTTCCTTCCTTCCTTCCTTCCTTTCTTCCTTCCTTCCTTCCTTCCTTTCTTCCTTCCTTCCTTCCTTCCTTTCTTCCTTCCTTCCTTCCTTCCTTTCTTCCTTCCTTCCTTCCTTCCTTTCTTCCTTCCTTCCTTCCTTCCTTTCTTCCTTCCTTCCTTCCTTCCTTCCTTCCTTCCTTCCTTCCTTCCTTCCTCTAATATTATTTCTCATAAACCTAATGTAGGTATTGCTATTATATCTTCTTTGAAGCTATGGTGTCATATACTCAAATGTTAAATACCCAAAGATTACTCAGCTACAGGCTGAGCTGATATTCAGACCTGATATCCTGCCTCGGGAGTCCACACTGCTATTCTACTCTACTTCTTACCTCCCAAATAGGGTATCAATTAAAAAATGGAAAATTTTGTAAGTTAGAAGGTCCAGGGAGGACACCTATGTATTACCAATGGTTTGGGCTAGCTCTACTCTGGAAGCTATGGCTAATAATAGATGAGAACTAGGCTCAACTGATAGCAATGGAATCAGAGAACTCTACATAAAAGAAGTCAGTTGGTAGCTCTTTTACCCCAAATAAACAGCCTGTAGGCCAGGATTTGAGGAAGGATATGATGTTACAGAAAAGTCCCAGGAGACTATAAGACATTTGAAATAAAGCCAGGAAATCCAGAAGGGAAGGCATCCTTGGTAGCCTAGGAAGAGGCGTTCACCTCTGGCAGCAGGAGGCACAGGACGCTGAGGACCAGGTACTGAGTCAGCGTGGCTAAGCTCCAGAGAAGGTTAAAACCCAGCCAGGGGAGGCCTGCTTTGCTGAGAGCTAACAAAAAGAATGGGACCCTTTCAAGGGAGGTGTTTCTGTCTTAGCTTCCAGCAACAGACTTCAGGTATCAGATTATTCATGATTTACTTTATCACAGAGCTACCTCTTCTAAGGGCATGACCAACAGCCGGGCCATTTCAGCCCAACATGGGACTACTTGGACAAGCCATGTCTACCCAACATTTCTAGTGGGGCTGGCCCAGGTCTTGTATGACTTGCTTTGCAGTTAGACTTTCTCTCTTACGCATCTCACTTCCTCCAACACTCTTCCACAGGTGTTGATACCCAGTAGACATCTTGCATGCTAAATGACATCCTTTTATCTGCTTCTGGAATACGGATCTCCAGTAGATCCCGGGAATACGCAGGCCCAGCTCTCCTTTGGACAGAATTAGTATTCTTCTCTCCCTCATACTAAGGAAAATCACGAGTTGGAAGGGCAGAGTGTCTGAGATAAGTAAAAGAAGGGGACCCTTTTCTGAAACATCTATTCCGGGGCACAGTTTGAATACCACCCCCAGACCTCCTTCCTCTTTTCCTTGATTAGGTTCTGCTGCCCAAGCACTGCTGTCTGGAAGCAGACAGGCGGATAAAAACAGTGGAGAAGTCAGTTTACTAAAAGCATGATAATGCTTGAATTTTTGATGGCTTATTCACACAAGGGAGTATGTTAGATCAAAATGTTTCCCACTCTGACACCTTCAAAATGCTTCAATACTCATAGCTGAGAGATGCCAAATTTGGGAACAAAACCATCACCTCTTCCCAGTCTTTTGGGTAGTAGTCATTAACTGATTTTAGAGAATGATATGGCTCTGAATTTTTTCATCTACCTCCTTAACCATTGAAACATGTAAGAAGGAAGCACAGACTAGCTGAGAGGTTGCCAACAGCTGCCGGGATTGTTGTCTCTAGGTTGTTTTATAAAGAGGACCTCTCTAAAAGGGTCCGGAACCTCAAATGCTCCATCCCCTTTCTGTCTTGGAGAATGGCTATCCTAACAACCTCGTTGTCCTCTGCCATAAAGTACCACATGGGGAGGTGTGTGTCATCTTTAGAGCTGCTACAACTCAGAACCTCAGGCTGCTACCGTTTATGGCAGCAAGTCAGATTTAATAGGTCTCTATTTGACAGATTCAATGTCCAACAGCTCTTGGGGAAAATTTATCCAAAGGGCCTGAAGATGAACAAATTTGCCTGTCTACAAAGAGGAGTGAAATATCTCCACACCGTGTTCAGCAGGTTATAATCCATTAATCTGCCAGCAATCTTTACCCTCCATGTGTGTGAAATTATGCAAGCTTCTTTTTTTTCTTTATTGTCATTTTGAATTATGCACTCTGTGTGGTAGATAGATCAACTCTGCCTAGGCAGCTAACTGAGCTGTTGGAAGAGAGGGATGTGTTTTATTTTCACATCAACTTGCTCTGATTCAGTGTTTAGGGTGACATATAATCAGGCACTGAGTTAAAAAAAATCAGTACTAAGTGTAAACCACTTTCCATCATGACCAATGAGATGTAATTGGTGCTATTGACAGCACTCCAAGCTGCACCGAATTTCCTATCAGCCCTAAACCTGAGGACAACTTTTTTTTCCCACCCCAGCTACAGTCATGGGCTGCATAATGATGTTTTGGTCAATGACAGACTACATATATGATAATGATCCCATAAGATTATATGGAGCTGAAAAATATTATTGCCTAGTGACTTTGTAGTCATCATAATGTAGCACAATGCATTACTCATGTGTTTATGATGATTCTGGTTTACAGTGTTTATAGAGTCCACAGTAGTGCACAGTGATGTCCTGGGCCTTCATAGTTACTCACCATTCACTCACTGACTCACCCTGAGCAAATTCCAGTCCTGTGAGCTCCATTTGGTGTAAGTGCCCCATATAGGGGTACCATATTTTGAGGAGGAGGAGGAGGAGAGTCATTGATATGATAGAGACACATTGATTGGCTGTTTCCCACACACACCCCAACCAGGACTGGGGATCCAACTCAGGTACCTTCCCTTGATGGGGTATCAAACCCTTGACCCTTTGGTCTGTTGGCCAATGCTCTAACCATTGAGAAAAACTGGCCAAGGCATATTTCACCTTTTATCCCATGATTTTACTATACTTTTTGCTATGTTTAGATACACAAATACCATTGTGTTACAATTGCCTACACCAATGCTGGAGAACCATTTGAGCTCGGCATTTCAGCATTTTGAAAAACCCTAACTTAACTCTGGTGCCGTGCCACATATAGAAATTTTTTGTTATTTGCAACCATAGTATAAACAAGATTTATATTTTTGATATTTATTTTATATATTTAAATTCCATTTAACAAAGAAAAATCAACCAAAAAAATGAGTTCGCGTGTCACCTCTGACATGCGTGTCATAGGTTTGCCATCACTGGCCTACAGTATTCAGTACAGTGATATGTTGTACAGGCTTGTAGCTTAGGAGCAATAGACTACACCATATACCCTAGATGTGCAGTAGGCTATACCAGTTAGCTCTGTGTGAATGCACTCTATGATGTTCATGCAATGACAAAATCATCTAAACAGACATTTCTCAGAACACATCCCTGTCGTTAAGCAGTACATCACTGTACTTATGTAATTAGTTAGGAATCATTGCAAAGAAAAATTATGTACATTTTTATATACATTATATAAATAATTTAGCTATGCTGTTTTCCCAAAAGGACCAAACCTGGGTCTAAATTATCTGTTACAGCAAAATAATAATTACTATTTAGTGACTGTTAAGCAGGGTCCCTATGTACTGCTCTTCAGAGACCCTACTTGCCAGTGTTTTCCCAGAAGAAAAGCACATTTTTCCTGTTTCAGTATGGGCTGTGGAAGGTCTGCTGCTGGGTGCCCACATGCCGGAGGGTTAATGCGCTCTCATGTTTAATTTATGTGGAACTCACAGAAGGTAGATAGTATTACCTCCAATTTACAAGCTGCGGAAGATGAGTTGTATAGAGGTGATATAACTCATCCAAGGTCAGATAAGCAGTAAATGGAGGACTCATTTCAAGTCTTAATCTGTGGAACTGCAGCGGCCTGGCTGATATCCCTCAGATGCAGGGTCTGCATTGCACCACAGACATGCTTTTCTAAGGAGAGGAGCTGTGCCTTTCATTGGTTGGGTTAGATACCAGTCGGCTGACCTGCAATTCTCCCAAACTGCTGTGGATACTTCTGTTTATGGTCTTCCTCGGTAATCCCAAAGCATTGCAAGCATTTGCTTAGTTGGTCCTTTGAATCTTTGCTTTTAGAATTAACACAGGGGTCCTGGTCTATTTGGAAAGGAAGGAAAGCAAGGACAAATGAAGGGGATGAAGAGGAAGTCATGGGAATACTTCAGAGAGATTTCATGGGACTCTGGGGAGAGCTAAACCCCAAGCCTCAGGAATATCAGGAACTGGACCTTCAGAAGGTCAGCTCTGGAATGTGACTAATCTCTAAGCTTATTCTTTTTCTTCTTCTTCTTCTTCTTCTTCTTCTTCTTCTTCTTCTTCTTCTTCTTCTTCTTCTTCTTCTTCTTCTTCATTCTTACTCTCTTTCTTGTGATCTCTCTGAACATTTATTCTGTTAGTTTCCCTCGATCTGTATCCTCTGAGACTGCTTGTCTGTGACAATGTTGTGCATACATGGGCGGGCAACCTCCACCTTTATGGATCTCTAAGTTCTACTTTCTGGCATTTGGATTTCACTGTTTGAATTCCCAACAGAAGGGTCCTGAATTTTGAGCCAGAAACTGGCCAGTCCCTCCATGGATGGACAACCTCTAAACTCAGAAGTTCCCCTTGGGCGGGGTGGGGAGAAGGTGGATAACAATGTGGCCATGTGGTATTCCCTATCCTCTGCAGGGTACAGTGGCTGGAGACCAGGACAATGGAAGGGCGTCAGCCCTGCACATCAGCTCTGAGTGTCCTCCATGCTCTAGTTCCCACGCTCTGCCCAATATCTT
>NW_006383012.1:1634853-1641139 GCF_000327345.1 Myotis davidii | reverse complement strand
TATCTGTCCCCCTTGGTGGCTGATCCCTTGGCATCACTCCTTTTCTGTGAACCTTTTGGATCGACGATAACATTTTAACATTTTAAGTGATCCTCTAAGATCTGACATGATACCCTTTGAGATGCTGTACCCCATATACTAGTACATTCCTCAGCCCCACTAATCACACCCAATTTTGATTTTTTTCCTGTAAGATTTTGCTTGTTACTACTATGACTGCTGCCGCTACTACTACTATAAGTAGCTAACATGTATGAGAATTTACAGATTATCAAACACCCTTCTGTTCTTTGTATGTGTTAGCTCATTTAATCTTGAAGTATGAATGAGGTATGGTATTTAGCAGTGTCTGACACATAATATATCCCCACAAGTTGTGGCTATTTTAATTTCATTACTATTATTATTAAGTGAATCAGTACATATAAAATTAATCTGAAATGACAAAAATCTTTGCATGTTTAGGACCCCCGGTAGCTCTCATCTTCCAGACAGCTCCCCATGACCTTTTCCCAGCTCTAGTTTTCCCCAGGACTCTGAACTAAAGAGGAACAACTAAACCAGAAGGAATTTCCTCAGGGGCTGCCTGAAGGTCAGGGCCTACCCTGTGGAGAGCTCTCCTTAATGAATGAGGCAGAGTCCAGGGGCTATGATTAGACCAGATCCTATCATCACTAAAGCTGAATCTGACTGTTGTCTAATTCATGAAGCCTACCCCTGCAGAGAGAAGGCGGCCTGGTCGCAGGCAAGGGCAGCCCTTCTAGGTGTCTTCAAGTAATAGCTCATTTGTAATTTATAAGATGCAAGACATCTTCCTCACCCACCACCTGATTCAATGAGGTACCTTGTTAATGAAAACAGTGATGCCTGAAATGCCTATAGAGTCCAAAGGCTGTCATCATGGACCAAGCCTCATACCACAATTAGTGAAATAAGTCAGACATTGACCTCTTAAGGAAAAGAAAACTAAAAAAATACTATTGGGCCCACCCAGCATGGCTCAGTGGTTGAGCATCGACCTGTGAACCAGGAGGTCACGGTTCTATTTCCAGTCAGGGCACATGTCCAGGTTGCAGGTTTGATCCCCAGTGTGGGGGCATGCAAGAGGCAGCTGATCAATGATTCTCTCTCATTATTGATATTTTTATCTCTCTCTCTCCCTCTCCCTTCCTCCCTAAAATCAGTAAAAATACATACTACAAAATTCTACATCCTCAAGCTCTAAGCAAAATTTCAGGAATAACAATTAAAAAAGAAAAAGAAAAATAATCTCGGTGAAATCTTTGCCAGAGCAAAAAGGGTCATTACCAAGGCCCGCGTCTGCTTTCAGGATCCTGGATCCTCCACTCTTGTGCAGATTTCGTGTCCTGGCTCAGCATGGAAAAGGAGCGCTAGCACTTCATTATTTGTTATTGGTCCTTTATTTGAAAGAGTACTTGAAATGCCTGGAGGGTAGAAAAATGTTATTGTTTCAATGGGCACTTAGCCAGGAGAACTGGGATGAGGTTTTTGTAAATGCCAGGGTCCCAAGGCCTTCATCTATTGCTCTTGCTGGGGGTGGAGAGCTCTTGGAGAAAGATCATCAGAAAAGTTTGATGGCTGATTCTCACAAGTGCAGTTTGGAGAACTGTTTAATGAGAGCTCTTCAGTGCACTTGAGGAGTCATTAAGCTACTGCTTCATTGAAGATGACTTTTAGACTTTCCTTGGACCAATAGAGAAAAGGTTTTCTGTCAAAAATATATATATTTACTTGGGAGAATAAAATGAAGACAGAATAACAATTCAGTGAATAATTACATAGGACTAGTAATGATAAAGAACCCTGAGAGTTCACTCTCATTACCTTGCTAGAACATCACAATTAAATCACGAGGCACTTTTCAAAAAGTGCCTACAGACAAACCACGAAAAAACAACCCGTAGTTGGGAGTTGGAGTGAGGAGGTTGGGGGAATGGGATGGGAGTGGCAGCTGCTTGTTCACAATGAAGATGTATGAGGGTTCCCTGCTCCACGGCCTGGACAACATTTGTCATTTGTTGATTTATTGGTGATAGCCATTCTGACAGGCGTGTGTTTATATCTCATTGTGGTTTTAATTTGCATTTCTCCGACGATTAGTGACTTTGAGCATCTTTTCATATTTATTGGCCATCTGTATGTCCTCCTGGGAGAAGAGTCTATTCATGTCCTCTGCCCATTTGTAAATTTGATTGTTTTGTTTTCTTGGTGTTGAGTTTATAAATTTTGAATATTAACCCCTTGCCCGATATATCATTGGTGAGTATCTTCTTCCATTCCGTCGGTTGGTTTTTTGTTTTGTTGATGGTTTCAACTTTGTAAAGTATATGACTGTCTAACCACTATGTTGTACACCTAAAACCAATACAAATTTAATATTGAAAATAAAAAAATAAGGACTTAAAAAATAAAGCTATATGAGCCCCTTTGAAATGGCTTCCTGGATTGGTAAATTTGCAAACAATGTATTGGACCTGCTTGGTTTTCCTTTCAGGAGGTAACTGTCTGCAGAGAGAGCGTTCTCTGCTCTCCATTTGGAGGTTGCTGCCTCCTCCTCTGCTGGGGCAGGCCTGCCCTGGCCCAGTGCCTCTGAGCACACTGATGATCTTTCTAATAGTGGAGTCCAATTGGCATGCCTATTCTTTTTGCTTTGTTTTGTGGACATCCCCTGAGGGGTCCTGGACTGTGAAAGGTTGCAGGCTGGGCTGAGAGACCCCACCCCCCACCCCCGGCTGCCTCCCCCTTGTTAAGTCCTGTGAGGTTATTTCTTTGTTCTGACTTAATGTCTCTGACTGCAGCTCCTTTAGCAAGTGTGATCTGCACGGTGAGTGTTGGCTTTCCTTAAATATCTGGAGTAGGTCCACGATGGGTCCTGCTGTTCACCTGTCTCCTTCCTCATATTTGTCCCTGAATGTTAGTGATTCCAGGTGAACAATACATTTTCCAAGTTCTGAAACATCAGAGTTCTGGGCACCTTTAGGAACACTTAGAACACAGAGAAGTGAGCCAAAGGGAACTCCCTTTTCTGAAGCCAGCGCATGACTAAGCTACGGGTGCTCTGATGTGGTGAGCTGAGGGTGTATGGTTAGTCTAACAAGTCTAGAGAGTAGTGGAAAGGCCTGTGCTGATCGCTTCTCCCAGATAGAACCTGTTTAGCAAAATACATGCAGCTCAGTGCAGAGCAGCCAGCACTGGGCACTCTGGGGGTCACCTATGTGGCTGGATCAGCACGCGTCTGCCTCCACTGCTGGCAGAGTGAGCATTCCTGTGAACAGGAGGGAACTGTCATTTATTGAGGTTATGCTATGAACGTGCCAAGAACTGCTGAGCTAGGATTTTTCATTTGATATCTCAATCCAATTTTCCAACGTTCAAAGTAGGTATTATTAAAAACTTCATTTTATAGCCAAAGAAATGGTGGCTGAGAGAGGGAGTTATTTGCTGACGATTACAGTTAGTAGGTAGTTGAGTTAAGTTCAAACCTGGCTCTCCTGGACCCAAAACTCTCTGCAGGACAATACCCTGCAATTGATCCCAAACTCTCTGTGGGACAACTCTGCAGTTGTCCTTTGAGCATCACTATTACATTTTCCCAAGGGGTAGTTATCCTTTCTTAGGACTGATTCTATACATGTTCCTTTCCTCTGCAAGCAGGAGGGGGAGGAAGTGCAGGGCTGCTACAGTGCAAGCCCAGCTATTGGTCACTCTTGGGGAATGAATATTCCTGCATAATCATGTTTTCTTTATTTAGGAAACAGAATGCCCATATCAATTGCCTCAAAGTTGAAAACAAGGTTCTTTGACTATTTTTTTCTAAGATGAGTTCTACTTCCTGTCTATTTGAATATAAGCACTTTACATAAGTATTTGTGAGGGTTTTTTTCTTAAACTATCTGGCCTAACCACAGGATGGTAACTCCATAATGATTGTAACACGATGGCAATATTCATTATATATCCCCATGCATCGACAGCAATGCAAATGTCATACTAATATTCTTGATACCTGTTGGATTAATGAATGCCTGTTATGGTAATTATTTATTATCCCAGATGTGTATGCAATGTGCCTTTAAGGATATTTAAAAGTATAAGACTATCTGGTCCTCATCCCAAAGATCTCTGTTTATTGTTCTGTTTTCCATGGTCTTGCGGTCTCCTTCGTCACTGTTAGCTCTTACCACTCCACAGCCATCCATTTAGCGTTCAGCATATGTCTGCCAAAAGGAGGCATCTGCTGCTTCTAATACGAAAACTCTAGTGAATTAGGGAACCAGATGCATTTCATTATTCAAATTGTCTAAAGGTGTGAGCAAATGTGTTTGTGGGAATTCGTGGCATCTTTCAGAAGGACTGGATCTATTTTAGAAATTGATTATAGAAGACACTGTTGGTGCCCTAACTACATCCCCTCGGCCCTAAGCTTTTTCCTGCATGCTGGCCCAACTTTGACCTGCCCTACCTGTCTCTGTTGGTCTGAGGCTTTCTCTGACCACCAGAACCTGCTCTGCTGGTTGACTCAAGTAAGCCAGATGTGCTGGGGAATACCACTCCCAACCAGAGGGAGGACCCTCACCCAGTGACTGATGGGATTGGTGCCTACGTGCCCCCTGTGGGAAAACTCTCAGGTGTACTTCCCTACTGAGTCCCACACTCTCCTATTCTACTCACCCATAACACTAACTTGCCTGGTAACTCATCCTTATTGGCCTCTTCCCTTTTGCCGTCTGGCTCAACGATTCCCCTACCTGAGATTTCCTCTCCACAGGTAAAACACCTACACTTGCATCTTTGTCTCAAGGTCTACTTCCAGAGGTATTCAAACTAAGGCGCAGAGTTAGAGCTAAGTGAAGTGTTACAGTATTGACCATAAGGGAATAACTTTGGTTTCAGGGGGGTTAACTATTCGGATGGTATAGAACATTTTTGAATTCTTCTCAGTTTTCATTATCCAGGCCGGCCGTGCCTTTGTCTCTCACCCACCGGCCTTGTAAATACTAGACAGGACACACACTTTTCTAGCAGTACGGTGTCCTCACTATGGTATCGGAGTGGAAGTGTATTCATTATGTATCTACTTCTCGGGACATGGTGCTGAGTCAGAATTGTAAGGTTCAGGGAGCTGCGTGACTGCTTGATTTCAGCACCAAGTCAGCACCATACAGGCCAGGAAGGAAAGTTTGTTGGCACCTGTGATCTTAATAAATTCCGGTAACATTGCCGGAATAAACCATCGGTTGGCTCTTTTTGCCAATGATACAGGGGAATTTTCACTTTCCCTCCTCCCTTAGTTTGCTCAGGACCAGCAGTTTAAATGGACAGCTCTGCTGTAATGCAGCTGAAGAAAGAAAATAATATAAAAAAATAAAAACTTTTCGTCCAGCACACACCTTCAAAGCACCGTGGTCAAAAGGTGGGAAGGATGAGGGCAATGGTTGGGGATTGTTCTTTCTCTATGAAAGGAGATACCAAGACAAACCTGGACTTTCACAGTGGTTCTCAACCTTCTGCCCCTTTAAATACAGTTCCTCATGTTGTGACTCAACCATAAAATTATTTTTATTGCTACTTCATAACTGTAATGTTGCTACTGTTATGAATTGTAATGTAAATATCCGATATGCAGGATGGTCTTAGGCGACCCCTGTGAAAGGGTCCTTCGACCACCAAAGGGGTCGCGACTCACAGGTTGAGAACCGCTGTGAGGAAAGAATAATCTTTTTAACAAATGGCACATAGACAATTGGATATCTATGTCAAAACAATGAAATTGGACTTGTATCTACACTAAATTTAGCTACACCAAATTAGCTCAAAATGATCATAACCTTTAATGTAACAACTAAAACTATACTAAGCAGAAAACCCAAGAGAAAATCTTTTGATCTTGAGTCAGGCGATGGTTTCTTAGATATGAAACAGAAGCAAAACTGACAAAAGAAAAAATAATTTGGGCTTTATGAAAATTAATGACTCTGCACTTCAAAGGATATCATCAAAATGTAAAAACACAAACCACAAAATGGGAGAAAATATTTGCAAATCACATATTTGATAAGGAACTTGTTCCCAGAATACAGAAAGAACTCTATTTTTTTAAAAAAAATATTTTATTGGTTTTTTTTTTTACAGAGAGGAAGGGAGAGGGATAGAGAGTTAGAAACATCAATGAGAGAGAAACATCGATCAGCTGCCTCCTGCACACCCCCTACTGGGGATGTGCCAGCAACCAAGGTACATGCCCTTGACTGGAATCGAACCTGGG
>NW_006383012.1:1630494-1634033 GCF_000327345.1 Myotis davidii | reverse complement strand
CAGTGCTCTGTTTGTTCACCACCCAAAGTCCCATCACCCTCCATCACCATTTACCCTTCACAATCCTCTGCCTCCTTCCCTCTGAGAGTCACCATACTGTTGTCTATGGTTATGTTTATATCCCACATAAGAGTGAAATAATATGGTTTTTCTGAGTTTGACTTTCTGAGTGAAATAATATGGTTCTTAGCTTTTTCTGAGTTTGACTTCTTTCTTTGCAATTTGGATGCATTTTATTACTTTTTCTTGACTACTTACTCATTTTAGAACTTCTGCTGCAATGTTTAACAGCACTGGTTAAAAAAGAAGTTATTCCTATCTTGTTCTTTTTCTTAGGGGCAACACTTTTAGACTTTCATTATTATATAGGATATTACCTGTACTTTTTCACAAATGTGCTTCAGTCCCTGAAGTGTGTTCTATTGCCTGATGAACAGGGTCTGGCGCAGGCATTTGGAGCCCTGGAAGATTTTGTGAGTAGTTGAGTGAATTCGCTGGGTTGTTATTGGGGTACTCCGAAGATAGTGCTGCTGTATGACTGTCCTGGGCTGTGATTTACCTGTGAGCTGGGGCACTGTTTGCACCCACCATGTCCCCAGAGGATATGGGTCCCGGGAGCCAGGTGACTCTGCTCAGGCCTATGGGCTAGGTAGCATCATGAAGGGAAGGAATTAGGAGCTTGAGGGTGAATAGAAAAAGCTCTAGTATGTATTTGACGTTTATAATGATCTACTCTAGTAACAAGCCCGGTTTTATCATATCCCCTGTGAACAGCCTGAAGGAGGACTATTTTTAAAAAGAGGTACTGCAAACATTCATCCCCTTCGTCCTCTGTGCTGTCATGTTCCTCGGATTTTGTTTTAGGTGGAGTCTCGGGGGATGCGAGACACCATTTGAAGTTACAAATGACTGATTTTATGCTGAGACTGCCACCATCTGCAGTCCACAGAAATATGCCAAAGAAATGCAGTAATATCTTCCTGATTTACCTTTACCGCCCTTCCAAAATATTGAACTAATGCTGTCATTAACAGGTGACAGGTCCAATTATCCTCTAGTTAAGGAATAAAGTCATTTTATATCACACCGAGTAGTCTGATTACTTATTCATGCCTATTGGAGAAGTAAGCTTCCTAATTCGAAATCAAGTTTGCAAGATCCCATCAAAGAAAGCTATCTCCTTCTGGATATTTTGATATTTCTTGGCATTTCACGACAACATCGTCATTATCAACATCTTTGCCATTGACATAATAGTCATAGATAAAAACTCGTGTTTACCATCTATGATAAAGCACTTTACATCATTTTTTCATTTAATTCCTGATAACAACTCATGTTTATTGTGTATGATAAATCACTTTACATCATTTTTTTAAAATTCCAACAAAAATCCTGTACAGTAGGAGGCACTCCTATTATTTTCAGCTTTAAAGAAGTTGGGTAACGTGCCCAGGGGCCTCATAGCTAGTAGTAATGCCAGAGCCATATTGTCTATCTTTTTGGAGTCAGAATCCGGTACTACAACCATTTTGTACTCCTAAATGTCATCTCAAAGCATCCTTAAAGCAAGTTCCTTTGTGCCCACAACAGTAATAAATTAATTTGTTACTCTGCTGTTAAGGAGACAGTAGCATCACTCAAAATACGACTAACCAATGGACAGAATATATTTTTTGATGAAGAGAAACAAATCAGTGTCAAAGTTGGGGAGAAAATTCAGTGTACTTATGGCCAATATCTCTGCCATAATAATTAGAACTTATTACTCTCTTTCAGTGACTAAATATTTTTCGATTGTTTTTTCTTTAGCAACAGGGTTTTATAAAGGAAATTTGAAAATATTTTATCTTACACCTGTTATGTTCTGGGTACTTTTCATATCTTACAGGTTTCTCACAGCAATCCTGGAAGGTTACTAACACCTTCATCATTTTAGAGGTGTAACAAGCTTATCTATTTCCTCAGGTCATCCTTGTGCTAGAGTTAGGATTCCCACCACATCTTTGATTGCCAAAGATCATGTATTTAATTTCAAAACCGTGGGGCTTTCCTGATACAGTTGGTATTGTTTACTGAGACTTTGATGTGAAGATTAAGGAGAGAGGAAATGGCATGGAGAAAAAAAGGAATGGAAAAAGTATCTAGAAGAAGTTTGGGGTCAGGTGTATGTGGGAAGGAAACAAAGTCCGGAAGGGGGTAGTGATGGGGGGGGGAGGGGGACTTAAAGAGTATATTTTCCTCTTTGTTTGTTTGTTTTATACTGAGTTCAGGCATGGCTCCAGAGAAAGAAAATATCAGCATCAATCAATGCTGCTTGTTCTAGATACATCTCTGTGGATTCTTGCTTTCTCCATTGAGCGCTTAAGTTAGATTGACTATTCACTGGAGTGGCCACTCAGTGGCATCCAGGCTCAGAGTTCTGGATTAAAGGAAGAAATTGCAAAGAGAATTCTATTTTATTTTTATTAAATTTATTGGTGTGATATTTGTTAATAAGATTATGTAGGTTTCAAGTGTACAATTCTATGATACATGATCTGTATATCACATTGTGTGCCCATCACCCAAAGTCAAATCATCTTTCGTCACCATATGTTTGACTCCCTCTACCTCTCCCCCATTCCCCTTCTCTCTGGTAACCGCCGCACTGTTGTCTGGGACTATGAGTTTTTGTTTGTTTGTTTTAAATAGGATATAATAAACTTAAAAAAGATAAAAATGGTCATTTCTGGGAGAGCTGAATTTGGGAAGTGAGGCACTGGTGCAAGACCCTATTGTTGATTTAAAAAAACAAACAAAACATCATGCCATTTGTTTCTTTTAACAGTGATTTTCACCACACACTTGACATACTATTAGGAAATTAAAAGGTCAAATCATCTTTCGTCACCATATGTTTGACTCCCTCTACCTCTCCCCCATTCCCCTTCTCTCTGGTAACCGCCGCACTGTTGTCTGGGTCTATGAGTTTTTGTTTGTTTGTTTTAAATAGGATATAAATAAACTTAAAAAAGATAAAAATGGTCATTTCTGGGAGAGCTGAATTTAGGAAGTGAGGTTGATTTTTGAAAATCAACCCTATTGTTGATTTAAAAAAAAACAAACACATTATGCTATTTGTTTCTTTTAACAGTGGTTTTCACCACACACTTGACATACTATCAGGAAATTAAAAGAAGTAATCTTACAAGGGAATTAAAAAAGGAAAAAGACATAGTGTCTGTCCCTGCCTTCCAGAGGTGGAAGCTGGGAGAGTGACCGAAAGATGGTGAATTCTGACATAGCCTGAGTGACGTCCCAACAAGTGCTGGCCGCACGGAGGTCACCGCTGGGAAGGGGTTAGTTCTGTGCACATTGTAGGTACTCAATACTGATCTTAATTAACTCTTTGTAAAAAATGTAGCAGTCAGGGGAGCTTCCTCAGCCACCAAACATCTTCCAGGGCAGCTTGCCCACCCGAGTAAAATGGGGAACTCTCAGAATAGGAAGTTGTCTCATTTTGAATGGACTGAACGCAGTGGAGAAAGGGCATATGC
>NW_006383012.1:1626928-1630342 GCF_000327345.1 Myotis davidii | reverse complement strand
CTCAGCACTCCCTATAGACAGAGCAGATGTGCATTATCCTGACTTATGACAAGTAAGGGCCATGATACAGGTATATACACTTTTAAAATAAATCCTCTGATTCAGAATATGATATTGTCATGCACATACAATAAATGTCAAATATTGCTGAAAAGGCAGAGAGAGAGAAAATGAAGTGTACACTCTGGTCTTGGCTGGTGTGACTTAGTTGTTTGGTTGGTTGGGCATCAGCCTATGCAACTCCCAGCCAGGGCACATAACTGGGGTTCTGGGCTCTATGCCCTTAGGGGGCATGCGGGAGGTGGTTGATTGATGCTTCACTCTCATATCAGTTTTTCTCTCTCTCCCCACCCCATACTCTCTCTCTCTGAAAAAAAACAATCATTGAAAATTATTTTTTAAAATATATTTTTATTGATTTCAGAGAGGAAGGGAGGAGGAGAGGGAGCGATAGAAGCATCAATGATTAGAGAGAATCATTGATTGGCTGCCTACTGCACACCCCCTACTGGGGATCAAGCCTACAATTGAGGCAAGTGCCCTTGGTTGGAATCAAACCCAGGACCCCTCAGTCCATGGACTGATGCTCTATCTACTGAGCCAAACCGACTAGGGTGAAAATTCTCTTTTTTTTAAGGTGTACATTCTGGGCAGGCCAATGTTCTATCCACTGAGCCAAAACGGTTTCAGTGAAAATTATTTTTTTAAATATATTTTTATTGATTTCAGAGAGGAAGGGAGAAGGAGAGAGAAATAGAAACATCCATGATTAGAGAGAATCATTGATTGGCTGCCTCTTGCACATCCCCTACTGGGGATCAAGCCCACAATTGAGGCAAGTGCCCTTGGCTGGAATAAAACCCAGGACCCCTCAGTCCACGGACTGATGCTTTATCTACTGAGCCAAACTGGCTAGGGTGAAAATTCTCTTTTTTTTTAAAGGTGTACATTCTGTAAATGGAGACAGACTTTGTGAGAAAATAACTACACACTTATGACTAGACACTGACAAGCACAATGTCTACACCATCACCATCACCAGAACAGATTCCTGGAGAGTCATGCTCTGATCATGTGCCTCAGAATGCCCATCATTTATTTCTTGAAATAGCTGTGGGAGGGAATTGTGGAAACACTTTTTATTCAATATCTCTACATTAGGAACTTTATATTAATTTCCCCTCAAACCTCTCAAATGGCTATTCTGATTACTTTTCTATAAATGTAGAGTAAGAGACTCAAATAAAATAAATCAAATAATGGGTGCACAGCTAATTGTGAAAGAGCAAGAATTCAAGCATACATCTTTTTTTTTTTTCTGTAGCTTTTATACTCTTTCTTGCATAAAGCTAAGAAAAGATGGGAAAAGGTGGCACCTATCTTTATCTGCAAAAACTGTATTTATATTCAGGCTCTTGTGCCTTATATTTCACTCTGTCTGTGTTTATCATCTAATCTAAATTTGTAAATATGTTCACTAATTTACACACACACACACACACACACACACACACACACACACACACACCCCTTTCCTCCTTCATTAAGAAGAGAGAATATTCCCAGCTGATGTGGCTCAGCAGCTGAGCATCAACCCATGAACCAGGAGGTCAGGGTTTGATTCCCAGTTAGGGCATGTGCCTGGATTACAGGCTCAATCCCCCATGGGGCCATGCAGGAGGTAGCCGATCAATGATTCTCTCTCATCATTGATGTTTCTCTCTCTCCCTCTCCCTTCCTCTCTCTGAAATCAATAAAAATATATTTTTTTTAAAAAGGAGAACACACATAAAGATGATGAACCAGGAGGTCAGGGTTTGATTCCCAGTTAGGGCATGTGCCTGGATTACAGGCTCAATCCCCCATGGGGCCATGCAGGAGGTAGCCGATCAATGATTCTCTCTCATCATTGATGTTTCTCTCTCTCCCTCTCCCTTCCTCTCTCTGAAATCAATAAAAATATATTTTTTTAAAAAAGGAGTACACACATAGAGATGACAGAGACTATGTACTATGTGGAACATAATGAATGCATCCAAAATCAACCAAAGTAATTTTGGATGTTTTGCTTCTAAAGATATATGAAGAAAGGCATTTTTGTGTTTGGTGACATAGGTTTCCTGGAATACTAAAAGTGTTACGGGAACACTTAATAAAGTTCTGGAAGAAACATAAGCCCTTCTCTACAAGATGTACTTTATTTTATATTATAGGATTGGGAAATTTCATTTACTTACAAAAACTTTGACTCAGGAACAGATTATTTAGTTTATCATTAAGTTGGGGCTCAGAAACATCATTGGTAAAGATGTGTCCAAGATCTCTATGCATGGAGAACCCTCAGTAATTTTATGATTTAAGGGAGAGAAACATTCTGCAACTTAATGAAATGGGAGTTGGTGTAGATTCTGTTGTGGAGAGAAATTCACTTTTTAAATATTTAGGGTTAAATCTAGAAATGTAAAAAATATGTGAAGTGAAAACAGAAGTATCAAAACACAAACACATTTTAATTTACTCATAGACACTGATGGCTTTGGATGAGACAAGCCTGTCCACTGATAATAAATGATTGACCTCCACCAGCAGAAGTGTGACTAATGTATTGGATCATTATTCTCTTCTGCTCTAGATGCTGGGTAATTATTGCTCTCTTACTGTGACACATTTGTCACTTGTGTTTGCTGTTCGAGGAGGATGCTGTTGAGGGTGGTTACCATCTACATGTACAACTCTAGCTACAGAGTCTGGTAGGTCTTTATTTATTTCCATATTATTATCTGTGAATATCTTCAATCTTGGGTAAAAGTTTCTACTTTGGAGTTTGTTGCTGTAGTCAACTCTGACACTTGCATTCCTAGTTGGCCCAACTCTACTGTCCTAAACCTCCTCGTTATATATTACAGAGGTTTGGTTCTTCTTGTATTTTACACCATCTACATGTACAACTCTAGCTACAGAGTCTGGTAGATCTTTAATTGTTTATTTCCATATTATTATCTGTGAGTGTCTTCAATCTTGGGTAAAAGTTTCTACTTTGGAGTTTGTTGCTGTAGTCATCTCTGACACTTGCATTCCTAGTTGGCCCAACTCTACTGTCCTAAACCTCCTCGTTATATATTACAGAGGTTTGGTTCTTCTTGTATTTTACGCCATTCTTCAGCTTCACCTTGATGTTGGCATATAGGGATCAGAATATATTTAAGGTGTCTCTTCTTTCTGGTCTGCTGCACACACCACTAGATGCAATGAGGTTTGCGATTATAGTGCAGGCACTATACTGTACTGTGCACCATGTAACTCACTAATTTACCTCCTTACACTCACTGCACAGAAGCTGAGAAACTAACTCAAAGTTCACGTCTCAAAAGCATCTAGCACTTTGTGGCAGTCCTTTCTGCAATGATGTGGTGT
>NW_006383012.1:1625084-1626744 GCF_000327345.1 Myotis davidii | reverse complement strand
CCTGGTGGGTTTGCTCTCAGGAAATCAGCCAGAAGATTTATGGTGGGAGGCAGTCCTGAACGGTGCCATGTACTGAAGCAGCCAAATTTTCTTATTGCGCTGTAGTGCTGGCCATAGCAATGCTTCAGATTTGAGTCTTCTTAGATGTGGCACTCTTGTCCATAGTTGGTAGTAGCCATTGTTTGTTAAAAAGAGACTCTGTTCATGGCACTATGGAGGTACCCAACTGTAGGTCACTGTGTGGCTGTCCATGGAGGATGGTTTATAGGGGTGCCCAAAGATATAATGAGTTTTCAATTAGAGGAGACCAAATGCATGCACTTCTATAGGAGAATATGAGAGTATTTGAGAGTAGTTTTTTCTTTCTAATTTGTTTGATTGAAGCTTTCCCCAAAACTGCTTGGAATAGCCTTCCTGATACAATAGTTCCAGTCAGGGGGCTGTTTTAGTATTTAGCATGTATGGTATCTCCATAAATGGCACATAGTAGATGCTAAAAAAATGGACTAGAGATTTTAATTTGCAAAGCTGTCACAGTGGTCTTCAAATGCCTGCTGGATTTATCTATGGGATATAAATTAGACTTATTGTATATCTTGCTAGGGACTTAGTCCAGAACAGTGAATGGGATTTACATATGCAAGTGTTCAGTTAAAAATAAGAAATGCTATAATTTATGATTTAGTTGTATCTTCCAACAATAGCTGAGATCTCCTATTCACTGTTGTGTTCCTAGCCCCTAGCAGAGTGCTAGGAAGATAGTAGAAATTTAATAAATTTTTGAGTTAAGGCATAAATGATTAATAATTAGAGCTTTTCACATGGAAGTAATGTGAAATCTTATTGAAAACTTTCAAATTTTTCTCTAAATATTGAAATTTTTGTTCTGCTTTCTTTGGGAATGCCTGTCATCCACAGATTTATAACTAGATAACATTAAATGATTGTTCTTTTTTTAAAAATAATATATTTTAATGAAATTTTACAGAGAAGAAGGGAGAGGGACAGAGAGTTAGAAACATTGATGAGAGAGAAACATCAATCAGCTGCCTCCTGCACACTCCCTACTGGGGATGTGCCCACAACCAAGGTACATGCTCTTGACTGGAATCGAACTTGGGACCCTTCACTCTGCAGGCTGAAGCTTTATCCACTGAGCCAAACCAGTCAGGGCTAAACGATTATTCTTATCATGGAAAAATATGGTATTCAGGGCTCTCCAGAAGAACAGAACTCAGAGGATATATATGTGAGGAGATTTAATCCACTGAGCCAAACCAGTCAGGGCTAAATGATTATTCTTATTATGGAAACAGGGTTCTCCAGAAGAACAGAACTCAGACGATATATATGTGAGGAGATTTATTATAGAAACTAGAGGTCCACTGCATGAAGAGATTCGTGCAATAGGCCTTCCCTTCCCCTGGCTGCCAGCACCGGTTTTCCTCCAGCATGCGGGACCCTGGCCTTCACTCCAGCCGGAGCATTCAGTCTTCACTCCACCACTTCGCCCCTACGTATGCAAATTAACCGCCATCTTTGTTGGGTTAATTTGCATACTCTCCTGATTGGCTGGTGAGAGTAGCAGAGGGATGGTCAATTTACATGTTTCTCTTTTATTATATAGGATTACGTGCAATAAACAATATTTCAAGGACAA
>NW_006383012.1:1623228-1624446 GCF_000327345.1 Myotis davidii | reverse complement strand
ATATTCTTCCTTCAACTGTAAAGTATTCTACAAGGAAGAAACCATGATTCCTTGGTTCATAGCAAGTAAAGAGAGCTGGGTGCTCCCTGCTGGGAAGAGAGAAAAAGATCTTATCCTGAAGAAATCAAGTGGTTCTTTTTATCTTCACAGATTGTTATGCCCGGATAGTTTTCCCTCATCCCTGGATTTCAGTGTTAGAAGCATCTCATTTCCCCTTAGGAGGGTAACACAGTATAATTTTGTTGACTGATTATGGAAATTTTACAGGGAATTCAGGCCACACTATGGTCCCTAGAACTCATGCGATCAGATGTCCCTTAAGTGTTATCTCTAAGAGCCCCGTGTTGCTTTGATGTATTTGTGTGTGTGTGCATGTGTATGCATGCATCTACATCCTTAGTACACGTGCTGCTTCTCATGAGAGCAATCATGGCTGTGTCCTTGGTACTTAATGGAGACTTCTTTTGGGGCAAAATCACGTCAACTGGAATGTCTTTTCCAGTGGAAATGGCTCTGCTGTTGGAGTATAGAGTGCGGGAGCAGCTGCAGAGCCGGCTTGTTTCCTTAGGGCAGCAAGGAAGAAACCATGATTTCTTGGTCCATGGCAAATAAAGAGAGCTGGGTGCTCCCTCCTGGGAAGAGAGAAAAAGATCTTATCCTAAAGAAATCAAGTCGTTCTTTTTCTCTTCACAGATTGTTATGCCCGGATAGTTTTCCCTATTCCCTGGATTTCAGTGTTAGAAGCATCTCATTTCCCCTTAGGAGGGTAACACAGTATAATTTTGTTGACTGATTATGGAAATTTTACAGGGAATTCAGGCCACATTATGGTCCCTAGAACTCATGCGATCAGATATCCCTTAAGTGTTGTCTCTAAGAGCCCTGTGTTGCTTTGATGTATTTGTGTGTGTGTGTGTGTGTGCATGTGTGTGCATGCATATGCATCCGTGAGTACACGTGCTGCTTCTCATGAGAGCAATCATGACCATGTCATTGGTACTTAATGGAGACTTCTTTTGGGGCAAAATCACGTCAACTGGAATGTCTTTTCCAGTGGAAATGGCTCTGCTGTTGGAGTATAGAGCGCGGGAGCAGCTGCAGAGCCGGCTTGTTTCCTTAGGGCAGCTCTTAAACTGCACCGGACTGAGCTTCTTAAGAGCAGTCTGAGACCACGGGGTGTCATCTCAGTGTTTACCTGCTCGCTTCCATCTCTCAGTT
>NW_006383012.1:1594906-1623066 GCF_000327345.1 Myotis davidii | reverse complement strand
GGGAAAGAGAGGGGGAATCTGTCTGCCCATGTGGTTACCTACTTTTAATTTCAGATGTTTCCTAGGCCCCTCAAGTCCACCCATGGGATAAGAACCCTTTATTACCTGAGGGTCATTTTCCCAGTGTCCTGACCACCAGGTGAATAACAAATTATTTAAAAGGCTAGTCAGAGAAAGGATTAAAAGTCAGGTGATATGTACAGTTTTTGAAAGCCAATGGTTAAGTATCACACACACAGCATTCTATGAATAGGTAACAGGGCTATGCTCTTTTTGCTCAAGTTCTGTAACTTTAGTCTGGAATGAGAAGTAACTTCCATAAGGCTCATAGGGTATCATAGGGCCGGGGCTCCTGGGTCCAGTCGGTAGCCCAAAGCATGGTTTTGACAGTTCCCATCAGTCTACAGGGGAATTTAAAAATCAAAAAAAGGACAAGTAAGTTTTTTACTCAATAGTATAAGGGCCTCCATACATGTGGTGGTTATGTGTACAAGCTCAGTACTAAGCTCCCTGGGCCCATAGCCTGGCTCTGCTCTGAGGTTAGATAGGTTTCCATCTTGTAAAATGGGAATAATAATAGTACTAACGTCTTAAGCTATTGAATCGATTAAATGAGCTAATGGACATAAAACACTGAGAAGAATAAGCTGTCAGTAAATATTAAGTAATATTAAAAGTGGATGGCTTGAAATGTATATAACCTGATGGCAAAATATTTTGACACTCTGTTAATTTCCCAAGTTATTATTGTTGTTGTTATATTGAAGTTATACTGATTATGAAAATCCAACTGTATATGTTCTAAGTGAAAATGGGCAAAAGAGGGAGAGGAATCGGGAGAAAGCACACAGGAATGAGGAGAAAAAAACTGATTAGTTCTTTTTTGGGAATGACTGTGGATTTTGGTTTTTGGTTTGTTTCTTGTCTAACAGGAAGAAGCGGATTAGGTAAGTTGAGTTCCATTTGAACTGCTTTTACCTGAGGCCCTTGTATGAAATGTACACTGTGTGTGTGCATGCCCCCATCCAGAGTGTCTGCTGTGAAATCATCAATCTTGTCTGTCTTATTCACTGCTCACTGCTGCTCCCCCAACACAGAAGTTTGTGGAGCTCAAAAATTATTTACTGAACAAAAGAGTGACCATTTGATGAATCCATTAGTGCCAACGGCTCTGACAAGAAATTGTCTTAATGTTGCAAGTGCTCTTTCCTCTCTTGACCCACTAGCTAAGGGCACAGCCTCTGCCCAACTCAGCCCACGGGCCCCTGGTGAGGGTGGCTAGAATATTCCATCAGTCTGGGCTACAACACTGGCCGCTAACGCTGCCAGGCAGTCTCTCTCCCTCTATCCCTATCTCTATCTATTTATCTAGATATATGTACACATATTACAAGATGATAATTCTCAAGCAGTTTTTGGCAATGTTAATTCTAAATGTTAATTGACAGGAAAGTAAAAAGCTTCATAGCATTAAATAATTGACTTTATCCAGATCCTCCCCAAGTTGAATAGGTGGAGGGCATAGTGGGGCATCTTGTGTATTATGATTCTTCAAGGGGTGGGTAGTTCATGCAAGACTTCCAAAGTTATTTGAACCTAAGACTCATTCCCTCTTTTATTCTCTGTAGAGTGTTGCATGGGGGAGTGACTAGTCCATAGTATATGTTTTGGGATATGCTGGTATAGACTTTGGCTCTTCTCATTTGAAGATTTAAGGCACTAGACTAGCCCCATCCTGAATACCCTCCTCAAAAAAGGCACCCTCCTCCTGCACGGGAGGGTGTGTGTTTGTTATTGGAGGGGCCTTCTCAACCCCTCCCTCTGGGTTTAATGGGTTGTTACTAATCAAACTTTACAGTAATAGGAAAGCTTTCTCTAATCAACCCGACTAATTACAGGGACGAGTGAATCAATCGCTAAGCATCGCTAGCACTGCTAATAAATCACAAAATCATTTAAACAGGGTTTTAAATCCCAGAAAAACGAGGGAGAGTGATGAACATTCAAATGAGTGTCCCTATTGCTAAAGGCTTAGCAGGATGTAACGTATGGGCACCTCTTCCATCCTCTGGTTATATCCGGTGTTTCCTGAGCATATACCACACGTGGGTGATGTGCTAGGCATCGGGGCATCTTTGGTGTATCTCATTTAGTCCTCTCGCCTGCCCTCAGAGTTAGGTCTGAGTATTCTCTCTTGATGAGGCTTGTGCAGCTTAGAGAAGTTAATATTTGACCAAATCCTAGAGTTTATAAATGAAGACACTGGGGTGGGAAGGAAGGCTTCTGGCTCCAAACCAGCCCCCTCCAGCTTCCCCAGCCACACCCTGAGCAAGCCTACAGTCCCTTTTGGTGGCTAGGGCAGGGGACATCAGGGTGACACACAGAATATCCCTGTTTTTTACAAGGAAAATTAATTGCTTTAAGTACTATGAAACATTATGTAGGAGAAGACCATGAGACTAACTAAAAGTAATCATTATAATAACCATTAATATATGTTTTATTAGGAAGCAGATGCTTGGGAAAGTGCTTTTACAAGTTATGCCATTTAATCTCTACACTGACCTTACGAGAGTTTCCATTATTGTCATTACTGGTACATTTTATACATGCATATTTTAAAGTACACCAAGGCTAATAAGGACTTAAAAACATGTCTAAGATCACAGGGCTTAGGATCACAGGGCTAATTCCCAAGCAACCTGACTCCAAGGTCAAAAAAAGGTCAGACTCATCACCTTCAGTAGGAGTCAGGAAATCTGACCTCTTGTGCTAGAGCTTCCAAACACTTGGGTTTGGGAACGTAATCTCAACTAAAACCCATTCAATTTTTTATTTGTGAATTAAAATAATTTAATTAGAATAGATGATGTCTAGACAGACTCTGTCCTTACAAATGCATATTTATCTTGTAATTATTTTCTTAAAAATATTATTTATAGCCTTGACTTGTTCTCATCTAGTATCTAAACTAATCACAGGTATATAAGAAAGCCCCTTTGCTTGTTACTACCTGGAAATATAGCCATTCTTTTTCCGGTCTCATCTCACCTAAATCAGGGAAACCTGGGATATTTTTGTTTAAGGAAAAAATATAATTAAACACAAAGAGAAAAGAAGATAAAATTTATCTGAGGAAATTTTGACAATTTTATATTTTTTGTTTTACTTTATCCTGTATTGTTCAAATTTTCTGCAATAGATCTATTATTTTTATTATTATAAGACTAGAGGTCCGGTGCACGGATTCATGCATCAGCAGGGTCCCTCGGCCTGGCCTGCAAGGAGTGGGCCAAAACCAGCTCTTTGACTTCCCCTGAGGGGTCCTGGATTGTGAGAGGGTGGTTCTAGGGTGATGTACCCCAGAATCAGGCTTCCTCCTCTCTGATTCTGAGTGCATCACCTGAGACCCACAGCTGCCAAGTCACCGCAGCTCGGCAGCTCCTACATTGAACATCTGCCCCTGGTGGTCAGTGCGCATCATAGCTACTGGTCAGAGCATCTGCCCCCTAGTGGTCATTGTGTGTCATAGCTACCGGTCGGATAGTTGAATGGTCGGATGGTCACTTAGGCTTTTATATATATAGATATAAAAGTGAATGATCCACAGATTAATGATTTGTTTTGCCTTCCTGCCCACCTCAGTTTTGCTTTTTATATTATTCTCAAGTTACTATTATTATAGATCATAT
Organism: Myotis davidii; assembly: GCF_000327345.1. Classification (NCBI taxonomy): domain Eukaryota; kingdom Metazoa; phylum Chordata; class Mammalia; order Chiroptera; family Vespertilionidae; genus Myotis; species Myotis davidii. The sequence goes on along the minus strand of NW_006383012.1, from coordinate 1,619,374 downwards.
TATATTATTATTAAATTTTTTTCAATATGTGCTTTGTCTCAAATTAGGTTGTAGATTCCTTGAGGACAGGCCATAGAAGCATCTTTGATATGCCACTTCATATTTTCTCTGCATGTTTACTTATTGTTTTAACATTACAAAACTATTGTGTGTTAATTTAAAAAAATGCAAATACCTCATATAAATATTTTGCTTGAAAAGAACAAATTTTCATATTTGCACATAAAGCTTATTCTGTACTTGGGATTATTTTCACAGGAAAGACTATCATAATTAACATTATAAAATCTGTCTTTGAACATTTTTTTATCCTCACCCAAGGATATATTTATTGACTTGAGAGAGAGAGAGAGAGAGAGAGAGAGATATTGTTTGCCTCCCAAAGTGCCCCGACCAGGGATTGAACCTACAACCCAGGCATGTGACCTGACTTGGAATCAGACCCACAACCTTTTGGTGTACAGGATGATGCTCCAACCACCTGAGCCACCCAGCCAGAGCTGTCTTTGAACATTTTTAAAGCTTGAATACACATTTTCTAGTGGCTTCCCTATAGCATAGTATATTCTTAACACTAACTTGAGTGCCAGCTGAATTTTTCTAATCACTGATTATCTCAATTAAAAAATATTATGGCCAGCATGGTAAATAAAAATGGGATTTCATTACTGTTTTAAATACAAGTTTTGAAGGTTGGACACTTTTTTATATACATAACTCCCCAATAAATTTCCTCTCGTGAATTATTTTTTTTTCCAACTTTGCTGTTCATTTAGTTTGGCCTTGGGTATATTTTTTTTACCTGCTTCTGTTACTTCTTACAGAAAAACAGTTTGGCCCGTTGATGTACTTCCTAGATACCCTTGTCTCAATTTGTGTTCAGTTAGATAAAATGACATTTTAAATTTTACGTAGAAAAATATTTACAGTTTCCTCTCTTGCTTACATACTTATTTAATATATGTACAGTTCTTAGACTTTTCAAGGACAACTCTGTGGTTACTCTAGGATGTTAAAGTGGAAAGCACAGTGTATAGTCAAGAAATAAAATAAAACTAATTGCCTGGAATGAATGGCGAACACTTAGGCTATGGAGGTGATTGATGTGTTTCTCTTTCCCCAGGACCAAGACATCCTTTTCTTTCACTCCAGTTAGTTGAACTAAAGGCAATCAAGACTGGTTGAAAATATAAGTGTTTCTCAGTATTTTAAAAAACAAACAAACACTATTTGTCAGGCCTTGTGCTAAAAGCTTACATAGATAATATCATTTCATTTTTACACTTACCCACTATGGCCACTCTTATTACTTCCATTTCATAGAGGAGGAAACTGAGGCATCTAAATAACTTACACAAACACACTCAATTCATAAGGAGAGCCAGACTGAGTCCCAGGTATTCTGATTCCTATGAGCCACTTTACAAAACTGCCTTCTGGTTGCCTCTAGATATCACATGCTCTGTCACTCCCTATGTCCTCACATCTCTCCTTTACATCACCTGTCTGGGTGTGTAAGCATTTAAGGTTCAACACCTACTGTAGCTTCTCTACCTCTGTGTTCCCAACGAACCGTGTAGATGACTGGGGTGGAACCCTACTCACCACCAAGAACTGACTTGACTTTATCTCTAGAAAACAGTCCTTAGCTTGGAGGAGGCGAGCCTCCCAATTTTTCAGGTTCAAAGATGAAGGAACTGAGAACATGATTGACTTTCCTAGTTGCACTGCTGGGGATGAGATGCACAAAGCAGCCATTGGACTGTGTTGGCGAGTGTGCGTCCAACTGCTGACAGGACTGGAAATTGGGATCGTGTGGTCTTTTGGACCCTTTGCTTCATGAGGTTTGCATGTTGCATGTGACATTTACTGAGGGGTTTGGATGGCTGCTTTGTACATTTGTCAGTAACTTGGGAAGTGGATATAAGCTCCTGTGATGTAACCAAAAGGACAAAAAGTTAGACTGTACTAAAAAAAAAAAGTTCCGTCTTCTTTACTCACAATATCAAAAAACTAGAAGAATAAACATACAGATTGGTTTGTTTTCCTTTAAGAAAGGGCTATTGACTAATTTTCACACTAAAACAATGTCTCTAACAAAAACAAACATACCCCCCAAAATTAAAATTCTTATAATGCATTTTAAAAATACATTTTGTATATTCATTGATGAAATGATGTGTGTGTGTGTGTATGTGTGTGTGTGTTGTGCTATGACTCACCACCAGAAGGTAGGGTAGGGGTGTGGTGTGATGCAAAGTAAAATCATATAGTGAGAGAGTGACTGTGAGAGTTCTAATTCCTGCTATGAGAATTACTAATTTGGGGGATGTTACATAATTGCTCTGAATCTCACTTTCTTTATTTGCTAAATAGTAGAAATAATGCTATCTACCACAAAAAGGTTGCACACACTGCTGTTTGAAAAAGATAAAGCATACGAAACTAGCCTGTAGTTGTTTATTTTTAACAGATGTCACATTATTTCCTTCATTGAAGCCACATTTCCTGAATCGCTAGCACATAGTTGTCCTAGGAAAATTCAGTGAGGAGAGCTGGTGGTTTCACCGCTGAACTGCTAAGCCCTTCATCCTAATCCAAGCCCCAGGCTCTTATTTATGTTCAGATTTAAACTTTCCCTGAGAAACATGTCTCTACTCAGATCTACTCTGTTCTCATCCTGACTCAGTGCATTTCTCAGAGTAGCTCACTTCTCTGGACCTCATCCTTCTCATCTGGTTTGTGTGACTGTCAGTAAGAATAGCATATTCCAGAGCAGCCGTGGGCAAGCTATGGCCCGCGGGCCGGATCCGGCCCATTTGAAGTGAATAAAACTAAAAAAAAAATACCATACCCTTTTATGTAATGATGTTTACTTTGAATTTATATTAGTTCACACAAACACTCCATCCATGCTTTTGTTCCGGCCCTCCGGTCCAGTTTAAGAAACCATTGTGGCCCTTGAGTCAAAAAGTTTGCCCACCCCTGTTCCAGAGTAATACTTTATTTATTAATTCCAACTGTAGAGAGCAAATGTTGATCTCTCTGCTACACTTAACATTTTCCCCAAGATCCTGGACTTTGCTGGAAATCTATCTAGCCACCATATACCCTGATCAAAATTGTGTGTTGGTCTCCATAGCATGGAAGTAAGTTGGCAAACTTCATTGACAGGTTGAGTTGCTATCAAACACTTAAAGCTCCCAGTGCACTCTAAGCTCACAGATGATTACAAAGGTGAGGTTTGGGAGTGGGGCTTGGAATCAGATCAATTGTATTTGATTCCACTTCTGATCCTATGGGTATGAAAACAAGATGATTAACACATGCATTTCTGTTTCCTCATCTGTATAACAGAGCAATGATAAGTCACATAATTCTTATGAAGATATGAGGGAATTGTACATGCATCACTCACTACAGTTCCTGGAATATAAAAAGTCCCCAATAATGGTCGCTATTATGTCATTATCATAATTATCAAATCTCACATCAACCCCCAGCTTGCAACTTTTGCTCTGACATAATAGACAGAAGTTGATTGGGCAGGAGATTTTGCTTCCGTGAAATCTTCTGTGGCAATTAAACCACCTGTTAGGGGTAGAAGGCAACTTGATGTGGAGGGACTGGGGAGTGTGCCAAAGAAACCTGACAGTCATAGTAAAAGACCCTTCATTGCCTTGGTCTCACTTTCTGTTCTCTTTGAGGTTCATTTCAGAGACGTGTACATGGTGAGGTCTGACACTGCAAGTAAATGTCAATTTCTGAGACTGCAAAATGTTGACAGTTACTAATAATAACTACACAGTAGACACCTTTCTATTCCCAGAGAGATATTACTTCTCTAACACATGATTTTCTAGATTTATTTACTAAGTCAATTTGGACCCTTTATTTTAGAAGCAGCAGAAAACTTGACCCAAATTATTTTGGACAGAGGGAGAATTTCTTTGGCCCCAAGTAACCAGAAAGTTCAGAATGGGCTAGTTTTATAGGATCTTGTCTTCAGGCTCAAATGATGGCATCAGAACCCAGTCTTCATCACCCACATCTTACCTCCAGGCTGGTTGGTTTTAGTTCCAGGGTTCTTGTAAAAGGAAGATGACAAACAGCAGCCTCAGGCTTATATGCTTTCATATTCAAGGACATCGCCAAAGCAGATGTCTCCTTGTGAGTCACTAAACAAAAGCACTCTATGAGCTTAAATATCTAAACCAATTTCTAAACCAATCATTGCGGACGACAGTAAAACAGGATGATAGGCTTAAGTAACATGTTACCAGTAACATCAAATCCATTCAAAGAACGTGGACTTGCTTCTTCAAAGGAAAATGAGGACTGTTTTGTGGGGAAGAGGATAACTGTATGTCAGCAAAAATATCACACAGATTCTTTATTTTCTGTGAAGAGTCCTTCACCACCTCCATTTGTTTAGTCTAACTGTTCCTTCCAGTCCTAAGTGTCACTTCCTCCATAACATAGATCTTGAGTCAAGTCCCTTTATTCAAGTCCCTTAGCTGTCTTCCTCCATTTAATCCAAATGACACTTGAGCTTCTCACATGGATTTTATTATAATGTGCTTTTTCTTACTTGGATGTGTTTGAACATTTGTCTTAACTAAAAGCTCATGAAGAGCAAAGACTCTCCTCATCCTAATGGAATCCCTTTAAAGCAACTAACAGGGCACATTACACTCAGGGGATAGATTGTAAATATTTTCTAAATTAGATTCCAATAACAAGTCTATATTCCTAAAATCATAATCAAATTTGAATTGGAAAATTAAACAAAAAAAATACTAAGCTCCAACTCTATTTCTTTGGTGGAAACATCATACTAGATTTTGCTTTGATATCCTGTAAAGCCTGGTCTCAAACAATGGCAGTTATTTGAATTTACAGACTTGAGCTCATGTGATAGGTAAATGAGGAGTATCTCTTCAGTTACAGAGCCATTCCCTGTAACTGCCTTCCATAGCACAGTCTTGACATGGTGATTTTTTTAAAAATATATTTTATTGAGTTTTTACAGAGAGGAAGGGAGAGAGATAGAGAGCTAGAAACATCGATGAGAGAGAAACATCGATCAGCTGCCTCCTGCACATCTCCTACTGGGGATGTGCCCGCAACCCAGGTACATGCCCTCGACCGGAATCGAACCTGGGACCCTTCAGTCTGCAGACCGACGCTCTATCCACTGAGCCAAACCGGTTTCGACGACATGGTGATTTTTTTAATGTGAACTAAACAGATTCTTAAGTCAAAAAGTAAGTGAAAATCTGGGAAGAGACATATGTTTGTAGGAAAATAATGTTGCCTTGTACATGTTTGGGCTCTAAGAGTTCCTATGTGATTCATAAACATGAGGGGTAGCTGGAAATGATTTTCTAGCCTACATGTTTATAGACCACAGATAGTGATAAGAACAAAAACGGGCCCAGTCTCCTCATCTGAAATCTTATGAATCAGTCCACAGCGGAATCAATCCTCATCTATAATAGAGATGAGCAAATGAGGTTGAATTATTATTTGACTTCCACAGTTTTAACCTGTGATTGATTTCCTGGGGGTAAAATGTACCTCTGAACTGGGGATTTTGTATTGCTTTTGTGAATTGAATTTGACTAAGATATTATACATTGGCATGCATTAAATGTACTATATATTTTAATTTTTTATTTAGTGACAGAAATGAAATCATTTATTAAATATTTATTGAGTATGTTCTATGTGCTAAGCATTGAATTAGATACAGAGTAATAGAATTATCTTCTATCTTGAGGAACATACAATTTTATCACAGGGGCTTTGAATTTACATATAATACACATCAGTGGCCCAATTTCCAATTTCTGTCTCCTAATTTTAACAAGACCTCCATGTTTTACCAGAACTCTTAACTCTCTAAGTCATGTCACAGTCTTGAAAGTAGTAGGAGGCAGAAAGCTTGAGGAATTGAGGGCTGACCTAATGGGTTTCCCCTCTGTTGAAGAGGGCCGTTCTGTGCCCGCTAGTCCAGGGCCTAAAAATGGCTGCCTCATACATTTTGTCCAATTTTATATATATTTTTTGTGGTGGGAAGGCTAATCCAGAACTAGTTCCTCCATCATGGGCAGAAACAGAAGTTATTATAATTAATTGCATCCAAAGGCTGATGGCTATTTCTATCTTCACCTTTGAAGAATGTTATCAGAGAGATTTAATCCTGTGTTGTTGTTTGCAACACTAGTTTTTCACTCTCTCCTTATGAATTATCACCAGGATAATAAGTTAGGTTATTAGTTTGTATATTATATATAACTGTCTGCATTGTTTTTAAGACACGAATAAAGAAAAAATTCAATATCTTTGACATGATATAGTAAAAACAATTAATAAGGAGAGAAAGTTGATCACACTCATTATATGTGAGTGGATTGAGAAGAGCAACAGTATGGATTTAAAGTTTATTACAAGGGTAATCAATTTCCTTGTGCAGTTTTGTCATAAGAAATTAGTATAAATGATGATGACAATTTTAAAATACCATGGACACTGAAGAGAGTAGAAAGTAGATGATGTGAAACAAAAAGATAATTTATTTTTCAGTTACAGATGAAATATTGACTATGGAAATATGCACATCATATAGTTTATGATCCATTTTAAAATTATGTTTATTAGTATAGAAATAAATATATTATCTCATTAGGCAGTGATGAAGAACTCTGGTAAAAACAATAAACTCTCCAGTCCACCCACAGCATGTATGCCTTAAACAGACCCATCAGAGGGGTAATGTTCGCCAGGCATATGCATCTGAGAGTAGGCATAGAAGAAGACACAGTCACAGAAAAGGCCAACCTTGCCATTTGATAGGGGTTATTAATAGCTGGTAAATTTTCTCACCAGATAAACATTTTTATGTGTGTCTCCCAGAAACAAAGGTGTATTCCAAACTACATCCAGGATGAGAAATAATAAAGAAAAAAAAATATGGGTATTACTTTAAAGTAGAGCAATTATATGCTAAACATTTTAGAGAAGGAGGAGTTATACATATTAGTTTTCTCCCAATCACTAGGATGAATAATGTCAAACTTGTGAGATTTAAAATAACCCATATAAAAATGCATCTTAAAAATCACCTTGCACATAGTCCTAATTTAATAAATGTTGATTAAATGAACAATTACACATAGGTACTGTCATTATTTTCTTGTTATAGGTGTTAGAGAAGCAATGATACTGTAACAAGCACACCTAGCGCCCAGATCTTGGTTTCTAATACTCTTCCTGAACATATGGTGACCGGAGGTTGCAAGAAGACAGGCCTCCAGGGGCTCCTAATGTTCCAGTTTCTGATTTGGCCATGGGTTGAACTAATACATTCAGTTTTTGAGAAGTTGCCAAGCCACATACTCTGTTAAGTGCACTTTTGTATGTATATGTGTATACATGCACATAATAGTATGTACATAAGCATGTGTGTATGTGTACATATAAAATATACATTAAAGCCGAATCCGGTTTGGCTCAGTGGATAGAGCGTCGGCCTGCGGACTGAAAGGTCCCAGGTTTGATTCCGGTGAAGGGCATGTACCTGGGTTGCGGGCACATCCCCAGTAGGGGATGTGCAGGAGGCAGCTGATCGATGTCTCTCTCTCATTGATGTTTCTAACTTTCTTCTCTCTCCCTTCCTCTCTGTAAAAAATCAATAAAATATATTTTAAAAAAATATATACATTAAAATGTTATAAATACCAAAACATTAGAGAATAACTCAAGGGTGACCTATAGCAATAAAAAGCAGTACAACAAAATAGTCATAAAAACCAGATTTTTAAAAAACAAGAATCCCATCATAATAATAAGGAAAAAATTAAAGAAGAATCCCTATATCAGAAAATCTATGTTTAAGGAATGTTTTACTGTGAGGTATAAAATGAAGCAATGAGTTTCATGACTAAAATTGGAATAGTATATTTATAACAAAAATATAATATTGTTATTATTGTTAATATTATTTTATGTATTAAACTAGTTTTGAACTCATAGAAACATGGTTATTTGAGCCTTTATGTCAGGGACATTGAAGAGCCTAATATGTGCTATTGTTAGTGTTTAAAACACTTATGCCCTATGTTTCATTCTTTTGGAGAAGGCTCTGAAAATAGATGACATACACGTATCCAAGACTCATAGTTAGGAGCTTTCATGGTGGGGCAATGTGTTGGCCAATCTGGGACTGATCATTTATTAATTATCAGTGGCACTAGTTGTGACTTTCTAACCAGCTCTGTGCAGAGAAGAAACGAATCAAGGCAAGAGATACATCCATTGGCTTTGTCTTTAAACGACAAATTGTTTTTTCTAAAAACATCATCATATGGCCTTGCTGGTTTGGCCCAGTGACTAGAGAGTTGGCCCTTGGACTGAAGGGTGTCGGGTTTGATTCTGGTCAAGGGCACATACCTGGATTTCAGATAAATGTGATCGAATGACTGAACAACTGGTCAATGGGTCACTATGATGCACATTGACCACCAGGAGACAGGAGCTGCCCCCTGGTGGTCAGTGTACGTCCACAGCCAACCTCCTGCAGTCCCTCCCACCGGCTGGACAACCTCCCGTGACCCCAATTGGCCCTGATTGCCAGCCATGGCAAGGGCCCCACCAGTGCACGAATTTGTGCACTGGGCCTCTAGTCATTATATAACTTCCCTGGTTCTTGGAAAACAAAGCTTGTTTTATGCTGACTTAATGTGATACAAAACAGAGAAATACCAAATCCTGTGATATACGGTCAGCACTGTTGCCAAGTGGTGATTTATTTTACAGTTCCCTCCTGGTCACTTCTTTGTCTTCAAAGTCCATATTTATTGATTGCATCCAGGTCTCTGAGCCAGTGACTGACAAGTGCAGTGACTCTGCAGGAAGAGCATGTTACTGTGAGCAGAAGAAAAAGCCAGGGAGAATTGGATGTGTTGGTTGTGTGTGCAGATAGCCGATGAAAGATTGGAATGTCACTCCAGCCAGACAGCAGCAGAAAAGGAAAGGTCGCGTGCGTGATTGGTGTGTTGGGAACTGGCCGGGTTTAGAAGTGGTCTTGGGTGTGAATGAGGGGCTGAGGAAGAGGAAGTAGAGGAAATGCACATTTTCATTAAAACTATTAAAAGCCTCGCTCGGCTCCTGATGTCAGGCCTTGCTCTGACCCCCACTACATTTTGACCCTTTAAAAGGGTCAGACCTCCCTGCTGACTGTTTCTTCATGGCAGTTTGGCTCGAATGCTAAGTTGTTCAGAAAACCCCTCACTCTTCACAGTGGCTAGGCTAGGGGCTTTCCTGGGGGAGCAGAGGGATCAGAGAGAACAGAATTGATGTATCCCACCTTGTGGAGTCAACATAATTGAGAGTCAGAATCTGTCTTTAAGCCAAAGGGCAGGTGTGAGGGAGATTTTCTGGGTGGGCATGGAGGGATTCAGAGGGCTGGCACATGAATGCAATTCAGCTCCCCTTTCATTCAGCTGCTCACCTCATGAGTTCTTGTTGTCCTTACCCAAACTGTTTTTTAACTGCATGTGAGGTTTCTTAATGATATTGCTCAAATTATAATGTTCTGATGATGTGAACTTTGGTCATTGCATACTAGGTAACTGTAGCAGTCCTTCTCTCCCTATGGGCTGTGAATAACATGCAGTAACAGAACCCCCTTGAGAATGGACAGCAGCTACTCTGTAAATTGAGGTTGTGCTGCAGTACCTGGAGCCCTATTAGCCAGTACAGGCAGCCTTGTCTTGCTATCTTTGAATCCTACCTGGTCTTTAAGTCAGACCTTCTCCATGTTCACACCTTCGGCCATCTGAAGTTCCAGGATGGTTTCTGTCTTATTTGCTATAGAATGAACTAATTATTATCATCACACATATCTTCACTTGCCCTGAATTGTTATCATTGTGTAGACATTGAAATATTCTGTATATAATTTTTTTTATCTGTATTGATTTCTATGTGTATTGTATTTTGGTTGTACTATAACTTTTCAGCAGGCCCCCAAATCTGTGTGAGATCAGATGCCTGCCCTTCAGGCTGAAACTCCAAAACAAGCAGATGACCTTCTCCTACACCAAGCCTGGGCGCCCTTAGATAGGAGCTGGAGCCTGGGGTGGGTGAATTCCAGAGTGCTAGCCATTTAAGAGCCATTTCTCAGATTGCTATAGTCTATGGGTCTAGATTTTGTGGATGCCAGCCCGCCCAGTTCACTTTTAAATTCTGTGTCTTGGAGGCTTATCTCTCTAGTGTGGGTCTTAAAGTTGGGGGGTTGGTGTGGAGTTTAAACCTTTTGCTCCCCAGGGAGAAGCTCTGGGTTGTGAGATCCCTCTCAACGGTGGCTCACTGGGCTGGGGGTGAGCTTTGTGGTGAGATTGTGTCTTGGCCTCTCCTATTTGTTTAGATGTGGGGGAAGTTGCTCAGCTAGTTGTTAGGTTTCTTTCAGAGGAAGTTGTTCCGAATGTGGAGTGTGGCCGTGGATTCAGTGGGCTTGCGAGAGTAGGTGAGTTAAGGATTGTTGTGAGCCTCCATCTTGAACCTGATTTTGTCTCTATTTCTAGGCGTACGTGAATGCATGTTTTTCTATATGTGTTTTTCTATTTGACTTTTCCTATGTGCTGTATTGCCATTAGATTGTTCCCTGCATAAAGACATAGGACGGTGTGTCAAAAAACAGTATCTGCATTAAAATTTCAGGTTCCACAACCACAGTCTCATTTTATTTGTGTGTGTCACCAATCCTATGAGAGGGATTATTACTGCTTTCATTTTAAAGATGAAGCCTTTGAGACTCAGAGAGGGAATTTCCATATGATGATAAAGCCACCCATAACTCAGAGCTTCTGAGTCTCAAAAGCTTAGCTCTCCTCCAGCCAGTGCTTTTCCTAAGCGTAGCTCTCATCTTTGGGTCAAGCACAGGGGCTGGCCCATAACGGTAGTAAACAATGTTTGTGTTTGCACAAATGCACATTAAGCTTGATAGGTATGTACTACTCAGTGTGGGGCTACCCACGTGGGAAGTGGGAGGTCTCTGTTTTCCTGCCTTCAAAATGTTTGCAGTCTAATGGAGTCATGTAAGTAGACCAAATTAAAATAACTTGTTAAGAAGCACCCTAAGTTATTAACAAAGGCTGTGTAGGTATACACAAAGGTGGTGATTCATTTTCCCCAGGAGAATTGGGGAGGTCTTTACAGAAAGGGTAAATGTTTCTGTGTTCTGAAGGATGCCTTGGAGTTTTCCAGGTGAATAAGCAGGGATGGACATTAAAGGGAGAATGAACGATATGTGCAAAAGGCACGGAGTTATGAAAAGATAGGAAAAGTGAGAATGGCCTGGAGGGCAGAGATGGTGGAAAAGTGGAGATAGTAACAGTTTGCTGCAAAGATCTGTCTGGCTTCGATGTAGAATCATTTCTAACTCAAGTCTGGGTTAACCCTGGGCAATCCTGTTTACCAGAGGAGCCATGCAATCCACTTTTTAAAATGGAATTTAAATAATAACTTTTAAGAGCCACGGCTCAATTATGTTTCTCTTATATAGCTAAGCTAAGTAGGTGCTTTGTAGATATCATAAAGCTAATGGACTAAAATAATCCTACCAAGTAGATAACATTATTCTCATTTACTGATGATAAAGATAAGTAACTCACCTATGGCCACAGATCTGGTAGATGGTGTATCAAGAATTTTGCTCTAGACCACCTCTAAAACTTCCTATGAGTTTGCCGGTAGTGATTATGAGTGGACACACACACACACACACACACACACACACACACACATCACCCATATTGGAATCTGAGAGACCAGGCTATGAAAGAGGGAAATCATAAGATACTAGATTAATAAAGATGACACAGGCATGAAGGACTGAATGAAGGTAAATTCATTGGGCTTAGTGAGAAAGATGGAATTTGAGGGATATTGCTGAGGTTGGCTTACTCTGGCCATTTGCCAATCCAGCCACCATCAAGTTGCAGAATATTCTTTTAAAAAATTACATCAAATCACATTATTTTCCTTCTGTCTTTTTATATAGAATTAAGTAAAAAAAAATCAAGATGGATAATAAATATATGTCAATGCCAAATTTTCCAACCCTATTTTTTCATTCCAGGAATATCAGTCTTTCTCAAATTCTTGCAGTGTGATATGTTCTTTCTGATCTCAGGACCTTCACATATGCTCTTTGTTTTTTGGTCTGGTCTTAATACCAAGACCCTTTCAATTAGGTAATTTATTCTATGTTCTCAGCTTAAATGTCACCTTTTCAGTGAGGCCGTTTCTTATCAAGAATCACTTTCTAGCAATAAAATGAAGTAGGTCTACTTGTGTAATAGTGAGCTACTTGTTACTAGGAGGACCTATCAAATATTTGTTGGAAATTATACAGACTGAAACAAAAGAATAAAAAGGGGAATTTTGGCTGAGAGCTGAGGAAGAGCCAGTTTTATAAAAGTAGGCGAGGCTTGGTTGTGAAGTGAGAGTGTGAAAGCTCATGCAGGGAAGACAGGGGTGTGCAGGACACGGGGTACCGTAAACTTGACACCCTCAAGAACCAGAAAGAAGAGCAGTGTTGCCGGGCCATGCACAGGGCAGCATGGCTAAGGTAGAGTGGCATGCAGGACTATTGTACAGAAAGGGGCCTTGATGCCTATGCTGAAAGGTTCCGTTAGTGCCACGGGGTGCACAAACTCAACTGAACTTCATCTGGAGGTGCAGGAGCAAAATCGTGTTCTCTTGGGGAAACTCGGAGTTCAGAGGTGGCCTGTGGCCCCAGCCAATTTTATCCTGATGGAAAATTCAACGAGTGTCTTGTAAAGTCAGAATATAAAACAGATTAAATCTAAATGTGTCTGAGGCAAAGGTCAGGGATATGCTGATAAATCTTCCTTTACTTCCCACATGAAAGAATTCTTGAAACCCTATCCTGTCAAACGCTCTTGTTCACTTCCCTGTTATTCCTGGCGGAAGGAAAGGCCCATGGGGTTTGGGGAAGTTGGCTCTTTCAATGAAACATTTTTCATGCTCCTTATAAAAATGTCACTGGGTTGATTCAAAAGTATTTTTATTGGCACCAAAATTGGTGAGGCTGCAAAGGACTCTATTTGGTTGATCCTTTAGAACACACCAGGGCCCCCCAGGGAAGAGCAAATAAAATCCTCAGAGCTGAATCCCGAGAACTTTTCTCCTCCCTGAGCTCTGTAAACATTATTTTCCAGCAAACCTGGGACAACTGAAATTGCCCTAGTCTGCCAGGAACTAGTCCATTTTATCATATATTTATTTATTTACTTAAACAAGGAATTTGAAATAGTTTACAAGTTTTACATTGGAACCACTCGGGTTTTAGGCTGATAGAGGCATCATTTTGCTTCACTAATAAGCATTTAAAAATGTATACATTTTTATTGATTTCAGAGAGGAAGGGAGAGGGAGAGAGAGATAGAAATAGCAACGATGAGAGAATATCATTGATCAGCTGCCTCCTGCACACCCACTACTGGGGATCGAGCCTGCAACCCTAGCATGTGCCCTTGACTGGAATTGAACCTGGGACCTTCCAGTCTGCAGTCCACTGCTCTATCCACTGAGCCAAACCAGCTAGGGCTAAGCATTTTTTTAAGCGATTGTCCATTCACACCCTTGAAATACTTGAATAATCCTATCCACGAAGATTCAGAAGAGGAAGGGAATCTGCATAGTTGCAAAGTAACTTCACATACACACAACTATTAAAAAGCAAAAACTTTACAATGAAGAAATGCTACTGAATAGACATCATCATGAAGTGAACATTATCAGTAACGGGACAAATTGAAATCATTTAGATGAGAAAAGAAGAAAACAGAACCAAATCTGCATCCACTCTAATCATGAGGTAACAGCAGACACGCCATGAAGGACGCTCTGCAAAGTATCTGGCCTGCAGCCTTCAAAAGTGTCAAAGTTATGAAGTCAAGGAAAGACTCTGAAGCTGAAGGGGCCTAAAGAGACACAGCCATGACCCACAACCAGTGATTCTGAGCAGCATCTCTGCTGTGAAGGCATCCTGGGACAATCGGTATGTGAGTATGATGTGGCAGTGATTTCTGGCTTTATGCCCAGGTTGCAGGCTTGACCCCCAGGAGGGGGTGTGCAGGAGGCAGCCGATCAGTGATTCTATCTCATCATTGATGTTTCTAGCTCCCTCTCCTTTCCTCTCTCTGAAATCAATAAAAACATATTCAACATGAATGAATGAATGAATGAATGAATGAATAAATAAATAAATAAATAAATAAATAAAGTAGGGGTTAATTTTCTGTATGGAGACAGGTATTTTAGGCTTTTCTTGCCAAACCTCAGAGTGAAGGCAGGGGAGGAGGATGAGGAGAGTAAGAGATTAACCAAAGGATTTGTATGCATTTATATAAGCATAACCCATGGACACAGACGCTAGGGGGTGGTGAGGGCATGTGCTGGGGAATGGGAGTACTGGGGAGAGGTCAATGGGGGAAAAAGGAGAGATATGTAATACTTTAAACAATAAAGAATTAAAGAAAAAAACATTTATAAAAACAGGGTTGGGCATAATTAGTTCTTTATTAAAATCATGAAGGAAATGACTCCTCTTGTGTTTTTAATTTCAAAATACTGAACATCAAGAGGAATCGACTTTCATTCTACGATATAATGGATATAGGAATTCTACAGTGTGACACATGGAAGGCCACACATGGAAGTACATTTGCTCTCTAGCCTGGCAGCCATGGCTCCTGTCATCTGAGGGCCGCCATCCAATGCCACTCCTGACCTCATTGACCCTCAAGTCAAGAAGAGGTTGGAAAAACATTGTAATTGTTCTTCTCTCTCAAATGTAGAAGAGAAATCATCTTAGAATGGATTTTATGCATCGTTTTAAAGTAGGAGAGAGGAGTGTGTGGGACATGAGGGTCTGCTAGCATAGCTTAAATAGATAGCTGCCTTCAGATAGGGCAGGGATTAAAGTCTCTAGTTTCTTCAAAGTTTAGCCTGGCTGCAAGTCTTTCTCTGATACTCTCTTGTACATTTAAATGGGCCATTTGATCAATTACCTGCCTCTTTTTGTCTTTGGATGATTTGCATTTCCCCAGCTGACATCTGAGTTTACTGGGAGTCTGAGCACTTTTCTGATCTAAGGCTGATGGTTGTAGAGGAGGAATCTAAGTCGCAGTGAGTCTGCTCCAGCCTTGACTGACAGCACTTGCAGGCACAAGGTCCAAGGCTGCTGACAAGTGGACTTCCCAGGACAGGTCAGGCTGAGTTAACGCTCCCCTTTCATACAGTCTGTGTTGTTGTGGGGACTGGGGACTTCTAGGACTATGCTGACTTGCACTTCAGATAATCTTTTTAAAATAAAAACTCTTTTCATAAAGTTTATTCCGGAGCTAGGCTAACAATGTCAATGAGATGGCTTCACAATTAATTCTAATATTAACCACATCAAAAAGCAAAAACAACACTTATATAGGACCTATTATTTGCCAGGCACAGTTCTATGTTAATCACATATTGTGGGACCATGCCAGAGTCGCCAGCCAGTCAAGGCAATTCAGAGTGTGAAAGGCCTTGTTGATAGTACTCCAGACGGCCAAGGCTACTCTGAACATGGGAATCTTAATCAGAATGTTCAAGGCCAAGGTACTATAAGCAGGTGCAAGGACAACAATTACAGCACCCTGCTCACGCATGCCTTACTGTAGCTCAAATGATTGATGTCCCTCTTGGCTAGAGGCCTCTTCTGTCTAAGTCAGTGGTTCTCAACCTTCTGGCCCTTTAAATATAGTTCCTCATGTTGTGACCCAACCATAACACTATTTTCGTTGCTACTTCATAACTGTAATGTTGCTACTGTTATAAATCATAATGTAAATATCTGATAGGCAGGATGGTCTTAGGCGACGCCTGTGAAAGGGTCGTTCAACCGCTAAAGGGGTCGCAACCCACAGGTTGAGAACCGCTGGTCTACGTGATGTAGTAAGTTAGTGACCAGCCAGTATACTGCTGCAGCTGAGAGAGGAATGCAGGAAGACTGGAGAGAGGGGAGAGGCCAGAGAGGCAAGAGTGGAGAGCTCAGGTGCCGCTACTATGTGAGGGCGTAAGTCTACTCTAGGGGCAGCGCACCGCTGCTTAGATAATAGCTGTGGGTACAGAGGCTACTGCTTTTATGGGAAAGATGTATTCATTCACCAGCCGGTGTGTAGCTGCCTGTATGGGACTTTGCTGTGAAGGACTATTTTGTCTGATAGCTATATGGTCACTAACTTCTACAATAAAGGCTTCCTTATATATATCCACAACTTCTCATGTCTTCTCTGTCTACCACCCGGCGTCTAAGAAGGTCCAGTCCCCGGCAGAGGGGCTCCACCCTGACAATTAGTAGAATGGGCAGGATTTGAGAAGGAACCTGCCCTCACAGTTGACGTAGTCAAGCAGAGTTCAGAAAAATATATGGAGTCAGAGCAGCTGTGCTCTTGGATGCTCTGACACATATATTAACAAATTCGATTTCCACAACAATCCTATGGGGTAGATGGTTTTATTTATTTATTTAATTAATTTTTAAATTTTGCTTTATTGCTTAAAGTATTAGAAAAAGTATTACATATGTCTCCCCCACCCCTAACCTTGACATTCCCCCGGCCTCCCCTACCCCCCAGTGTCTTATGACCATTGGTTATGCTTATATGCATGCATACAAGTCCTTCGGTTGATCTCTTACCCACCCCCCTCCTACCACCCAAACCCTCCCCAGCCTTCCTGCTGTAGCTTAACAGTCTGGGGTAGATGGTTTTATACTACTCATTTAATGACGCAGAATCTTAGCCTAAATAAATGCTCCAAGTTACACACATACTCTTAAAAATAAAAATGGCAGCCTGGCTGTTGGATCCCTGGTGGTCTGACTACAGAGTCAAATAGTTATAGTGAGCCACATGACTTCAGTAAAATGGTTTAATATTAAGTTAGAGAAGCCCTAAATTCCCACAGGATCCCCAAGGGCCATGCACATCTGAAAACAGGGGTCTGACTAAGCAAATGGCTAATATTTGGGAGAAAAATATATGTGGGCTTCCAACCCCGTGATATTGAGCTTCACTTCCTCAAACTCCCTGCAGAGTAGTTCCTATATATATTAGCCTTGGACAGTCTATGGATCAGTATATTTCCCTGGGTAATATCAGTCACCTGGCTGGCATGACTCAGTGGTTGAGCATCGACCTATAAGCCAGAGGTCATGGTTTGATTCCCCATCAAGGCACATACCCGGGTTGCGTGCTGGTCCCCAGCAGCAGGTGTGCAGGAGGAAGCCAATTAATATTTCTCTCTCATTGATGTTTCTATCTCTCTATCCCTATCCTTCTCTCTAAAATCAATACAAATATATTTTAAAAAGTATCCATCAGTGATAGGGGATGGGAGGGACTCTGAAAAAGAGATGCATTTGAGCCTTTTCCACTTTCTTCCTTCAGCATGGTTAGGTGAGTGAATATATGATGCCTGGAACAGTAGCAGCCATTTTGTGATAATGAGAGCATACATTTGAGAATTATGGGCAACATGCTAAAATTGCTGGGTAGTAAGATGGGTAACAGATAGTGTCACTGTGCTTCCCAATTAACCAAATCTGGAACTCTCCAGATCTTTTAGCTGAAATGATAAAAGCACTGCTCTTAAGATACTTTTAACTGATGATTCTATAAGTTTCAGCTAAAAGCTGTTTTATACATTATGTAATTCCAAAATGCCAACTTCCATAAACTTTTTCATTTCTCTTATCTGATTTAACATTGTTTATTTCATGATCCTGGAATAATTGTTATTTCAGAAGAATGCTAGATGGCAATATATATTCTATAACTTATGGTGGGGAAAGGGAATTTAAGTTTAAGACTTAACTGTCAACAGTATATAAAATGCTCAATTAAACTGTGAAAATACATTAATTTCATTTATTTTTTTAGCTCTGTGAAATTATTCTTTTAAGCAGAAATAAAAACAAGAGAAATATTTGAGTGTTAGGTTGTTATTGGACAGGAACTCTAATTCCCTACCCAGGTTAAAGAAAAAAGAATGTCCTATCTCAAAAGTTTGTGTGCAGACAAAGGCTAGCAACGTGCAAATCTCATTTACCCCTTTTATTTATGTAAGGAGGAGCAGCTGGTAATCCAGGTGGGCCATATGTAAAGTAGATATGTCTTAATCTGGGAAGAATTATATTTTCTTTTGGGTCTGGAGAAAAATAATTTAAGAAATATTCACCATATGTTCAAATTTATTGCTTTAAATTTTTGACCAAATATCATCCTTTAGTTCATTTATTTTCATTTCCAAGAGGTGGTCTTAGAGATTGCAGTTGTCTTCATTCTCAATAGGAATTTGCATGTGAGTTTACCGTTGTGCCTTAACACATCAATAAAAACACTATTACATCAAATACACCTTCCTCCAAATAAGCTGCTGTTTGGGGCATCTGTTATGTATTAAAGGTAACATTATTATCAAAAGGTTTGTGTGTGTGTGTGTGTGTGAGAGAGAGAGACAGAGAGAGGAAGAGAGAGAGAGAGAGAGAGAGAGAATGAAAATTCAGGGGATAATGAATACCTAGGCATTCATGTTTAGAATTTGCCTTATAACACCATCACCCTCTGGGCCCATCTGTGAATTCCGTCGCTGTAGTGACTCTTTTCAGACACACTGTTGCACACCAACAGAATGATAATATTTTGAATCCAATTGGTAATTAATTTCAGTCAAATGAGCACACGACTTGAGAAATGGAATGGAAGACCGTTTGCTATTGTGTCCCACTGGCAGGGCTGCTGTTTTGGTGGCAGCTTTCATCCATATCATTGCTTTGCTTTCAGTGCATATCATATTCCAGTTGAAAATTAAGCTTATTTCAAAATGTCTACCTCCTTAATTAATCATGAGTTATTTTGCTTTAAATCTTACGACAACTAAAAACGAGAAAATCTTTATCTTAATGTTTTAAGAATAACCATGTTGGAAGTCATGGGATAACTGTGTGTCTTTGAACATATTTTAGAGGAAGAAATGCAATGCACTGGTTTCCATCGTGTTACTCTCTCTCTCTCTGATGCAAGAAACGACAACTTCTTTTTTCAAACTAGTATATTCTCATTAAGAAGTTGTAGGGAATGCAGACCATATGCTAAAGTTATTTGGCAGTTTGTATGCTCTACCTAAGAAGATTTATGAAAGGCAAAGTGTCAGTATGAGACATTTTATTTGAGTGTATTCCTAAAAGGATCAGTCTTGGATGGAGGCCTATTGCTATTTTTCACTAGAAATTGCATAATTGGATTCATTTCTGAGCTTGGGATTACTGAAGGTTTCTTGTACAGGAACTTGATCCAAAACATTCAATACGATGAATATTCAATAGGGATGAATGTCTCATACCCAATTCAATAAATAGATCAGTTACAGAATTGAAGTCAGACAGTAGGGATATAAATAGCTAAAATTTTGTGAGAGTCTAACACTAGGTGACAGGAGCCTAAAGAAAATTATCTTCAATCATTAGAAAATTTTTAGGTCATTGTTTTCCACTATTTATGTGGGTGAACCTGAAGCCCAAAGAGGGTAAGTAACTTGCTGATAATGAATTTGTCTTATTGCATACAAATGGGTTAATCGTTTTATAATTCTCCGAATATAATGCATATGTACACATAACATACACATACACACAGCACAAGGAAGACTGAAGGTCTGGGCTCTTTCTTAAGCTTTAGCTTTTCTAACTGTTTGTGATAAAGAACTATGTTTTCCCAGTCCATGGTAGACCAACAATCTATGTTTGGAGAACTAAATACATACAGAATTACCTAGAACACATCAGATGCTTAATAAACATTTGGCAAAAGATTAAACAGATGTAATGGTGTGACATCAAGCTTTCATTTGTGGCAATGGAAATTTTTAACACTGTAGAAAACTATGTGTATGTATTTTGAGATAATACTAAAAATGCGGTTAGTAGAGATGCTTCAATCTGATGAGCATTGGGAGGAAGAAATTACCTTGTATTTTCTCATTTCCAGTAGAGATTAAAATTATTCCCAAAGACATATTCAACTTGGGATGCAACTCGCAAACAAAGCTCACCATGAAATTCTTTAAGAGAAATACTCTCCATTCCTCCAAAAAGATCTGTGTGAAGACACTGCAATGCTCCCCTGTCCTTCAGTCTGTTTTTAGAATATTTATTTTACCAAACTATAGTAAGAAAACAGAAAACCTGCCTAACGGAGCAATACAATAAATCACATCACTTGGAAAAATGGGAAACACAAAACAAAGCATCTGTTATAGGATGATTCGCAAGGCAGACATTTCTGCTTAGCCGAAAGGAAACGTGGCAGAAAATATTCAGCTCATTTTTTATAAAATATTAATCTAGTGCCTCTGTATGAAATTGTTAACATTTGTTGCAGAAAATTAGGATTTGTGATTTCTCTGTTCAGCAGTGTGGTTGAAGAATAAAATTACTTCCCTTCAGAATGCAGTTGTTTGCATTAGACTGCCGGTCATGCATACAGAAGATTATATTTCATTTTAAGATTAACAGGTTTTTATATATGAACTACATGAAAAAAATGTGTTTTTTTAAAAACTAACATTCTTTCCTTCTCCTTTATAATTACCAAGCAATCAGTTTTCCTTGCTGGGTGAATCAAAATAAATAAGCTAATGTTTAATTCCTTCGCATCATCCTTAATAACAACTGTTTCTTGAGTGTAAACCATATTTAAGGTATGCCTGTGGTATCTTTTTCATAAGAGAAAAATCACCTTATTGTCAGAGAGTAAATCATAAAACCCGAAAGATTATATTGGTTAGGACTCCCTTTGGTTACAAGGAACAGAATTCTTCACTGTTTAAAGTGGCTTAAACATTCAAAACATTCTTCTTCTGCCCTAACCAGTGTGACTCAGTTGGTTGGGCATCGTCCTGTGCACCGAATGGTTGCTGGTAGAATTCCCGGTCAGGATACACACCTGGCTTGTGGGTTCGATCCCCAGTCAGGATTCCTATGGGAGGCAACAGATCAATATTTCTCTCTAACATTGACGTTTCTCTCTCACATCGATGTTTCTCTCCCTCTGCCTTCCCCTCTCTAAAATCACTAAAAATATAAAAAAAATTCTTCTCAAATATAAAGGATTCCAGATGTCAGCAGTGCAAAGCTGGAACAGCTTCTTTGTGATACCTCCATAGAGGCCCAGTGTCAGGAAGTTCTGGTTTGTGGGTGTGGTCAAGAGTCCACAGTTTGACCTAAAGCCATCATATGTCTACTCAGTATGCTCCCGAGAATCCAGAAGGTGGGTTAGAAAAGCATTGTAAATAGCACGGAGGCTGGGCTACAGGGGAAGCAGTAGGAGGTGATGAAAACGAACAAAGACTTTGGTATCAGGGTGACCAAGGATGAAATCCCAACTCCACCACTGCCAGCTGGGATCTTGAGCCAGTGACCTAAACTCTCTTGAGTCTCCGTTTCTTCATATCTTTCTAGAAATCATGTGGGGGAATAAACAATACCTCCTGCAGGATTTCTAAGAGGCTCTAAGGATTTAAGAAAATGTGTGTAAAGTGCCTGGCATACAGTACATGGTCATGAATGGCAGCGTTTGTAAAAGATCCAAACTATGAATAAGAGGCTTATGGTTTGGATGTATTGCATAAATAATGAGGTCAGCCTGACAGGTGTGATTTTAATCCTGTGTTTAATTGCCCCACATAAGGTGTTCTCAGCACTGGGCTAGGGAATCAGTTGTTTGGCAAATGCACACTGGAGATTCATCCTTATTCATGCTGTGAAAGGTAGTAGCGTGAAGACTTTCTACAAACACCATCATTTTTTAAGTGTAAAATTATTCATTAAGTAATATTTCCTTGATGGAGTATGCATGTTATTTCCTTTATCTCATTTTTATCCATAAATTTAATTATTGAGTCTAATTATAATTACTTTATAATCACTGTATTTAGGCATTAATTATATCATCAAACCATTAACAATATTCTTCAGCATAAAGCTAATCAAATCTTGAACACACATAGCCCGAGGCTTACCTGTACTATCTTGTTTCTTTCCTCTGTTTTATTTTTATTTTTTTTTTAATTTCTCTCTAACACATTTGACAAGGCTTCTTGTTGACTTGGTTATTTTTCAGTCCTGCTTTCTCAGAGGCCTACAACAAACGACTTATGGAACCTCATTTCCAAGAAACAGCTTTCTCCTCTCACCTACCAACAGCCTGATCTCATCATTCATTGATCTTTTCCAGAAGAGGTGCATCCAAGTTGTTAGGAGATGGTCCCTAGGACAGAATTCTTGCCACAAAATGCAAATCTCCATGTCTGTCATTCCACATACAAATTTACTATCTGAGTCTAGATGGAGAACGTGTGGGATATTTGAAAATCCCTCATTCCATTCTCTCCCCCCCCACCTCTCTCTTCTTTCTTCCCTTCCTCCCCCGCCCTTCCTCCTTTCCTCCCATCCTCTGCTCTCCTTTCTATTCACTATTTCATTACTTTAACTTTTTTCCAAAAAACCTTTTCAAATTATTTTTATAACATTAAATCATGTTGAGGCTATTGATAATTATAGTAATCAGAATGTTTTATAACTTTAATTTATAACTTTAATTCAATAAATAATATAGGTGCTTTCAGCTGGAATGCTCAGTGGCTATGTCTTCTTCAGGATAAACAGTACAAGTTTCTTCAAACTATTTTCAGGGAATGTTTGTAATCATTCCAAACTTTTCGAGATCACCTTCGAGTGCATCGAGGACCTGTCTGAAGGAGAACGTGTGGGATATTTGAAAATCCCTCATTCCATTCTCTCCCCCCCCACCTCTCTCTTCTTTCTTCCCTTCCTCCCCCGCCCTTCCTCCTTTCCTCCCTTCTCTCTCTCTCTCTCTCTCTTCCTTCTTCCCTTCCTCCCCCGCCCTCCCTCCTTTCCTCCTATCCTCTGCTCTCCTTTCTATTCACTATTTCATTACTTTAACTTTTTTCCAAAAAACCTTTTCAAATTATTTTTATAACATTAAATCATGTTGAGGCTATTGATAATTATAGTAATCAGAATGTTTTATAACTTTAATTTATAACTTTAATTCAATAAATAATATAGGTGCTTTCAGCTGGAATGCTCAGTGGCTATGTCTTCTTCAGGATAAACAGTACAAGTTTCTTCAAACTATTTTCAGGGAATGTTTGTAAACATTCCAAACTAAGTAAGTTTCCTTTGTGAATTATTTAAAACACACACACATAGAATCAAGTTCCTACATGCTTATGGTGATTCTAATGCATTGGACGCTAATGAAGAAACTCTTCATCACACTGAGCTGAATATCACTGTTTCTTCAGAACAATATGCATGTCATCAAGCACGTCTAAGTGCGAAGGAGACTGGTATTTCCTTGGCTTTTTGAGCCAGATAAGCCTGTGTGATTCTATGATAACTTTTCACTCCATTTTAACTTGAACATACTTATAAGCATACTTGTAAAGTATCTCCTCACTAAGTAAGTAAAATGTTTTAATTTTTAAAGTAATGCACATTATAAGGAGGCATCCAAAATGTTCTTGGACAGGATCATTAAATGTTCTACTTACATAATTTTAAACCCATCTACGTGCGCTTTAACTTTATAGAGTTTTAGAGTAGTTGGGTACAAGATGTGCTTGTAAACTGTCGAAGTCTTGTTTTCAAGCCCTTTAACAAAGGATTATGGAAGTAAAAAGAATTACCAAAATGCCGAGGACTTCCATAAGCCACCTAGTAAAGAGTCATGGATTCAAACTGCTGAAGGCTAAGAAAATGAGAAATTGTTGTAACCAAAGGCACATAACTGGGGCTGTGAAGTGGAGAAGAGGAGGAAAAGCCCATTTACAACCAGTACATTGGAGGATTTCTTCTAAGATAAAGTGACATTCATGGTCTTGGCAAATCATCCCTTTTAATTACTTTATTTTGAAGACGCATAATGTGCCACTGAAGGGGAAGACATTTTTTGTTGTTATAAGTGGGGGAAAAAACCGGACCATCAGATCTCTAGACACATATTACCTCAAGAATAAAATTAACTTTTGTCCTCCCAAAGGCTGTGCAGCATGAAGATGTGGCCAACGCGACAAAGGAAACAAACATCTCCTTTGGACACATTTCAGGTGAGAATCGGGCACCTCTCCCAGGCGCCTCCATAAGACATTATTCGACGTTCATTATGTGTCACCAGAAAAGACAACAGGAACATTAACTGCAGAAGAGTAAGTGGTAACTAATAGAAATTGACCTGAAATGAGCACTGAGCTCATGTTAGGCCCAGAGAGAAAACAGAATGAGAGAAATAATAACACCTGACACTTAGCATT